>NW_025335941.1:46302236-46337867 GCF_004798865.1 Varanus komodoensis
CTATACGCACTTTTGTTGGCAGGGTGATGTCTCTGCTTTTTAGTATGCTGTCTAGATTTGCCATAGCTTTCCTCCCCAGGAGCAAGCGTCTTTTAATTTCTTGGCTGCAGTCCCCGTCTGTGGTGATCTTGGAGCACAGGAAAATAAAATTTTCATTAGGCTGAATAAAAGGTTATTGTTACATGTCATCAAGTTGTCCCCAGCTTAGTTGACCATCTGAATGTGAGCCCTCCAAAATGCCCTGTCCTTGACAGCCCTGCTCAGCTCTTGTGAACTCAGGACTGTGGCTTCTTGAAATTGACCCAACTTATATTTGGTCTTCCTCCTCTTTTGGCCTTCTGCTTTCCTAGCATTATTGTCTTCTGTAGCAAGTCTTCCCTTCTCAGGATGTTCCTGAAGTATGACAATCTCATCACTTTTGTTTCCAGGGAAAGTTGTCACTTGACTTGATCTAGGATCCACTTGTAAGTTATTTATTTAGAGGTTGCTTGTTGGTCTTTCTGTCAGTTCAGGGTATTGGCCAAGCTCTTCTCCAGCACCATGTTTTTAATGCATCAGTGTTCTCCCTGTCAGGTTTCTTCACTGTCCAGCTTTCACACTTCTACATAGGTGTGGATGATCAGAGCCACAACTGAGGGTGCAGGGATGCCTCACCTGCTCAGACTTTCAAGAAGCCTTAAACAGTATGGTCACTTATGAGAGAGAGAGAAAGAGAGAGAGAGAGAGAGAGAGAGAGAGAGAGAGAGAGAGAGAGCGATAGCACAGCCTGGGTTACTGCTGACATGAGACCTCCAAATTTTTTGCCCGGTACCCATTTTTCTCTGGGGCTGAAAAGTGTGCCCCTCCACTATAGAATCCAGTTGGTGTCTTGCTTGCTTTATATCATGGGTCCATTATTGTACCACCATGCATCTTATGCACTGGCAGACTTTCAAGGAACAACTGGCTGTGTAAGAGCAGAATAAATTATGCAAACACTCATTTAAATGTGCATAGCTTAAGCTATCCATGCCAGCAGGGTATGGACGTTGCATTCCCTTGACACAGTACAGAGGATGTAGCTGTGCTTTTCCTAGCTTATGCCTCCGTTGTCCTCCTTCCTCTCCCTCCTCCCAGATTTGCTACAGGGCCCTTGGCAGTGGAGTCTTGCAATGGAGTCCTGCACTCTCTTTGCTCAAAGACTGAGTTCAGATAACATGATGACTTCCATTCAAGTGTTGGGTATGGGCTGAGTGTGGGTTAGGGTCTGAACGCAGGGACTATCTGAACCCAGCTCCACTAACAAGCCATGGGCAGTTAACCATGAACAACCCGTGACAAGAGCCCAGGGTTTGTTGTTGGGTTGCATCCTGTGGGTTGTTCACCATGGGACGTCTTGGCTGGGTTCAGACAACATGATAACCCATGGTGAAGGGTTGTGTGTGGCTTGTAGTTCAACAGTTGAAACGTGAGGTTCCAAAACGTAGGGAGAGAAGTTCATCTGGTTTGCAGTTCTTTTAAAGACAAAATTGTGAGCTGTTCTTTAATTAGGGTTGTCAAAGCCATCCAGACTGGCCACTCTTCCACTGGCCATCCAAGGCCCTAGGAAAGAGATTCAGAGCTGAGGCCCCAGGACCCTGGCCAAGCAATGCCTTGCCCACCATTGTGGAAGCTGCTCCAGAGAAATGCAGCTCCTTTGGGTGGGAACTGCCAGCTCTAACAGCAAACCTGGGTGAAAATCACATAATATTATCATACACTTCTCTATTGCTTCAGACAGCATTTTCTGTTGTCCTCATGATGAGAGAACACAGCAAAGCAATCAGCTGTATCAATAGCTAACTGTGAAGGAAATCAGAATATGTCATTACATGCAAAGTCCCTAATTAGATTAGAGAATTCCTATTAGATTCCACTGCAGCCTGAATGAACCTCTTTTAGGTCACCAGGCATCATTCACTCAGGCTAGAATTTTGTGTGCAACAGGAAGAGACTTCTTTTGTGGCTGCTGCTGGATACAACAGAAGCTGGCCCAACGCTTGCCATGCTGGGAATGAGAGTTCGGCCTAAGATGTATAGTTGAGCTGCAATTCCCTTAGCTTCTTGGGCACAAGTTGGTGCTAAGCCCCTCGTACACTGGGGATAGATCGGAGTGCAAGCATTAATACTATTATCAGACATATTGTCAATAACTGGCACTAGTTTGAGGAAAACTGGCAGATATTTTTAACACACTGGCTTCCCTCAGGGCTTGCCTTGCACCTGGAATGAGTATGAGGTTAACTTTGTTCTTTAATAAAGAAATTGAGAAAGCTGGAGAGAGAATGCTCGAGAGAGAGAGACAGAGAGAGAGAGAGAGACCAACTGAATGAAAAGCATTTCATGTGTCCTGCATTCCTAAGATTCTTTGCTGATTGCAGTGGCTATATTGCAAGAGAAGCTGTTGCACCTCCATAAGCAGTTCTTGGGGCAGGCCATAAATGTGGTGTCCCTCTTATTTTCCAAAACCTGCCTCTAACTGAGGATGGTGATGCTCATCTCAGATCTGGAGCACTTTTAAATATGGGGATGCACCACCATCCGATGGGGACACTTCTATATTGTCTTAAAAGAGGAATGGCAGCATCAGACAAAGAGGATAATTGACAACACCAATTTCCATAGCATTTACGTGTACAGATACATGACTGTGTGGGTGGAAGTACACTGGAAATGGCCATCATGCTAGGGAAGGTGGAAGACAGAAGAAGGGGAGGAAGACCAACTGAGATGGATCAATTCCGTAACAGAAGCCACAACGTTGTGTTTGCAAGAGCTGAGCAGGGCTGTCAAGGATGAGGCATTCATTCCTAGGGGTGCCATTGATCAGAGATGACTTGCTGCTATGTTCCAGCTTCATAGGTTCAATTCAAACAGGATATAAATTGAAATATGAATCATCTTGCCATTGTGGAGAAGACTGACCAGGTGACCTCTGAGCCCGTTCACTGTGCTGCTGTCCTGAAGCCCAGCATGGACGGGCAAAGTCAAGGCCACTGTTGCTCTTTTGCTTTCTGCTTCTTTATCTTTAAACCTGACCTGATTTGGACACCTCCTAATAGAGGATACCTTTGCAGGGCTGATACCTGTAAAAGGGGCACCCACTCTACATGAGGGTAACTGGAATCACCCATCGCTGCAACCCTCATTGGGATGCCTCCTCGATTGCATTCTCCATTTTATGTATGTATTTATATTCACCTCTCTTTCTTGCAAGGAATCCAGTGCAGCTCTATAATCCTCCTCTTTGCCATGTGCTCCTCACAGCAACACTGGGAGGTAGGCTGGGCTGACAGTCAATGCCTGGCCCAAAGCCACTTGGTGAGCTTCATAGCCAAATGCCGGCAAGGACCCAGACCTCCCACGTCCCAGTCCAGTGCTGTCACCACCGTGCCGCCACTGGCTCTATCGCAATGCCACCTCCTCTCGATGTAAGATGGAGGCAGCCCCAGTGACACAGCGGCAGATGTTAAAGTGCAGGGGCTCCTCAGCACACTTCCCATGGACCGCTCCCATGGTGGCTTATTTCTCCTCCTGGCATGTGCTGATCACTCACCAGGGAAGGGTTAGTGGTCCACATGTTTCGCCAACCCGGCCAGGGTGGCCTGTTGTTGTCAGAACCTGACATAGACCAGGTGCCCATGGCATGGCAAGCCCTGCCAGTGGTGATAATTACGCAGGATGCATAATCAAACAGCATAATTATCTGGATGTACAAACAGCACATGCAGGAAGAGGGAAAAAGCCAATGTGCAAGCCCAACATATGTCTTTCATAAAGCCATCGGGTCTTAATTTTTCCTCAAGACCACGACACCCTGATAAGGCTCTGCATTGCAGCAAGGATAGCTCACCACCTTATGCAGACTTCATACCAAGAAGCTGCTATGAATGATAATGAATTTCCCCAAGGGCCTTTCTGTTGCAGCAGCAGCAGCAGCAGCCACTTGGAATATCTGCGATGCACCGGGGCAACCATAGCTCCTTGTTATGTGTGGACTCAGGGTGGATAACAAGATACCCACAACCCTAGAGCCTTGCGGAGTTTCATGTAACGAGGAACTAGGGCATGCCACCACCATGCCCTGAATATTCAAAATGGTAGCAGCTGCACTGAGGAACCACATGGGGCATTTCACCCATGGGGGCTTCTTCTTATGTGTGAACCGGGCTACTGTTCCTGGGAAAATCTGTTTCCCCTGAACTACTGTGAGAAAGCTAAGCTCAACAGACACAGGGAAGCCTGATGGAGGTGAGGGTGGAGGATGATAGAAGTGTCCCTGCTAATCTGAAGCCCCATTGCTCGGTCCCTATGAGCCCTGGCTCCACCACCCCGCTGCCCAGCCATCGCACAAAGCAAGGCGTGGACGACTCCTTTGGGCTACCACATGCAGCTCCATCCCCACTATAACTGCTCTCACTCTCCCCAGCTCTCTAGCTCTGGCTTCCCCCTTCCTGTCCTGCCTCCAATGAGCAGGATGAATTCAAATTTCAGCCTAAAACAAGCACCTGTAAAAGAAGTACCAAAACAGCCCTCAGAGGGAGTTTTTCTTTTCTTCTGCAGCTTCTGCTGCTTCAGAATAATTCAGTTGTTCACCAAGGAGAGGAAGGTCCTTAAACTACCTGCAGCCTATCAGACTCAGTGGGGACATTCTGTCAGCTCTTGATATAAATAGCAAAGCAGCAGCTCATTTAGACAACTAATAATAGACAACTTTATAGAAAGGCATTGGTGTGGGGGGAGTGGATCTCCACTAATTCTTTCCCATTTGAAAATATTCTTCAGTCACAGATGTCTCCATTCTGCCGGGATACCCATGGGAGGCTGCAAATATATCATTAATCCACATCATATATGTGTGTGTTTGCTATAAAGAAGCACAATGAATATGATTTTTACAGATTTATATGTGCTTGCTTACTTCTAATGAAACACGTCTCTAATTTCAGCTTTGCTGTTGCGCAACAGCCATGAGCCTTGCAGATCAGCCCCTCCGACAAGGTGACTTCCAGTTTTGTTGGTCTGCACAGCCCAGCCTGCACAGCTGTTGGCAAAGAGGGGCATTTCTGCAGCAAAGGTATTTGTTCAACATCACTGCAATTGGCATTCACTATTTTTAGTGATGCCATTCCTCCTTTTTTGGTATTGTGGCACCAGCCGCCCGGCTCCACTGGCTTCTTGGCTCTTCTTGGGTTTGGCACAAGCTTGATGTCCCCCAAAGCCCCCTATCTGCCGTCTGCTGGATGTACTATATCCCAAAACCTCCATGCCAGGGACTTTGCCCTCTCCATCACCATCATCTGAAGGTCGCCTGCTCCCTGAATAGACTGCCCTTTCTCCCTTGCTGTCCCCAAAGCCTCCCCACTCACTTCCTTCATTCCTCCCCAGAAGACCCACTTCTGCCATGAATCCTTTGGCTCAGTCCCTCATTCCCACGCCTACTGCATTAAAGCCTGCTGGCACCGGTCATGAACATAAGCACATATTTCTTCTCTGCTTACCCTTGTCTCCTTTTGCCCCCCCCCCCCTCTTTTGTGTTTTCCTCATGTCAGATTTCAAGTTGTAAGCTCCTTGGGGCACAGACCTGTCCCCTTGTACCTTGTTAAGGGCCAGGTGTTGGGGCCTAGCCCAGGTGCTGCAATGGGCCCTACAGTTTTGCTCCAAATCAGAATTGGTCCAGAGGGCTTTGGAACACAATTCAGCAGAGACAAGCTCAGAGTCTAAGAGTTTGAATATTTTATTTATTTATTTATTTATTTATTTATTTATTTATTTATTTTTGGATTTATATCTTGCCTTTTTCCTACAAAGGGCTCAAGGCAGCTTACATCTCCTCCTCCATCTTATCCCCACAACAACAACCCTGTGAGGTGGGTTGGGCTGAGAGTCTGTGACTGGCCCAAAGTCACCCAGTTGGCTCCATGGCTGAGCGGGAACTAGAAACCAGGTTGTCTGAGTCCCAGTCCCACGCTCTTAACCACTACACCACACTGGCTCTCACCATATGCCTAGTGATCCATGTAAAGGCTAGAAGAAAGGAGGCTGGCTTGCCCCTAATCAGCCTGTGGAAGGTCAGAATAAGTGTGAGTTTTTCTCCGTCCATGTTCTCAGAGGAATGCTGAGGAAGCTCAGTCATTCCCATCCAGCAACTAGTTTTCAGCCTTCGACTCCATGGCTCAGTTAAGAAAACTGCTCCTTGAGAAATTAGCAGAATGAGCAGGTATTTCCAGAGATGCCACACAGGTTGAAAAGCCAACTGAAAAGGGTGGAACAGAGACATCCTGTTTGGTTTAGGACATGTTTATGGGTGAAAATCCCCTGTCCATTAGATCATCAAGAGACACATTATCACAGCTCTGCCCTTGCTCGGGCTGGCAGCCTTTGCTGAGCATATTTTCTCTGGTGTCCATTTTCCATTGTCCATCATTTCTGTCTGGTGTTTCCTGGCTGTAACTGTTTATCACTGGGGCTTTCTTGTCTTGAGCTGCAAGCAGTACTTCTCAGCTGTACCTTAATTGGCCTCACTGGAACTGTCCATAAAACCTGGACCTCAGTCTATCTGAACAGTGATTCATTAAGAAGATATTTCTGCACATTTCAAAAAACCTGAATTCTTGCTTGTGATGGATTGTGTATCTTCATTTTTGATAGTTCGTAGTTCTGCTGTCTTGGACTGATAATGATGACACTTGGATTTTTCTGTGCTTTGATCCTGAATCGCTGAGATAACAAAGGAAAACCTAAACTCTCTGTGAGTGACTTTATCTTGGACTCAAACTTTTTAATCTCCCCCACTTGCCCTGCAATGTTGTAATGATCCCTGATGCAGTTGTATTTATTCATTTTTGACTGTTCCCCTCTCTTAATTTTATAATGAGCCTATAACTAATTACCATCAGTACATGATTTCTGGAGAGTTGCAATCATTCAGCTTTTACCACGAAAGCTAAGAAGCTCTTCTGTGAAACCTGATTTGGCTACCCATAAACGTTCTCACTGTTTTTAGTACTGAGTGTTAGCTTGCCAAAACATCTCCGTGCCAAAGGTGGACTCATGACACATGTGTATGAATGATGCTGTATCCTTGCTGTACAGGGAGATAGGCAGTTCATTGCTTTTCATCCCAGATCTTAACCTAGCCAATGTTGCTATTTGAAATGGTGAGGAAGCTTGCCAAAGCAATTCCTTTTAGACAAAAGTCTCCTACTGAAGAAGATGGGAGAAAGCCCTTTTGTTGTCAATGTCAGTGAGAGTGCCAGGTCTCCGGGATCCGTTCAACACACTCCTTCTGCCTATTTGCCCCCTTTCCCAACTGCTTAGGACCTGGATGCTTCTACTGCAGCTCATTCAGATAACCAGAATTAGCATAATTAAATACTAAGGATCACTTGTTTTTATTGCCTGATTGCTATGCAAAAGCCTTCAGAGACCAAGCTCTCATTCTCAGCTGGGAATTAATTAACGATCACTAACTGTAGAGACAGAAACCATTCAATGAAAAAACAGCAAAAGGTAACAGGATGGAGATCAGGTAATGTCAACACACTCACAGGAACGACTTCACGTACCAGTTCAGATGACATGTGCGCAACCAGCTGATGAAACTGCTGGACAGTGAGTCAGTCCATATCACCCAGGATTGTTTACCCTGGCTGGCAACAGAGCAGTGGGATTACAGGCAGGAGGGCTTTCCACAGCTATTCCTGGGGATGGGACCTGGCTCGAAAGTAAGACTGCGTGCATGCAAGGCTCGGGCTCCAACCGCCAGCTTGATCAGCCTCAGCTGCCCAAAGCTTCCACTCTCTTGAACAGCATTGTCCTTTCACCTCGGCTGCCCTGCATCCTCCCAAACTTGCTACCATTGCCACCTTTTTCTTTCTCACTAAATCCCACCTGGCTATCTGACCAGGCTATACAACCCTTGGCTTAGCCTTTCAGTCCTGCCCCCACAGCCTAAATGGAACCCTAAGTACACAGAGCTGAACTGGTATGCAAGGTCATCCTTTCTATCCTGCCTTCCTAAGTCCTTGCCTTCATCTGCTATTTCTCTTATCATCCCTTCCATTCAGTTTTTAAGTGCTTTGCCAGCATGGATTCATCTATTTTTACTTATTCTATAAAGCACCATGCAGTCTGAAGAAAAAGAATTACTTTGAGCATTTTCTTCCAGCTTCCCTCTGTTCCCACCAACAGATGGCAAATTCTTGTCTTTTACTGGGTGTTTTGTGATTTGTACCATATCCCTCCCAATTCTGCATAACACAAGCATAATCTGTGTAGGCTTTACTAAAGATGATTTAATTTACAGTTGTCTGTCTTTTAAAAAAATAAAAGTAAAAATTATATTGTCTTAGGACTGGTCTGGGCTGGAAATATGTTAGAATAAAAGCTTTTGAAATAAACCTGTCTTTGCAGCTTGATTCTTGGATATCTATTTGACTCCAAATAAACATAATTTATGGACATATTTAGCTGTTTCTCTCTGAGTAGCTGTGTGTTTCAGTCTACTGAATGAAAAATTGGTATAGAATATCATTTATTACTCTACTGGCCTCTGCAAAGTAGTGATTAGTCCTAAACTGGGTGGCTGACTTGGCACAGCAGAATATATTCATGCCTCTGAATCCAGGAAGAGAACTAAATATGGCTCTCCCCAGCGCATTTTTCACTTTTATTGGCAGGAGAGAGCATCCCATTCAGGATCACAGCTGCCCCTTCCAGATGCTAGATGAACGCCTGAATGGGAGTATGATCATACTTGCCCAGCTTCCATTTTATATATAGTCCACCTTTTGAGAATTAACAGAGAACTCATGGTGGAAAGCAATGTAATTTTTAAAAAAAGAATGAAAAGGCATCAACACAGAGTTGAATAAACCAAATCATGTGGAAGATAAACCATGGAAGAGAAGTCCATCAGTGGCTATTTGTCACAACAGGAAACTGGCACCTCCAGGGTCAGAGGTAGTTTACCTCTCTGCATAATGGTTGCTAAGGAACACCAGTGGAAGAAGATTATGTCCTAGTGGAAGAAGATGGCGTTTTCGTGTTATAATGTGGACTCCCCAGCAACACTTGGATGGCCACAGGAAATCAGTATACTGGATGAGATAGACCATGGATCTGATCCAACAGCCTGTAATAGGCTCTTAATAGGGTGGGGTGAGGATTCTTCCACACAGGTACACATTGGCTGGGTTCAGACGTAATTTCAAGCCGTGGTAGAACCTGCCAAGGTAAGGTCTGTCATGTTGTGTGAACTCTGTCAGGGACCTACCACATGGTATGTTGGGTTTCTGTGGAACCCCAAAGAGAAACAACAGTCTGTGGAATGGTTTCTATGCTTTGCCATGGCCTGTTTGATCCTGTGAACCCATAAATGGGGCTTCCACTTGGTTATCATAGAGGCAAGTGGAAAGAGTGGCCCTGCCTGCAGCCTCTGTTACTCAGATCTGCCTAGTAACTGTTTATCAGCACTAGCTACACTCCAGTTGCTTGCTCCACCTTCCGTCCCACCTCTGGCTTCTCTGCTGCCCTTCAGCTGCCCAGCTGTGGTTTTGGATACTCTCTGCTAGCAGGGAAGCCGCCGTGATGCCTCCAGCAGCAGCCTAGAGACAGCCACGTTGGCATTCCTAGCTGTGGTTCACTGCCCACAAGCTGCTCCGTCATCACTTTTCTGACAGAAGCAAGTTTCCTCTCTCTGCAAAGTTGTCTCCTACAAGAGAGGAGCACATGGGTGATCACCTTGAAAAGCCCACGTCCCCCCTTCTGCCTCCCACCCCGTCCTCCACTGGTGCCTGCCATTCCTTGTCAACAAGCCCTGCTGCGGCCTCCCCACTCCCTGCTTTGAGCCTGCCGACACAGCAGGTGTGAGGTGCAGGAGATCCGCACCATGATTTCCCCATGGATCCGAAAGAACTACCCATGGAAGTTCCACTGGCAGTCCTGCTCCTCCATCCCAGCATGGGTGCCAGCATGCTTCCTGGCAGGAGCCACCGCAGAGTGCACCCCAAGGCTTCCTGCCAGCCCTGCAGAGAGATGTGGGGGTGACAGATGGAGCCATGGCACAGGTGCTTCCATGACTCTGTGCCCCCAAAGCAGCTCTTGGAGGCCTTGGAGCACTGCTGCAAGCTAGCTATGGGTACAAACGTATAGACAGGCCTATGTCTGTGCAGCCGGGGTGTGTTCAGTGCCAGGCATGAGGAACAGCAGGAGAAGGGCTCCTGCATCCAGAGGTGGGGTGCTAGTGTGGGGTGGGGAAGTTGTGGGGTGTGGGGGATAATATCTGAGCACAACTTCAGGGCAGCTGAGCTTCCATATCACCATACCGGTTTGTAAACCACCGAGAAAGTCCATGGGCTATGGGACAGTATGTAAGTGCAGTAAATACAGAAATGAATAGAGCCGGCGGAAGAGGCTGCTAGCTGTATTCACACGTGGCCTGCACCTCTCTCTGGCACAGCCACCCTTTCCCTGCCCCAGGAGCCCGTGATGCTGCAGCAACGGAGCCATGCGTGGCAACAGGGGCGGGGCTCTTGCAAGGAAGGCCTGCTGTGGGGATGGGTTCAGAGGGGTGCGGGGCAGCACCAGACGGAGGAGCTCACAGGAGCCAGGGTCAGGGCCGCCTTGACAGCATTATGGGCCCTGGGCAAAGCAGTGTCCTGGGGCCCCTACGGCAACTACAACTACAGTTAATTTTGGAAGTTTTCCAATCTTCCAAGGGTTAACATACACAGATTAGTATGGCGCCCACGGGCCAGCGCCCATCAGGCCCATGCCAGGGTGAGCCACCACTGCACATGACGGGGCGGCTTCTGAAGGGGCCAGTGCAGGGCACTGGATGAGGCTGGCTGTAGCCCTGGCACAGGAGGGGGTGGGATAGGGTGCAGCCAGTCCACGGGGATGCAGGAAGAGACACTCTTGTCTCACGTGTGAGTCCTTCACCCTGGGAGTGTGGATGCATCTGCAGCCAAAGAGATGCTTCCAGGGGACCTCTGGGGGGGGGGGGTTGGGGGGGTGCCCTTATTTGTTGGCATGGAGCACGGCAGCACAGGGGAGGCGAAAGTGCTACTCCAGCGAGAAAGCAGTTCCTTTGGCTGGGAGCAGGGGAATAGGAACAGCTGGCTGAGGACACGCCCAGGGGAGTGCATGGACCAATGAGGAAGCAGCAGGCAAAGGAAACAGATCAGTGCAACCTGGGATTGAATTTCAGCTGTGGAGGCTGATGGGATACATGCTGCCATTAGGAAATGTGAGGGAGGAAGACGGGAACCGTGCAAGTGCGGAAACCATGCATTTGTCTGGAAGCATCCACCACCTAAGAAAAGATGTCATGCGGCAACCGTGCAGCGTGGTTTAGCATTATGTGTGAATGCAGCAATTGTCTGGTATGAAACAATGCAATAAGGGGCATTCAAGGGCGGAGTGTGGGTTGAGTATGGGTTGCTGTTGAAACATGGGTTATCTTGATGTCTAAATCCAGCTGTGCTAAGAAGTCATGGCTATTTAACCACAAATCCATGGTTTGCTGTTGGGTTGTGCTTTGCTATCTCAGGGATTCAGACAATATAGCAGCCCAAGTTCCAATTACAGCCCCAACAAGAACCTACACTCAACACATCTGCAGCCACTGTGTGAGCTTTTGTGCTGCCTGAACCCAGTCTTTGAATATAAATGCACATGGCCTCAATTTGCGATCAGATTATTACGATGTTAGTGGATGACTCTTCATTTTTATTGCCATCATTTGTATTGATTTAGTGTAACTGATTTGCATACTGATGGACTTACAGCTAGTTTGGGCATGGAATGAGCTGTAAACTGAATAATTTAATCTACCCATGTTGCCATTTCAGGTTCATTTATGAGAGGTGTTAAGATTCAAAGGCCTGCTCAGCAGCCAATTTAGGAAAGCTAAACAAGCTGAATCTGCAGATTTTTCTGCTTACCAAAAATCTGCTTTAATTTCTGGGTCCTTTCATTATTTTTCTCTCCCCGCAAAATCCTGCTATAAGTAGGGCACTTGGCCAGCCTACCCAATCTGTACAAATATATAATATTAATTCACTAAGGAAAAGGAAAATAGTAACTGATGGGGAACAGAAACTGACTACAGCAATTCATCACTAATTTATTAATTTTAATTATTATTACATTATTAAATTATTATTAAATTATTTACTAATAATACTTATATGCTGCTTAATATTTTAAAATATCTGAGCAGTCTGCATAGACATATTAAAATTACTGTTTAACATATACTATTAAAATGACTTCAACCACAATGTCAATAAAAAGCAGTATGAAGAACAGTAAGTTGGGCCTGTATATGATCCATTGCAATTAATTACAATCCACAGACAGCCAGGTGAACAAGGACATTTTCTAGAGGCACTGAAAATGCTTTGGATTCTTTCATCACAGGGTTTGCAAGGTATGAAGCGTGCAGAAGCGGTTTGCCCGTGCCTTCCTCCCTGCCTAGCCTTCACTGCCACTGTCTGCAAAGGAGTCCCCTTCAGCCACTGCTGCTCCCTAATGGCTGCCCTTCAAGAGTTCCTTTCCCCCCATCACCATATCCTGTTTCTTCTATTGATCTGACTGTTACTCCTGAAAGGGTAGGTGCATCTTAGCTGGTGTCTCCAGTTGGACCATTCTGTCTTGGGTGACCTTGCCAGGAGACCAGCCTGGTACGAGCGCCTGGCCAAGAGCATTGCTCTGGCACTCACCACATCAAGGTGTGCCCCATGATATGCAGACGGTGCTGTAGTACAGGCAGAAAGCAGCAACGAATTGACACGGCTCCTGATGAAAGCAAACTAAGGAAGTGAAAAGGCAGAACTGGAGCTTTATATTAAGGAAACAAAAATCATGACTGCAGGAGAATTACACTACTTTAATATCAGCAGTAAAGGACCTGAAATTGTGGCAGGTTTTGCCTATCTGATTCTGGTTCCTGGCTTCTAGCTGAGCAGATCAGAGGAAGCTGTCCCAGGTAGTCCAGGGCCCTTGGCATACAAGCAGCCAAGCTCCCAGGGAGTGAGTGACCCGAGAGAACAGAGACAGCACACAGGAGTTGGGCGAGACAGGTCCGTAACTTTTTCTTTTTTCCCCTTGGCCCCCCTGCACCCACCCACCTTTTTTGTTTTCTTCCTTGTAACACACTCTCATTACCTGGTAGGATTCTGTAGGGAGCACAGGGGAAAGCACTGGTTGTCACCACAGGCCCAGAAAGCTAGAATCAGAAAGGCAGCAGAAAGAATGGACTGAGAAGACTTCCCACTGGTGGTGACCTGTAACATCTGCACTATGTTGGTTTTCTTGCCTGAGGTCAACATGGCCAGCACATGCAGCGAGTGCAAGCTAGTAGCCCTGCAGGAGAAAAAGTGCCGGCACTAGAGCAGAGAGTGTCCACCTGCAAGGCAGTAGAAGAAGATGAAGAGTTTTTAGACAGCGTGGTGGAACTGCGACACCTGAGAGCAGTACAGAAGCTAGAAGTGCAACAGCAAGCTGAGGCAGAAGGGGAGAATCCTGAGGGAAGGGATTACATGAGCAGAGCTGGCTGGATCCAGGGGTCAGACTAGATGGCCTGGGAGACCCCTTCTGACTCTCCTTTTTTCTGTTTCTATGAAGAGGAAACTCCCTGGAAAAGGGTAACAGGTGCAGAAGAACTAGAAGACACTGTGCCAGTGGAAGCAGTGGAACTATCGAGCTGCATTTAGTTACTCGAGGATGAGACTGGTAGGCAGCTTGCCATGGAAGAACGGCAAGTTGTCCCAAGCAATATTGAGCAAGAGACTAAAGGTCAACCAAGTAGTGGCAAGGACACCAAGGCTTAAAAGAACAGGGAAAGACGGCTGTTCATTGTGGGATGGAAACACGTGTATGTCAGGGCTAATGTTGTCTCTATCTTCAAGAAAGGAAAAGAAGAACCTGGGAACTTTGAACCAGTCAGTCTAGCATCAATCCCTGGGAAAATTCTGAAGCAGATTTAATACAGTCAGTCTGCTAATACCTTGAAAGCCATGCAGTGATTACTAGAAGCCAACATGCCTTTGCTGACTGGGTAGCCTCCCTGATGGACTGTGGGAATGCTGTGGACACAGTACATCTATAACTATAGGATGGATGGATTCCATAAAGGAAGCCGCAGCCTTGAGTTTACAGGAACTGAGCAAAGCTGTGAAGGAGAGGGCATTTGGGATGGTAATCATGCATGGGATCACCATAAATCAGAGATGACTTGTCAGCAAGTAGCAGCATCAGCAGCATTTAAAATAAACCACGTGAGGGAGGATTTTCCAGAGGGTAGGCACCAATACCAAGAAGAAGACATTCTATTGATTGTAGAATCATCAGCTAAGCCTCTTCTTAAGATCTTAACTGGTTCTGCATATACAGGGAAAGTCATCCTGTTCCCAGGTTGTTTAGGGCTTTGCATGCCAACAGCATAATCTTGAACACTGCACGGACAGTATTTATATATTTATTATTTCTTTATTTAAAGCTTTTATAGCCCATCCATCTACCGGCATCTTGGGATGGGATGGTTCTTTTAACACTGTTTGGACAGCCCTTCAGACAGATGAGGGCCCTCTGCAAGGAAAGCTGCAGAGCACCTCACACTTAGTCTAAGGCTGCATTCATGAAATTTCTCCAGCCTAAAGCCACAGATGTGGGGGGAAAAGAATAATGAGCCACAGTCCTTTCTGGGCTCTGTGAGTGGGTATGATTTGGCATGCAACTGATTTCAGTGGCTCACATTGTGTGAACCACATGCTGTATATCATCTGAATTGGCTTTTTTATATTGACACTATAAGAGCTATGTCTACAAATCCATAAATTTCGGCTACCCCAGCAAATGATGTACTGCTGTACCATACAATTACTTGTCGTTCTCAGGACAGAAGAGTATGCTGGCCATTTAAATCCAATTTCGTATTAAAGCAAGAGCATTAATTGCTTGTCCATGGGCAGTGGCCAGGGTGTGCATGAGATTTATGTACTGCCACTGCCATTTAAGTCTGCCACTGAGTTTTGGATCAATTTAAATTTAATGGGATTCTCTGTAACTCAAGAAAAATAATTTTAATATGCTATATAGCATTCCAGGAATCCCTCCAAATATATAGCATACTGTTATTCATGAAAACTCTTCCAGATAAGAACCTTTTTGATAAATCTGTGGAGCCCAAATGCCTAGGAGAAAATATAGCTCTACAGTACAGCTGATGCAAAACACAGAAAATATTATGCATTTTCACTTTTTTCCCTTAAAAAAATAGTTCTTAAAACAGTCTTAGGGCACCATCCTATGTCCAATGGACAGCTCTAGAATTCAGATTTCCCCTTAGAAACTTGCTCTGAGGTTGGAGATGGGTCTCCAAGCTTCCCCTCCATCCTCAAAACCAGCATTTATTTATTTATTTTGTGTATTAAACATTTTGTATACCGTTCACTCAGCCACGTTGGACGCACAACATGGAAGAAGCACTCTGGCTGCAGCGACTTGGAGTTTTGTGGGTGTTCTCCAGGGCAGACGGAGAAGAGACAGGCTGTGCTGGCACATGCGGTATCCTGGGAGTGCCTCCGTCTCTTGCCCTTGTGCTCTGGGACAAAATGGTTTAAATGGACAAAATGGGCTGTTTTGCAGGGCGTAAGAAGTGTAGAGGTGACTGTCACCTTCGTGCGCTTTCCATCCTCCATAGGATGCTTGCAATCATCCATGTTCAGAGGAATACAGGCAGCCACACTGGATTGCACTACCCCTTTGGAATAACATTGAATAACATTTTGAATAAATTTAATCAGTAGGTTAAACGATCACTACTTTATCTGATTAATTGGTTAGGTTAATTTTAAATGAGAAGGATACCTTTTAGTTTTCAAGGCTGATTGTTAAGAGCAGACCTTGATTTTTTTTGAAGCTATTTTGACAATGGTGTGCTCTAGGGTTTCTTTCTGGGAAAGAAAGGCTAAAATAATAAACACAATAGTAAGCCATCACTTTATTTTATTTATTTATTAAAACATTTTTATGCCGCCCAATTCGCCGAAGCCTTGGAGCGGCTTACAACAATGAATTAAATAATTATAATTAAAAATGTAAACATTAGAATAAAATATAAACATACAATATAAAATAAGACGCCCTGGCCAAATAAAATTCAATAATATTAACATTTAAAATGCCGCTTAAATAAAAAGGTCTTCGCCTGGTGCCGAAAAACAAATAACGAAGGCGCCAGGCAGACCTCTCTGGGGAGCGCATTCCATAACTTAGGCGCCACTGCAGAGAAAGCCCTCCTCCGAGTATCCACCCTCCTAATTTCTTTCACGGAGGGTTCCCGGAGAAGGGCCTCTCCAGCTGATCTCAGGGGGCGGCTGGGCATATATGGATGTAAGCACTCCTTCAGGTAACCAGGACCCAAGCCGTTTAGGGCTTTATAGGTCATCACCAACACCTTGAATTGGGCCCGGACTTCAATGGGAAGCCAGTGAAGCTGACGGAGAACTGGAGTCATGTGACCATAACGCCCAGTCCCCGTCAGCAGCCTGGCAGCTCTATTTTGAACCAATTGAAGTATCCGGACCGTCTTCAAGGGTAGCCCCACGTAGAGCACGTTACGTAGAGCGCATTACTTTATTGCATTTTCAGCAATTTAATTAGAGGATTTGTTAACGCAGATTCTCAAAGCTAGAATAAAAAATTATATAGCTGCATCTTGCACAGAGAATGGTGGACCGAGATTGGAAGTAAGGACAGAACCAGTGGAAAGGGTTTTGGTAGGCAGGACAACAACAAAGCATTGTCTGTTATCATAAGGGGGAGACATCAGGTTGGGTGTCCAAGTGAAAAAGAGGACAGGGCTCCTGCACTTTTCAAGAGTTATAAAGAGGGGATTTTCCGCAGTTGTTGCAGGCCGTGCAAGTTATACCTGCTGAACTCTCTCTCCCACGCCCAGTTGTAGAATGGTACATTCTGAAGCACAGGTGGCCATCATGAGAATTCTCATAGTCCCACCCCCAAAAATACAGATCGCACAACTCAAAGGGCAGTGGTACATAGAAGAATACTCAATTCAGTAGGATCCTCTGACTGTCATAGAATACTGAGGTGGCAAAGAGCAGAAGCAAATGATATGTTGGAAAGACTTGAGACTGCATGAGAAAGGGAAGCAGGGGGACACGCAGAGTCCCCAGACAGCATAGATCAGCAGCTCAAGATTTTCCAGAAGTTTGTTTTCCCAGCACCAGCAAGAACCATTTGGTCATAATCCCAACAATCCAGGTCTAGCAGCTTTTATCTTCATCAAGAGGCAGTCATAATTGCCCATTGAAGACCAAGCCACCTGAAAACACTTTGCAACGTAGCTCCTACCATCCCTCTCACCATCCCCTCCAACTGATGGTGAGCCTGCAGCTCAGTTCAGAGGGAACAGGGGACAGGTGGCATCATTGTCTCTGCTCATCGAAACATCCTGGTGCTTTGTTCCTGTGAGCCGTGGATCCACTGCATCACTACCAATGCAGTTATCAAAGATGCGGGGGCCTTGCCCCCTTTCTCACCTGGTGGCAGCTCATGCTGCTCAAACCTGTCCAGTCATGGACCCACTGGAGGGTATGGGCAAAGCACACTCTCTCATCTCATTTGTTCATCTGTAAAGCAGGACCACAAAGGGTAACCTCACAGCATAAAGATGCAAACAGAAAAACACCATTGCACTCTGTCAATAATACTTTGTGTGAATAATGACTGCCTTGTTGCGCATGAATGTCATTGTGTCTTCGTGGAAACCTGCCTGATTGGGAACATTTTGCCAGAGCGAGGACTGCAAGGTTGAATCCCTGTTGTTCTGTCCTTCTGTCAACTTTCTATTTCAAACTCTGTACTTGCGCCAAATGACTAAGTTGCAACCTGGAGATAGAAACATGTTTTCTACCACACCCCAACCAATCAAGCTTTAGACATGCAGCTTCCTGCAGATTGCTTTTTTCCCCCCATACCAGCATGCCACTTGTTTCTTCTTTTCTCAAAAGAAGCATTTTGGGTCTGGAAACAGAACTTGTCAGCCGTGACAATCTGATGTGGCTTTGACGAGGTATCTCATTTGCAGAGTGCTTGCTAAAACAGGTGGGTGGCTGAAAGAACAAGGATACTTATGTGTTTGGATTTCCTTGAGGATGTCTCAGATACCAACAGAAGTTTGTTCAGAAAGCTGGGGAAATTATCATGTTCCAAAACTCCTAATCCAGCACTCTAATTCAGCTTGAGGTTGAAAACCATCCCAAGATGCTAGTAGTTGGATGGGATATAAAAGCAATACATAAACAAATCATCCAGAAGGCACCAACTTGGCAAAAGCTCCACAAACCACCCACTGACTTACATTCATCAATTTAGTCTCATCCTGCAATAAGTATGGTTCACAGGGAAATATTCGGGTACCTTTAACTTTTGTCAGAAGAATTATTTCTATCCTCATCCTCCACGATGGATGGGTGGATAGATGGTTTAGCCTCAAAACCCTCCAAGGAACACCTCCTCTTTCCTTTGCCTGTTGTATGTGACAAATGCCCATTTCTTGTCTCTTTCGCCCAGTTCATGAAGAGGTCCTTACTCATGAGCATGCTTTGCTCTCCACTCACCCCTCTATCTTCTTCTTCCTTCTCACCCACTGACCCCAGTTATGGATTCTGCCTTGGTATCCTGAGGTCTTTCATGAGATGAGAGCACACCTCCACCTTGGTATTCCCACCCCATCTTCTTTAACAGGTAGCAGCTTTCTAATGCTTCATGCTGAACTATTTCCCAGCCTTGTTACCTTTTAAATAAGTTACCAATGAGTAAGCCCAGTGCTGAATGCAGAAGAGGCATGTGCTGTAGCCACTCCGCTATGGCCCTCCCATGGACTTATATACTGATAGCGATCACGATTCTCCAGGCACTAGTCTGCATGTAGCCAAAATAGTACCCCTGTGCACACATAGGGTGACCTCTTATGCATTACCAAAAAAGGATGGAATGCATCGCCACACAAAGGACACAGATTTCCATAAAAAATACAGGTCGGAATTGATATGTGGAGAGGCCAAGTTAGAAATCGTTACTGTAATTTAAAAAGAAATACAATGCAGCTCATCATAGAGAGGGGAAGACTGTGATCAGGTGCTCTGTACGCCTTCTGAGCCTGCTATTCAGGTTGTGATCACTGGTGGGTAATCAAAGCCCACCTTTTCCTTTTTACATTTCTTTCTCTTTAATAGATGTTGGATCTTCAAATAGAAGATGCCTTCAATTGAGGGCTGTTTTCTGACATCTTTTATTTATCTGTTTATAGCATTTAGTCCCAGTCCCCAAAATTAGTTCAATACCATGGATAGCAACTTAAAAGTTCAGACTGACACTGGGGTCACAAGCCTCCACTTCTCATGGGTTAGTCTAATTGATTTTAAGGAGTCTACTCAAAGTTTAACTAAATTTGGATCCAACCTGTGTCTCACAGCATAAATAGCAACAGCTTTTCTGAATCAAGGGCTGTGTAATTCACAAATAAACATTGTTTGGAAGGCCTTCCAGGCAAGAATCTTGTGCACCTATTCATCAACTCCTGTAATCATTCCAGATCCATTATATTTTGACCTTATTGACATTTGGCAAAGGATTGCAGCTGTACTGGACATCTTTGTCATAATTAAGAATCTGAATACTCACAAAAAAGCCCTCCATGAACAAAGACTGCCTGGTGGAGACAGGAAATCTATCTCATTTGGCCTGTTAGGTTTCAAGTGGGGGCTGCCGGTCAGTGTAAAGGAATAAATATGTTATCATCACAGTTCCCAACTCTATTGGCAATATGTCCAGAGGAGAAGAAATGAGTGCATCTTTAACATGCCATCTCTCACTTGGTTGTAATTCTTTGGCAGCTCACTTGACTTCTTAGTTCAAAGGTGGACATTAATTAATGGTCTCATCCATATTCATAATGGTTGGGTGAATGCAGAGAACCAGCTGTAGGCGACTGATGACAAAGGAGAAAATTAGTTTGTCTACATACGCTTTGAGCACTTTGAGCATGATTGATGGCAAATGAAGAACAGGACATAGCTTTATTAAATGATTAATCTGCAGTGGATGCAAAAATAACCATCAAAGCCACCTGATTCCTTCTCCAAAATTCACAGTGGTGGAGGGAAGGAGAACAATTTTGCTAACTCAATAATAAAGCATGGCCATAAAACACATCACAAATGTAAGACTTAAAAAGCTATGAATGGCTTATTCTCTAAATGCTAGAGACCACTTCTTCCATCACATCCCACAATAGTCAAACCATGTACCAAGACCACGTGCTGTTCGAGAGAGACCCTGCCAAGAACTTCTTGCTTCTTAGAGACCTAAGATCTGACCTTGATTTAAATAGGACTTTGGTCATGAGCCATAGCTCAGCCTCTTCTTAGCATGCAATGGGTTCCATTTCTGATCCCACCAGGCATGACTGGGAAAGAGTCCTGCCTGAAATCCTGGACAGCAGCTGCCAGTCACATATGACAGTACTGAGTTAAATGGACCCACAGCCTTATTCAGTGTAAGTCAGTTTCCAAGGCTGTCTGTGAGCAAATCATTCATATCGACATTCCGCATTTCAGCATGCTGAAATGTGTGCACTAGCCCATGATAACGCAGTGCTAGCACACCTCGGGACACACTGACCTGTCCAGTGTTGCACTAACTCTACTTACTTATGGACCTGATGGTTGTGGTCATTCTTGTATCCATGCTCAGGTTACAGAAAGCCAGAGTCTGGCTAGATAGCAGGAAAAAAATCCTGACTGTTATTTATATATTTATTTATTAGATTTATATTCTTTTCTTTTTAAAAAAATAACTCAAAGCAGTTTATATCATGCTCCTCCGGATGCTCTCAGTCTAATCCCCAAAACAACCACCCTATGAGGGGGGTTGGCCTGACAGTCTGTGACTGGCCCAAAGTCATTCATTAAGTTCCATGGCTGAGTGGGGACTAGAATCCAGACTGCCTAAGTCCCAGTCCCACATTCTGAAACACTGCACCAGACTGACTTTCTCTCTGTTAGAGCAGCATGACAATAGAACTGTTACCCCAGGTGTTTGTGGACTCCCCACACTGGAGGCATTCAAGATGCAGCTGGTCAGCCATCTGAGGGGGATGGTTTGACTGGGAGTCCTGCACTGAGCAGGGGGTTGGACCTGATGGCCCTCTGGCCCCTTTCAACTCTACCATTCTAAGATTCTGTGATTTCATCATAGCTAACTCCTACCTAAGTGGCGGTATGTCCCAGAATGCACTGCAAAATTAGCATTAGATGAAAATTTATATCCCAACTTAATTTTCTTCAGGCATACCCTCATATCAAGAACAGGTTGCTTCCCTCTTTCCTTCAAACAAAACCTTAGAAACATTCTCTTTTATTAAAACTCAACAGGGTACAGATATAAATGGAAGCAGTGTTCTCTTTGAGACATGGGTGAAGCATCTGCCCCTGTGGGGAGTTGAATCCAAGCTGAAACCTCCCCTCCTTCCAGAAAAGCTGCTGACTCCCCCTTCAGGGTGGCTCCACCGCTTGAGGGCTGGGTGGCCAAATGCCAGGCAGGTCTTCACTGGCCCGCTTGCCTTGCCTGCCATCCCCTGCCTGGCGCATGCAACTCCTCCTGCATCTGCTCCTCCTCCAGCTCTGAAAAGCCCCCCCCCCCTTTTTTTTTCCAAGCCAAGCTGTCTGGCCTGATAACTTTTACTAGGTAACTTTGAAACTGCCAGCTCCTCTGCGCACTTTCCTGTTCTGCCTCCTTCTCAGAATTGGATGAATCTAAGTAGTCTCCAATGTGCAATACATGGGCCCCTATTGTACACCATATACCCTGTCAGAAGTTGCATGCAAATGCATCCTTCTCATTGAAAGGATAGCCATATGCACATAGACACAGAGATGCTTGCAGTATGCAGTGTATATTATCAGTGGGAATCGGTTGCCTCTCTAACACAGGAGTGGACAGATTTTCTTCTAAAACCTGGAAACCCACCAACTGGAACAGACACAAGAGACACTTAGAACTGAAACATTCTGAGCCTAGGAATGTGTTCCAAGGTCCTATTATTTTATTGTAACTGCAACTATTGTAGCGTTTCAAAAAATTGTGTGTTTGTGTGTTAAAGATCATATATCACATTTTTCTTGTATTGTATGTTTAGCTCTTAAACTTCGTGAAGCTACAGGAGAGCTTTGGCTATTGGGCCATATAGAAATGAAAGGAGTGAAAGAAAGAGAACCCTACTTGACTGAGCTCGCCATCTTTCCACCCAAAAATCCAGTTCTGGTTACTTTTTATTCTCTTCATTTCATTAATAAGAGTGGAGACTATTTTACCATTAAACAACTGGGAATCATCTGATCTAATGCAAATCACCCAGCTACCTGCCTCTAGATCCTGAGCTACTGCATTTTAAAGGCTGTATATGGTACAGCCTTGTGATTAAACACCATTATGAGTCAGCCCAAGAGCAGCTTCGTCAGAAGAGAGAAAGAAGGCAATGGTCTTATTCTATGCTATTTTTGCACATGAACTTTCTGAAGCAAAGCAAAATTCCACCTAATTTGCAAGTTAGAATGCCAGTCTGTTTAGCAGATGGTAAATGTGAAGCTTGGTTCTCTCCCATCTTTGTAGTTAAACATTTACATCATCCTTAAAGTTTCCATATTTCTAAGCTCACTTTTTCCTTTGTAGAATTTGCAACTGTGCTTGATCTCTGTCCTGGCATTGTCACATCTAAGAGGCAAGGTTCCACTAGAGCCAGCTGCTTCAGTTCTAGACTAAAATCTGGCAGTAGTGTTATTGATAGAACCTTTGGAAGTGCGGGTATTATTCTTTCCCGAGGCATAGGCCAGCTGCTTCCTGGGCAGAACAATCCCTGTTCAAGGACACAAGATGTAAATGTTGGAGAGACTGTTCACCCCTCAAGATAGCTTCCTACAAAAGTACCATCTGTGGTTATTTTCTCCTGCAAACACCCCATCTTGTTTATTGTCTGCTTCCACCCAAAAGAAAGAAGAAAAAAGGAGAAAGACAACATGAATGAGGAGAGGAGAGGAGAGGAGAGGAGAGGAGAGGAGAGGAGAGGA
Source organism: Varanus komodoensis (assembly GCF_004798865.1). Taxonomy (NCBI): domain Eukaryota; kingdom Metazoa; phylum Chordata; class Lepidosauria; order Squamata; family Varanidae; genus Varanus; species Varanus komodoensis. Next base: position 46,325,414 of record NW_025335941.1, read on the forward strand.
GAAGCTGTCACAACGGTCTCATTATATCTGACTACTTTCCTTAAGAAGCATTTGTCCTAATATATTAGTACTAATAACATGTCTAACTGGAATAGCAATTGACCTGAGGATATCTGACAGGCAGAACAAGAGCCCCATAAGAGCGGCAGAGGCAGTTTAATACAGCTGGGTCCTGGGCAGAAAATGCTGTTCCACTCCATAGCTTTGCATGACATAGAGGCCAATTATACATGAGGTGGGAGATCTGCAATGGGAATCTTCTAGCATGTTTATTAGCCTTAAACCTGTGATGTTTGTGTGTTGTGGTAGGGATCAGGGCCACCGAGCTGGGGGGTAGGGAGGCTAACTTTGTCCTGCACAAGTCCTTCACTTTGAATTGTCCCCAAGCTGCTGGTAACAGGAAAGCAGAGGCGGGTGGAGAGGCAGGAGCTGTGTCAACGGTAGACATGATAGAGCACCTGCTGAGGGCTCCTTCTCCTCTTCTTCATTGCCACTGGCTTGACCTCCTGCTTCCTGCTCTGGCCCAGGCTATGGTGGTGGTGAGAAGATGGAGCAGTAGATGCTGACCCACTCACTGGCTGTCTGCCTATCTGGTGGGCAAGCAAAATAATGCTGAGATGAAGGATAAGGAGCAAGGGCAGCTGATGACCATGACGATGGGAAGGAAGATGCACTGAGTGAAAGGCCCAGAGGGCCTTCCAAAACCTAAAGGCAGACCTGGGGAGTGTGGTGGATGCCCCCCACCTTCCGCTGGCAATCGTAACTTCCTTTAGGGAAATGGCTCCGAGCAAAAGGTTAACCATTCCATGCCACAAGCCCTGATCTTGGGAACCTCAGCACTGCACTCGCAGGGACCCAAGATGTCTGCTATGATGCCTGTCAGGCTGTCTTCTCCCCTGCATGCCTGACTGGTTCATTTATAAAACAACAAAGCCAGAGAGTCCTTTGTTGGTTTGCTGAGCCTGCTGTGTGTCCGTCCGCTTCCATTCTTTGGGATCAACAGGCATTTGGGTCTGTTCCAGCAAGAGAGGACATGGCTGAATGATGTCTGCATGGCGGAAAGAGGAGGAGGACATGTTTGGGGAGGTGGGAAATGGAGTGTGTCAGCTACAAGAGTGTAGAAAAAGAGCCGAGGAGTTCACAAGGAAAGAGAGATTTAGGGGTGAGTTGGCTTGCACAGGGCGGGTGGGGGTAAGCTTACAGGCATGTCCTCATGGGTGACCACTTGTGAATGGCCAAAAAAGGAGGACAACAGTTTGTTTAATAGCTGTTGGCCATTACAATGAAAGAGGCAGATTGTCTGCTCTGAATTGGGTATTCTGCTGGAACCAGAACCTCTGGGTTCAATAGAGTGGCTTTGTATTAGGATGCTCAGACCCCACCTATACCTTGACCTTGGTTTCTTGGGCAAGCTACCTGTTTTTTCCCCCTTTGGCTTCACTGGCTTGCCTTCTCTGAAGAGCGATGTTACCCCTACAACAGCAAGCATCACAGGAATGGGCAGCCTCCCAGACGACATTTTATTATGGAAACCACAACACTTTCTCAGAGTTCCAAATGTCCCCATTGGTGCTTTTTCCAAACAGCAACCACAGCAGAGAAATCATAACTGTGCTGCTTCTCTACTGCACCATTTCCCAGTGAAATTCAACTTCGGAAAAACTAGTGGGTTAAATTTCTCATTTTCTGAGCTGTGTTCCAAGTTTGAATTTCCTTTTCCCATGGCTGATGTTTGGGGGGAAAACATGGAGACAAAGATGCATTTATGCTCTTCTCACTTCATGGCCACCATGCTCAGTACTCCTTAAGCATCCTGCATCTAGCTTTGGGAAGACAACATGAGAAGGTTTGTCATCACATTTGCACTAAATATTCAGGCATTGAGACTTTATCAAGATTTCATTAAACCTAAAATGATAGATTCATGCCTGTTTGTAAATTCTTCTGGCTATTTAGTCTTGATTTAAAACCACTTTCTGCTCTGAGCTGATCTTTAAATGGGATATGATGGTGGCTTGGATATAAACAATGAAGTCTCTGGCCCTGCAGGCAAATGAATTTATATCAAAGATTTTATCCCTGTAGAAAATTATTTCTATTTATCATTGTTCCTTTCGCAGCTCCCTATCATCACTGCAATGTTCCTATGAATTTTCATTACAAATGCCTTTCCTTTGAATTGTTCAAGAGAATTACTGTTAGACATCAGTCAGTTAGACAATCTCACATCATCCGTTTAAATCTTGCTCACCATAATGAAATGCACAATGCGGGTGTCTCTGACAATAACAACCAAGTTGACCTTCGACACGGGGAAACCATCTTGCCTTATAATCATAAAACATTTCATAAGATTGATGGTTGCAATCAGTGGTGGATGGATGCGGGTGAATTTACTTAAAATCAAAACTTAGTAAACATAGAGAGCAACCCTTTGGTCCCTAGACAGTGTTTGAGGGGTCATAAGATACTGAGAACACATCCCTCCAAGGCCATAGACTGAGCTATAGCCTTAGAACAGGAAATCACGCTGAAATTGTCTCCCACTCCATCCTTCCTAGTCACTGCAGGAAGCTCCATGGCAGTTCTCCCTCTTAGGCCTGAGGTCCAACTTTAAGCAGAGAAAGAAGAAGCAGGAAAGGGGTGCATGTGGGGAGGGGAAGGCTCACAGAGCTGCCAGACCCAAGGGCCTCTCAGCCATTCTCTTTCTGCCTCCAGTCAGGGTTGGCCCTGCCCTTGTGCAGAGTGAAGCAGTTCCTCAGGCAGCGGATTCTAGAAAGTGACAGGAAGGAACTGGGGGAGAGGAGCTGCATACCTTTTGCATACCCAACAGCTGTCAAAACAAAGTGAAGTGCAACCCCCTCACCTGGCCACCCATGCACTTGGAAGATCTCCTGCTCAATGTGGATGGTAGGTACCCCCTGAGTTTTGATAGCAACGCTAGCACATTACCCAGGCAAGGCTTCCTGAACAGTGAGAAATTTCAAGGGGAGCACTCATCAGGTCTGGCTTCCTTTCGGAGGAGAAATAAGTGGAAATTGGGGGTGTTTTGTCATATTTGGCTTATTTACAGATTTAAGCCTGTAGGGCAGATGAAGGCAAAAACATAAACACTCCTGGTAGGCAGCAGTTCTACTGCTGCACATCAGAATGTCAGCAATAAGTACCTGCGCACCAGGTATTTCCAGTTCACATGCTAGGTTTTCTTTCTTTTCCTTAAGTGCTTAGCGTACAGTGAATCCTTCCTATTTTGTTTGCCTTACTGTAAGAATGAGAGGTACTGATCAGGGCTGGACCATCAGTAGAGAAGGTTTAAATCTTCCCTACCCAGCCATTTTCCCTCCCAGTAAAAACAAAGCAAAGCAAAGACCTGAGTTCCTCCCCCCGCCCCCCACACTTTCTTTCTTTAGTCTTTTTTTAGTCTCTGCAATGACAGAGTGGGGAGGCAATTTTTTGTGGGGGAGGGGGTCAAACTGGCTGGTTTAAACTTCCCCCATGTGTAGTGATACCATTCTGGATACCCCCCGCCCCCCATATGCCTACCCTAAGATAAACAAAATGGTGAGGATTGGCTGCACTAGGGTTTTAATGGAGCAGCTAGTTTAGCATTATGTTTCTCAGACTTTGCTTCTTTCACATACAGAGCTTTGACCTTTAGCAAGAGGTGGAAGAATGGAAGATGCAGAGACTATTAATGACTGGAAAATATTTCCCAAATAATTATATATGATTTGCACAATAATTCATTATTCAATCCTCTTTTTAAAACACAAACACATTAACATTCAATAATGTGTAACATTCAAGTGCTCTTAGAGAGATGCTGTCCTACTGTTAGATCCATCACGTAGTTACATTAATGGAACTCTGCAGGGAGCCACCTATGCTTGGAAGATGACATGAAGTGACTTTGATGTACAAGGAAGCTAGCTATACTGTCAAGAAGATGTCAAATGAAATATCCACTCAAATATAAGGACAAAGCAACAGAGCATGAATAAAAGCAAGATGACTTTAAAAACTTCCATTCTTTCACCTGGCTTGTCACGGCAGTCCACCATGGCTTTATTTACCCACAGGGCCTGTTCTGCCATGCTGAGCACCTATGGGTGTCATTTTTGTCTAGTATGCTGTGGCTTGATATGCAAGTCTTGGTGGCAGAGGTTGAGGGTGGGACAGTCTTTGAGCAATCCATGGTTTTTTTTAGAGTTATTTGAGGGCAATCCAACCTTTAACAGAAAAAAGGCATGGCAAGCTGGATGACACATAAAAATGGCAGCCATGGGTGCTCTGGACAACATGACATCCTCTGTGGGTCAATCAAACTATAGTGGGCTGTTCTGATGTGCAAAAGGCCCATTTCATTGCTCAGATGAGGTGGAAACTTAAATTTAAAAGAAGTTTGGATTAGGGATGTGAAGATCAGGCAGGAATCTGGCCCTCTTGTGCTTGCCAGACTTCTTTCCCATGTTTGGCCTGACATGGAACCAAGCTGAGCTTTGATCAAGTCTGCAAACACTCAGCAGCATTCAAGTGTGAAAGCAGAAGAAAGTAAGATTTGTGTTTGTATATTCATGCTCTTATGAGAAACCTAGAGATTATGTATCAGGCCAAGCAGGCTTCAGTCTCAGTTCTACCATAAAACCAAAAGTAGGTACAGCCAACAAACAGCCTTGTGGGAGGAAAGCTTGTTGTGAAGAGCACTTTTCAACTGAGGCTCCTAAATAGTGAAGACTACCTGAGAACTAAATCTGGAGATGGCTAAAGCTTTACAAAGAAAAAGTCATTTTCCTTTTTTTTTTAAAGGGGGTGGGGGAATAATTATTGCCTTCATCAAGCCGAAACTTTTCTTTGTTGTGTCACCAAAGGTAGCTCCAGGTGAGATGCATGGAGCTTTCACTTGTCACCAGGTGGCTTAAACTACAGTTCTGGTGCTTTAAATAGGCACAACTGATCTCCCCTACTCCCACCTCCATCCTGCTTTATCTTATCCTCTTGTTCCTTCACAATTGATATGAAAAGACAGCTGGATTTCTCTATTTGACAGAGGGTCTAAGGGCCAGACTAGTAACCAATTTGGTTGTTAATGCCTGCCTTTTCGCATAAGTAGTGATGGGTGGATGGATACATCTAATTTTAACACCCAAGAGGGCATGTGCCTGAAGCAGGGCTGCATCAAATCCTTCTCTCTTCAGTTTGCAGGCTTTCTGTCCTGCTCAGTCATCTTAGAAAGCCAGCTGGGCTGAGATGAAGTCCACGAATGCTCATGGAACCCTGACTGATTGCAACACCGGCACCCTTCTTCCAAGTCACATGCAGGACAGAGGATGCAAATCACGTACACGGAAGAGGGATTCCTCTTGTGCAGTGGTCACATGGGGCTTGATTCCTCATGAGTGCTGTGCAAAAGCTCAGCACTCACCAGAACTTGAACTCAGAGCTGTGGGAGAGCAGACCACAGTCCAAGGAGCTGAGCCCAGGGTTAGAGATTCCTCACTCTTCTGTAGGCTGAAGTGAACCGAAATCGCCCTACACCCATATGACTTCCTGATGATTGAGTGTCCCCATGTTGCTGCCCGAGGCAAAAGGTAAAAGGACTCCCCCAGCCCACCTGCGGAAGTTGACCGTGGCTTGCAAGGGAGGCTGTTAGGAACATGCAGCCCTGTTTTGCTCCAACAGGAAGCAAAACCCCCAGAGCTACAACCACTGGTCCCCCCACCAAGTGCCCAGTGTCAACCATTGCCCCACTCTGCCTAACGATAGGGCCAGCCCTGGCCTCAGGCATTTTCCTTTCAGCCTTTCCATAGGAACAGAAATAAGCTTTGAGAAAATGCATTTGGGACAATGCTGCATGGAAAGGTAAAGCAAAATGTCTTCCTTCACACACAGCTCCTTTGATGTTACCATTATACACATGCATATACATGAACAGGCCGGACACATGAATGACCCACCTTGGTGGCTGTCTTATCTAATGTGGCCCTGATTGCTCAAGTCTTTGGGCATATTGAATCACAGAGATGCTTTCTTGCAGCAATCCGTATTACCTGCAGAGTCTCAAGCTTCAATATTAAGGATTGCAAAGGCACTGAGAGGACAGTTCTCCTACACAGACCAATTTGACTCTCATTTCATTGTCAGAGTGCTGCAGCATCTCGCAGTAACAACCTCTTCACTAGTGGTGCACATCCAGTTTCAGCATAATAATATCTCAAATCCTTCAAATGCCTGGAACAGATCCATTGTTTGTAGAACATCAAGGGTTCTGTTAGAATTACCACTCAGGGCTACTTTAATTAATGTACTTTTGTACTTGGAGGGTGGGGGAGACTATGGAGGAAGAGCTGAGCTATTTGCTCTTTCATTGCCATCCTGCAACCTTTATCTAAATCTCTTAATTAGCCAGGTACCTCGAGGGAAGGACTGACAAGGGGAAGAATCCTCCCATAATTTCCTCATGGCTTCTTTCAGGGTACCCAGTTCAAAGGTCCAAATCAGTGATAGGTAGTGCTCGTTTCAGAAAGCAAGTGTGGTGTGAACACAGGGGATACAAGCACACGTCCTAACAGCTATGGCCCTCTAATCCATGGTATGGCAGCTGGTCCTTGTGGGTGAGATGCTGGCACTCATTGCAGAGGCCTTGCTGAGTGCTAGTTTTTGCTAGAAAGGCGGGAGGGATTCAAACGAAAGGCATAACGAAATAAGTGGAATGGGTATAACCCACATTTCAGGACAAAGATAATATGACCCAGCTTTATGCTCAGTACCGACACTCCTGACTTGGAAAGGTTCAGGTTTGACGCCACACATGCACATGGAATAAAATGGTTATTTGCACGTGTGAATGAACTATGCATGATCAAATACTCACATCTTCTGAAACACAGCACCTTCAAAGGGTTTCAGTTCATACTTTTGGCTGCAAATGACTGAGTGGCAGCTGAGGTGAGCTGTAAGCCAGCTGTCAAGGGGAGCTATCCTGGTAAATTAGGTAGAGGGTAATTTCTAAAAGAACTGGGTGTGTTTAACCTAGAGAAGAGGAGATCACTTGGACAGAAAAAGGAAAAGGAAAATAAAAAAGATCACTCAGACAGAAAAAGGAAGAGAAGGGGAGATCACTTGGTCAGAAAAAGGAAATATCCATATTCCATTTTTGGATAGGGAAAGAAGCAACAAAGTGTTAAATTATAGGAAGACAAACCAAACTTTGATTTATTCTACAGCATTTTACGAGGATTTCAGGCACTTCTGGATGGAGGACGCCTATAGCTAACAGTGAGAAAGTATTATGCAGCCATTCTATTCTCTCTCCCTCCTCCCCTTTCTCTTCCTCCCTCCTTCATCTATTTTTGGTAGTAAGAAAAAATTGAATCAGTGGTGGAAAGACATGGAAGGGTTACAAATGGAAGACATTTTTTTTGAAAACCCCATAAAGTCCCATGAATAAATCAGGGTGATGGCATTATGAAGACCTATTGGGTACCTCTAGATACCTTGAATACCTAATTCCAGCAGTAGCTTTCAAAGGAGCTAGGCCTGCCTGGTGGCTGTGTGGGATTCCACCTGACCCTACTGCTCAGACACCAGACCTGTTCAGTCAGGCGCAGTGGGAGAGAGACATCCACTCACAATGGGTGGGGTGGTGGACCATGGACAAGGATTATAGGAGACTCTTAGTTTACTCTTAGGTCTTCCCTTGTTCCATCTGTAAAAGTAATCTGCTCACTTCCACTCAACCAAAGGTATCATTTTGTTCCCTTTGCATGTGCACAGACCTGTGGAGAGAGTGTGACAGAATTTACCTTGCCTATGGATGACCCTATAAAAGCATTAAAATAACCAGATACAGTAGAACCAATGGGGAAGAGGTAATACTGCTCCTTGCTCCTTTGCTTGGCAGGTTCAAGATGCTCCACAGAAATTAAAGCCAGATGCAGACTAGAGAGCTTCTGACTGTGAGACCAGGCTGTTCCTTGCTGGAGCAGCCAGACAGCAAAACTAGCCTGAGACATTTTCCTGCCTGAGGCTAAGAAAGGACAGCATCCCCTTCCATTTCATGCACGAACGTTAATCCAGTCTAACAGTTGAATATTACTTCAATAGTGGTAGTGGGACCTGAAGGCAACTAGCTTAAAAGGGGTGTACATGGATCAGCCTGCGCCTTCTGCAGTCCCTGCCTCCCAGTGTCTGCTGCCTGAGGCAGCCATCTCATTCTTCCTCGTGGTAGGGCTGACCTAATTAAAGGGTGAGGAATGAGAGAGGAGAGAAAGGAGCAAAACAAGAAGATGGCCCAAAAGGTTTCATAGCTGGCATTGGAAAGAGAGCAGAACAACTCTTCTGCCTTGTGGCAACTTGGTTGAAGGCAAGGTTAACACATCCTTTCACCCTGCAAGAGAGAAGGAGGGACTTCTCCAAACTGCAAACAAATCTGTTATCTTCACCTGAGAATACAGCAGGCCCCAACAGACAGAAATCTCCAGGAGTTCCTCCATTTGGTGGGGTTCTAGCACTAGCAACCAGAAGGCACTGGGGAGCTGTTCTGTCTTTTCCTTAAGCGATGTTCTACATTAAGAAAAGGGAGAAGTGGTAGTGAGGAAACACAGGAGCATTACACATAGAGGATGATGTAGTATGTGTGTATATATGTATGTGTATATACATGTACATGTCTATACATACACAAGTAGTATGTATACAGTTTCTGTATAGCCTGAAGTGCCTGAACCAGCCTATCTTGAAAGCTAAGCAGGGTCAGGCTGAGTTAGAATCTGGATGGGTGACTTTAGCATATGGTTTTATTATTGTTGTTGTAAATCACCCAGAGAGCTTTGGCTATGGGCAGTATAGAGATGATGATGATGATGATGATGATGATGATGATGATGATGATGATGATGATGTTAAAAATCTGGACCTCTCACAAATGCCTGTGAATGAAGTAGGGGGGAAGCATCATACGAGCCTCAGCAGGAAGGCACAAAACATCATTCCCAGTGTACAGGTCTGAGGGCGAGGGTGAGGGTTACTCTGAGGGGAGCAAGATCTTTCAATCACTTTTCTAAGGTGGAGCAACATTCCTGTAACTTCTGTCAGTTCAACCTGCAGCACTGTCAATTTCAAGAATTTCAAGGTTCGGGAACATATTGGTGAGCAGCCTTGAAAACTTCACTGAATAGGCAAATCCAGTTTTCAGAGAGTTTGTCAGGCTTTGGAAATCCAGCAAAAGTTCTTTCCAATTATTTTCTAGCTGTTTCTGCAAAAGAAAACCAAAAAAAGCAAGTGATGGACTAGGGTCAAATTCTGCAATGGCTAACTTTTCTTAAAGGTACAGTATAAGGAAGCCAGAACCAGAGTTGGAGCAAATTAGATTTTTAATCTTACCAATACATTCAGCTCTGCCACAGAATCTGCATGAAATGGTGGTGAGACCACACTGTCTCTGCTTCAGGGTTCCTCAGATGCTGAGAAGAAAATTCTCTGGGTTGCATCCCAGATCCCAGGGATTCAACAGGGGAATGGCACTTTAAGGAAGATCTACCCTGTGGTTAGAAAATTCCTTCCTTTGGGCTACATAGAAAGAAAGAACACAGTGGAGCTCCTGCGTACTTGTTCCCGCTTGCTGGACTGAGCACCAGGACTAGGAAGGAGAACGGGCACCCTGGTAACTTAAAAGATATACTCCTACTTAGACTTCATATAATGTCTATTCAGAATAACTCTCATTGAATTCAGTGGGGCTTACTGCAAGATAAGGAGTACAAGACTGTAGCTTTTAACAACAACATTAATGCTTATTATTCCTATTACTCATCTCAAGCATCCAAAGTCCTTCACAGACTCAGAAACCCTTATATCAGCCCCGTGGGCAGATCAGTATTATTTCCTCCATCTTGAAAACAGAAGGCTGAGCAGTGATTTAAGTCAGGGGCAAACTGCGGAGAGGTCCAAGAGCCGTTTTTAATTCCCTCCTGTGGACCATAATCCTGCCACAACACCAAATTCAGGGGCTGCATAAATAGGCAATTTGAAAAGGTAAGATGGGGTCATTTTCACCTTCTGCAGTAGTGTGTTGCCCAAATTTGGTGTCAAACTGCCAACTTTTTGATCACTGCCATGAAATTCACCAGCGAGGGGGTGACAGAGACTACAGCAGGAGTCCCATGCTGCCCACCCTCATGTAGACCAAAGCCATTCCAATCTGCAGAAGAGAGAAAGACCAATTCATTTTTTTTCTGAAAAATTCATTCATTGCTTAGATACTTGCAAAATAAAAGTTCATGCTGGCTGGTTACTATAACCATAGAAACATGCAGATTTATAATTAGTCAGCCAACTGTGAGGATTCAGTAGCTACTAGGCATAAAATAGCATTAGAAGGTTACCCAGATGGATCACCTGCTGTCCCTGCTTCCCAGTAGTATGCTGAGTGTGTGCTGTGTAACAACCCTCTTATGAATTGGTTTTCTTTGCAAAGAAAAGCAGGCTTGTGTTCAATTTCTATGGTTTCATGGGATTCAGATTTCATTTTAAGCCTTGCTCGAAACTTTCAAAGAAACACAGGGCTTCATTCACCCCGAGGCTGAGCCAAACCGGCTGTGGGGTGGGAAAGGAAGAGCAGGTCCATATAGGGAGGGGCTTCCCTATAGGGAGGGAGGGACTTCCTTCCCAGGCTGCCATCCAGATGAACATCTCTGTGTAGGCACTTCCATCCACCCTGAAGCTGCAGCATGGAGCACTTCCTTTCAGAGCTTCACCCACTCAGTTTCCTCCCTGTGTGGTTTCCACTGACCTTCCTCCCACACTTTAGCAGTATTCTGTGCCCAGTGAGCATGCTCCGCCCTTGCAAATCTGGTTTTTCTGGGGGAGGACTCCATTCTGTTTTGCAGGAGGAGGGACCCTTGTGACCAATCCCAGCTATATTAAAATCATGGATTTCTCCATTGATTTCTCTGGTCAGCTCTTAGTTGAAGGAATTTAAAAATAGCTTCTCAATTTGAACCAGAAAGCAGCCTATCCAGAGAATGAAATGGATCATTCAACCCTTTGTATATTTTTGTGTCTCTCCCTCCTCGCTTTCCAGCTACTACAGTCTGTTTCTCCTTCCACCTTGCTACCAGTTCCCTGCCCCTCCTCCCCGCTGCCCTGTTCGGGCATTATGTCATTAATGAGCAGGGCAGAAACAAAGCACTTACTGTTTGCAGTTGCTTGTACCCTTGGCTTGGCTAGAGCAAGTATCCGTTCTGAGGGCAAGCCATTCTTGGCTGCTGTAGTCACCTGAAAGTAAGGAGCAAGGCTGCTGGTTCCCCTCTACTTCATCTTTGCACAAAACTAAATATTGCATATACGTAGATGGCATGGAGCTGCAGCTACCCACATTCTCCTCGCAACAGCTCAGCAGAGGAGTCTTTAATTTCATTTCCAACGTATATCTTACTTTTTGCATAGTTAAAGAGCAACAACATCCCCAGAGTCTGATCAGCTGCCATGCAGGTACTAAAAAATGGAATTGATAAACCAGTCTTGTATTAGAGGGAAAAAGTGCAGAAAGCACAGAGGTTGGATGGGGACCACAGAATAAGCTGGACAGGCAGCAGAAGACTGTCTATGCAGTGAAGAGCATTGAAGCAAGAATTTGCAGAGACAGAAGACAAAGTGACACACTGCATGAAAGGTGTACTGTGTAGCTGACCGGAATTTTTTATTTTATTTTAGTGTAGGCATGCTTCCCCACAACCTGGATCAGACCACCACACATGGGTAGGAGGGGTTCAATTTCTCCACCTGCCTGCTTCCCCCACTCCATTAAATTGTTCCCAGTCTGCACAGGTGCTAAAGAAGAAAATACCTTCATGAAGCACCAGATTACACTCCCAAAAGCCAATAACCAGGAGCAAGGAATTGATCCTAATTCATCTCTTCATGCAAAAATGTGTCCGCCCACATGCACCGATTTCATCTCTTGCTAAACTGTGGCAAGGACAGTATTTATTTATTTTATTTATTTAGAAAATTCCTATGCCGCCCCATTCGCCGAAGCCTCAGGGCGGTTCACAAATATATCAATTAAAATATCATACAATAAAAATATAAAACAAGTTAACAATATAAAATAAGTCACCCTGGCTGAAGAATAAAATATATAAATAGTATAAACAGTTAAAATGACGTTTGAATAAAAAGGTCTTCGCCTGGCACCGAAAAACAAATAACGATGGTGCCAGGTGGACCTCTCTGGGGAGCGCATTCCATAGATTGGGCGCCACCACAGAGAAAGCCCTCCTCCGAGTACCTACCCTCCTAATTTCCTTCATGGAGGGTTCCCGGAGAAGGGCCTCTCCCGCCGATCTCAAGGGGCGGCCGGGCATATATGGATGTAAGCACTCCTTCAGGTAACCAAGACCCAAGCCGTTTAGGGCTTTATAGGTCATCACCAACACCTTGAAGATGGTCCGGA
>NW_025335941.1:46337967-46411074 GCF_004798865.1 Varanus komodoensis
CCTCCTCCGAGTACCTACCCTCCTAATTTCCTTCATGGAGGGTTCCCGGAGAAGGGCCTCTCCCGCCGATCTCAAGGGGCGGCCGGGCATATATGGATGTAAGCACTCCTTCAGGTAACCAAGACCCAAGCCGTTTAGGGCTTTATAGGTCATCACCAACACCTTGAATTGGGCCCGGACTTCAATGGGAAGCCAGTGAAGCTGACGGAGGACTGGAGTCATGTGAACATAATGCCCTGTCCCCGTCAGCAGCCTGGCAGCTCTATTTTGAACCAATTGAAGTATCCGGACCATCTTCAAGGGTATCCCCCCATAGAGCGCGTTACAGAAGTCAAGGTGGGAAGTCACCAACGCGTGTGTCACTGTCACCAGGCAGTCGTACTCCAGGTAGGGGCACAGCTGATGGATCAGCTGAAGCTGAAGGAAAACGCTCCTCGCCACTGCCGTCACCTGAGCTTCCAATGAAAGCTCTGGGTCGAGAAGCACTCCCAAGCTGCGGACCTTGTCCCTAAGAGGGAGTGCAACCCCATTCAGGACTAGGTTCAATTCACCCTCAATGAAGCCCGATCCGCCAACCAACAGGACCTCCATCTTGTCTGGCTTAAGCTTCAGTTTATTGGCCCTCATCCAGCCCATTACCTCGGCCAGGCACCGGTTCAGCACAGCCACTGCCTCACCTGGATTGGTGGAAAATGAGAGGTAGAGCTGGGTATCATCAGCGTACTGATGGTTCCGCAGCCCACACCTCTGGATGACCTCTCCCAGCAGTTTCATGTAGATGTTAAACAGCAAAGGGGACAATATGGACCCCTGCGGTACTCCATGGCATAGCTGCCATGGCGCAGAGCCATAGTCCCCAAGCACCACCTTCTGGAATCGGCCATTGAGATAGGAGCGGAACCACTGCAAAGCAGTGCCTCTGAGCCCCAATCCCGCTAGCCTAACCAGAAGGATACCATGGTCGATGGTACCGAAAGCCACTGAGAGGTCCAGAAGAACCAACAGGAACGCACTCCCCCTGTCCTTCTCCCTGCACAGGTCATCGTACAGGGTGACCAAGGCAGATTCAGTACTGTACCCAGGTCTGAAGCTGGACTGAAATGGGTCCAGATAATCAGTTTCATCCAAGAGAGCTTGGAGTTGTCCCCCCACCACCCGCTCCAACACCTTGCCCAGAAACGGGATGTTGGCCACTGGTCTATAATTAGTGGCCATCTCTGGATCCAGTGATGCTTTCTTCAGGACCGGTCGGACTACCGCCTCCTTTAAAGGGGCAGGTACCCGACCCTCCCACAGCGAAGTGTTAACCACTTCCAAGATCCAGATCCCAAACCCGTGCTTGGAGTTATTTATTAACCAAGATGGGCAAGGGTCCAATAGGCAAGTGGTGGGATGTACTCGTCCAAGCACCTTGTCCACATCATCAGGCCGCAATAACTGAAATTCATCCAATAATTTTGGACCAGACGGCGGCATTGGTATCTCCCCAGAAACCTCTGAGTCACAAGTAGAGTCTAGCTCGTGACGAATCTGAGCGATTTTCTCCCTGAAATGCTTGGCAAAGTCGTCACAGCGGGCCTTCGAGGGTGGAACCAGATCTTTCTTAGGACCTGGACAGACCAGGCCTTTCACCACTCGAAAAAGCTCCACCGGACGGCATTTTGAGGAGGCAATGGAAACGGAAAAGAATTTCTTTTTCGCCGCCCTCACCACCACAGCATAGTTCCGATAATAGGCTCTCAAGTGTGTTCAGTCAGATTCATCCCATGATCTCCTCCACCTACGCTCTAGCCGTCTCCCAACCTGCTTCATTGCCCGCAATTCAGGTGTATACCAAGGGGAAGAGCGGGCTCTGCCCGGTGGGAGAGGATGCTTAGGAGCGATCGTGTCAACAGCCCTGGTCATCTGCCCGTTCCACAGTTCGACCAGAGCCTCGACAGGAGCACCAGTCTTGTCAGCCGGAAACTCCCCCAGGGCTTTCAGGAATCCATCCGGATCCATCCAGCTCTGGGGGCGGACCCACACGATCGGGTCCGCACCCTTACAGAGGGAGAGGCCGCTCTCGAGCACAAACCTCACCAGGAAGTGATCTGACCATGACAGGGGTGTCAGACATAAATTCCTTACCCTCAGACCACCCTCTTCCTGCCCTGTTGAGAAAACCAGGTCCAGAGTGTGTCCACATTCATGGGTCGGGCCGGTGACATGTTGAGACAGCCCCATGGCCATCATGGAGGCCATGAAGTCCTGAACCGCCCTGGTCAGACCAGTCTCGGCATGGAGATTGAAGTCCCCCAGGACCAACATCCTGGGGGTCCTCAACACCAGGTCCGAGACGATCTCCGTCAGCTCAGGCAGGGAGACTGTTGGGCAGAAGGGTGCACGGTACACCAACAGAATCCCCAATCTGTCTTGGTCACCCAACACCAAGTAGAGGCACTCCAGCCCTGGCCTCGAAGGGACCAGAAGTCCCGTGAGGGAGATGGAGGCTCGGTAAACCTAAGTGACCCCCCCTCCCCTCCCATCAGCGTGAACAGTGCTGAACCAGATACCCGGGCGGGCACATTTCAGTGAGGGCGACATCCCCCCCCCTCCCGCCCAGGTCTCCGTTATGCAAGCCAGATCAGCCCCCTCATCCACAATCAAGTCATGGATGAGGGAAGATTTATTGTGGACCGACCTGGCATTGAGCAGCAGCACCGTCAGGCCCGAGGGGCGGTTGACAAGACTACCTGGCACCCTCTGGCTGGGGGCAAAACCAGAAGGAGGGATAGGTGTCAACCATATGTCCCTCCTTCTTCTACATGGACACATTAAGCCCCCACCACTGTTACATCCATTGCCCAAGACCACCCCAATGGCGGCGCCCCTGCGCTCCTCAGGAAACACAAACTTCGACATGGCCAGGGACGACTCCATAAAAACAAATTAAAATACAATAAAATTATAAAAACAATAAAAAACTCCCCATTTCCCCCCCCAATACAAAATTAAACTTCCCCCCACCAACCTAGTCCCCCGCCAGCCCAGCCCCGCACAGCCACGAATGGCCACAAACGGCGGCACCGGTTGGGGGGGGGAGCAGAGAGGGGCGCGGAAACCCGTCCGGCGGCAAGATGGTGGTGCCCTCCTCCGCACCGTCGGCGGTGGGCCTGGCATGGCCCTGGCATCCTCCGTGCCTGGGGTGGCCCAGCGATGGCCACTGGAGCGGCGTCAGCTGGCCCCCGGCTCGGCGGTGCGCCCCAGTCCGGTGGCGGCAGCGGTGGTGGTGGTGGCAGTGGCAGCGATGGCGACAGCATGGCGCAGCAGGTGGTCCAATTAAAACATGGCCCCTGGCCAGCCTAGCCCCCCGCTCGGCCCCCGCTCGGCTCCCAGTACTCTTTCTGGCATGTCTGGACAGAATGAAAAAGGACCTACATGTGGGTATGATAGACACTGACAACTATTCTGGCTTGCCCTGATGTCTGGGAAGAGAAGCCTATAGCACTTTAACTGATGGAAGGTTTAATGACAAGTAGCGAGGGGTCACATCTGGAATAGAAGAACTAGGTCCTGGCGAACAACGCAAGGCACTATCAGGACCCTGGACAGCTCACTGAAAGGAACACTGGCCGGGATTATCAGGACCCTGGACAGCTCACTGCAGAGGACACTAACTGGAGTTCTTTCCTCACAGCAATTGATCCTTAAGAAGACTGACAGCCCGAAACTTGCATAAACTCTACATCTGCTGGGCGCGAGCCATAGCCCCTAAAGAGCCCACCGTTATTTCTACAGTCTTGTGCTCCTGCAAGGCAGGAGGACGAAGGTGAAACAGTGTCTTACACTCACTCTTAGAGTCTGAGCATGAGTCATGGGTCATGCCCTCAGGTCTGGAAGGTTCAAGAGGAGGTGCCAGCAGTGCTCCTTCAAGTGGGGTGACCGATGGCTCACTGATCTCTGAGTCCCCCTTGGGTGCTGCGGAGCTCATGAGCTTGGGGTTAGGCTATGCACAACAATAATGAGGCAGAGAAAGGGAAGGAAAGTGCATCATGTGATGGTATCATGATGAAGGTGGATGTTCCTCCTGTAGCAAAGAGCAGGGGAGAACCCAACATGTTAGCGCATTTTTGCTATTATCCCTATGTCACCAACTTCAGCATCCTACGTTATAGTGGCAAAGTATGAGGCTGCCACTGTGTCTATAAACAATTCACCAACATTGATCAGCTTATCACATGCAATCCCAGCCACATGCAAGCATTCCTTTAGGAACAACCCCACTGCATGGGCAAGAAAGGAGACAGGCTGGAGGTGGATTCCCGTACCACAGAATAAGGGGAACGATGAAACATCCAGCCAGATGCACAGGGCTGGGGCTGTGCCAGTTCCTTCAACCTGGATGTTGCTACAGCTTTCAGAGCCGCCACCGTGATGGGCCATTCAGCAGAGAGCCTGGGTTTGTCAGTGAAAGAGAAGCAGCAGCAACAACTTGGGCCAGATATCTGATTGACTTGATTACCAGAATGTTTAAGGCATGCGATTTATCAATCTCATTTGTATCCCAGCTTTTCTTCCAAGGAGCCCGAGGTGGTACATACAATCCTTTGCCTCTATATCCCATCTTTACAACAACCCTGTGAAGTAGAATAGGCTGAGAGGGCCCAACAAATCCAGATACACCCAGTGAGCTTCATAGCCTAGTGGAGGACGATCCTGAGTCCAGCACTCTTGACAACTACCCCACAGCCTAGGGAACAGGTTGCCACAGCATTTTGCAATGCCCTAAGCAGATATGCCTTCCTTCCTGGCCCCCTTCCTCTTTTTCAAGGTTTAACTGACTATGCCACAAAACGGCCAGGTAGTGGCCATGACAAAAATGGTCAGATAAGGAATCAAGGGGATTTTGGGTAGGGGCTAATTTCTAAAATGAGAGGTGCTGGAGAGCAGGCCTGCACAGGGACTCTACCATTTGCACCAGAAGGAAGGTTTTCTGCTAAAACTTGAGCATGTGGAGGAAGACTGCAATTGTGAATGGGGATGGAAATACACTTTGTGTTTATTTACATATATTTCTTTATTTTAAGGAGTATACCCTCTATTTCTGGACATCACCTTCATAAGCCCATTGTTTTTAGAATATAAAACGGACAGCCTGCTCATAGTCTTCCCCAAGGGTGGGATATATTTTATTTTATTTCTATTGAATTTTAATATCTTTAGTAGAAAATGTATTTCTTTAAATAGTGTGGCATATGAAAATCTGCCCCCTCTTTCTTTCCCTCTGGCATTGTATGAATGGCCACCCATGATGCATGGGATTATTTGGGGTCTCTTTATGGTCTCGACAATATAGCAGCTGCAGGCCTACTCAGTGGTGTAGCATAGCGCTGGGATGAAGCCTAGCAGAACCCACTCCTCTTGCATTCACAAAGCAAAGTCTGCAAATGCACATGGAGGGGAGGTTGTGCACCCAGAAACCTTCTTCAGCATTGGGTGTAGCAGCCCAAACAGCTGCTGCAGGTGGCACAGAAAAGAGATGCTGTGGGTGCTGTGTGTGGGGCTCATGGGGCGCCCCGAAAATGCTGGGCTCGCTCACAAGGAACTTAGGCTCAGGGCATACCATAGTCCAGGGAGCTGAGTTGAACTGAGGAAAACTGTCCAGTTCCCACATTCCCAAACCCATCCCTGGTGTAGCATCACGCATTGGCCCTCCGGGCTGGCTATTATTGGGAAGTGCCTGGGTCAGCTCGCAGGCACTCTGCTTTCAGTTTCTGTTCAGCATCGATCAATCAATTTAATTTTAATCCCCCCAATCACCAATGTTTTCTGGGCAAAGAATATGCAGCACTGCCTCAGCAGAATGCTGTGTGACTAGTCCTCAGCAAGTTCCGTTTGGAGAAGATGTTAATGTTGTACTTCTGTGTAGTTTCCTCTTCATTAGATAATCCTCTTCAACCGCCCTCTCTCATTATGGAATGCCCCCTCCAGGGTCCATCTGGTGCCTACTTATCATTTTGCGACCAGGCTCTTAATTATTGCAGCCTTTAAAAATTGTTGTACATTCCTACTACTCAGCTTGTTGCTTATAGTGGCTTTATCTCTGTGAACCTTTTTTGGCTTTTTACTGCCTGTTATGTTTTAGTCTTTGCCAATTTGAAATGGGTGTTTGCACATGCTTGCTATCTCTGAGGTTGATCTTCTGTATGTAAATTTTACTGGATTTTTATTTGCGTTTTATATTTATGTAAGATACCCTGAGAATGATTTGTTATAGGGTGACTAGCAAACTGAAGGGAAGAATATAAAGCAATTCATATATATATGAAGATAAACAATCCCACCAATCTAAAAAGAACTGCTGCAGTTAAAAACCCACCATGCAATTCTTTGATAAAACATGGACTAGAATAAAATATTTCAAGGTATATTGAAAGGACAATATATGTGGGACCATGTGAACCTCTTTAGGGGGAGGGGTATGAAAGAGTAGGGCCATCACTCTAGAAGGCCCTTCTCTGTAAGCTCGTATTTGATAAGCTTGATAGTGGAACAGAGAGCAGTGCGACAGAGGCAAATGTTACAGTGCAGGTAAGTAAAGGCAGTCAGATAAACTAGTAATCCCAAGACTGAGCCCTAGAATGCCTAGAAGAATGTTATGCTGTGGCCAACTTAACCAGTGCAACCTGACCTCCCTTGTGCATATGTTGTAAGCCGCCCCGAGGCTTCGGCGAATGGGGCGGCATAAAAATGTTTTAATAAATAAAATAAATAAAATAATGCACTCCCAGCCAAACCCAAAGCTTCCCATGCAGGGTGGTGGCTGAATGCAGGAGTGCCCCCTACCTGTGAACCTGAACTTTCGAGGACAGCATAACTCCATCCAGCACATGTTGTATCTCTCTGCCCTGCTCAGTTTCAACCAACCATTTTTCAAGCCTTATTTACATGTGACTACCAAGTTGATTTTGTCACTACCACAATAACCCACACACCAGCAGTTGTTGCTGCTGCTGTTTCTTTCAAAGCCTTGTTACTTTCTCCCTCACCTGTCTATTTTGAATTCTGGGGAAAGCTTTTTGAACTGAGACAGCTGTTCCAGCCTAGGTGTTAAGGTTATAAAAGAGGAATAAAAATAAAAATAAAAATTGATAATCTTGATGAGTAGCATTCCTAGGGATGTAACTAAATGCCAAATTGGTCCATCTAACTCAGAGAGAGGCAACCTGGTCTCTCCAGGTATTTTGGACTTCAGCTCCCATCAAACCCAGGCAGCAGGGCCTTCAGCCAAAACAGCTGGAGGGAACCAGGCTCCCACTCCTCAGCTGCTGTTTCTTTTGCTCGACAGTGACTCTTCTGGCCAGGGCTCGGCTGGGCTTTGCCACATCCATCTTTTGGCTGGTGGTGCCAAAGAATGAATGGAGCTCAGGACTTTTTCTAGAGCAGGATGCCTGGTCTGCCATGGAATGGAAGTATGGCCACATCAGGGTCGTAAATGGTGCCAAGAGGAACCACCAGACTTCAGAGTTGAAGGTGCTTTGCAGGCAGCTCTGCACTGGCAGGGCTTGGCACGTCTTCACTCAGGCAGTGGAGCCATGGGGACTTGGAGGACCTATAGTAGGATCAAGCAACATGTGGCCCTGCAGTCATCCCTGCAGCCAAGAGCCAAGGACAGTGGGAGCTGCATTACCACTGCATCTGGGGACCCATGCATTCCCCATCTCTGCCCCGCAAGGTAAATGGGGCCGGGCCATGGGAATGGTTATACAGTTCAGGTGAAATGGGTTTCATAGATCATGGGCAACACATGAAGCCACCAGCTTCTGTGCCTCCAGCTGGGCTGCTCTCCATCATCCTCAGTCCCTGCTCTGGGTTTCTAGCCATTGCCTCTGCAAACGCAAAAAACCAATTGGCTGTTTCTGTCAATCCTCCTGTCTCTGTTCTTTGTTGCTCCAGGGACCTGAGACAGTTTCCGTGTCTCTTCATCTGGCTATTTCCTTCAGGACTTCATTTTTAAGTGAAGTCCATTCATTTGTCAACAGTTGACTTTCTAAATTTCCAGAGCCTAGGATGGCAGAAACAACTGCAAAGTCAATTGGGTGAGCAAATGGGCTTGTCATGCACTGTACTGATTTTGTGTGATAAAAACCTGCCACACTCTTTTGTCCACCTTTCTGTTCCCGAAACACAAAAACAAAGCAACAAAGAGAGTCTGAAAAGCTGGTGATACCTGTATGACCCATCCTAACATGCAATGTAACTTGTTGAATGAAGACCTATCTTCCAAAGTATCAGAGCCAGAGCCAGGTCCAAGAGGCTGGCAAGGTGGGGCATTCAGCATTGCTCCAAGAGCAGAACCCACCCTAAAAACTACCAATTCCACTTTGGGAAGAGTGCCCAAGATCACATGCAGCTTCAGAGAGTTCTCAGGCTCTTGGTCTTAGCAATTTCAGGTTAGGGGACCCATAGAGGTTACTGCACCCAAGCTCCCCTTAGGCCTAAAAGTTTGGGGGAAGAGTTTCTCTGACTTGCCAGACTTTTGAAGACAATATTGTAAACTTTCTGAATTATTTGTAAAAAGAAGAGCAAGGAAATGCCCATAGTAAGTCCCACACCTTATTCACACACCCCTTCCCTCAGCCTCCAATCATGGATCCAGCACTGTTCAGAGCACAAATACTTAACAACTTGCTTGGAGTTGTGAATGTATGTTGTGCCGGTGCTGGGCTATTTCTAGACCTGCATAGAGAGTGTGTAAAATGCTTTAGGAAAATATATGTTCACATATCTGTGCAAAATGCTACACAGTCGTTCTGTACAATCCCATCTAATTCACTTGCATGAATTCATTTTCAGTCACTGGCTGCTTGTTTTGAATACAGCCCAATATGAAAAAGAACAAAAAGACTTCTGCTTAAGGCAGGGTGGGCAACTTATCCGGCATTTCCCTGGGAAAATCTGTCAGGGGCCGAGTACTCCTGTGCTCATCCTCACTCACGCCATCTGCCCCTACCTACTTCTTTCCTTATTCAGTCACACATTTTCCCCCAGGTCACTCCAATACACACGTGGTTAGACACTCACAGCTTTAAGCTTTCCCTTCTCTCCACCCGTGGGGCCAGGGGAGGAATCGCTCTCGAGACAACCACCATGTTTCCAGCCGTGGAGCCTCATTCCGAGAGCGCCTGGGGAATATTAGAACACTGCTTCTTTGCACACTGTAGGAATGATGCCTTTATGGCAGGGACTCAGAACCCCTTTTTGGTACCATTTCTGCAGAGGTGGTGGATGCTGGAGATCTTGTCAGAGGGAGGTTGCCAGGGGAGGCTTAGGGGTCCTCATATATGCTTTGCACTCCATTCTAGATAGATCCGCATGCCAAGCATACATCAGTTTTATGCTAGGTTAACTGTGGTAGTGGCTATAATAGATTGCTGCAATTATCTGCAGCAGCAGAGGTGCTTGTGGCAGAATGCTTCATGCTGGTGCTACTAGTGAGAGCAGTTTTACTGCAGCTTTGCAGCAAACACACACACGCGCGCGCGCACGCACATGTAATAATTAAATTCACGGTTGCGATGTCAGGATTTCAACACACACTTGAAAAACCATTCCTATTATTGGGACAGGAGTATGCAAACTAGGATCTTACCTGATGAAGTTGACTTGTTCTTTATTTTTTGGTTGGGCAAGCATGTTAAGGTGGCCCCTCTTCTTCTAATCCCATCCAAAGGCATGAATTATCAAGAGCAACCAGTTTTGGCAATGCTGTTATTTCTAAGAGGTACAATTATACTTTCAGGAGAGACTCTTCTACTACTGGCTGGATGGTACACAGATGCTTGAGAGTTGGGCTGGGAAAGGGTTACCAAGTTTCCAGCTTCTGGCTCAAAGTTCAGGTTTAAAGGCCTTTGGCTGTTGGGCCATCTTTGGCCCAGATGTCAGGTTTTGAGGGACATCCTTTGGACAGGAGAGGGAAGGAAGGGAAGTGTTAATATGAAGAAAGTTTTGAAACACTAAAAAAGAAATTTCCCTAAATAGGTCTATTATATAAAAGCTATCCTCCTGTGTCATCTGGATGCAACCTAGAATGAACTACAGTAAATTTTCTTCCAAGACAGAGAAAATATTACATATATTTGGAGAAAGAATGAGCAAGGCTCACAAGCATACAGGAATGCAGCTGTTACCAAAATAATCACTAGGGCAGATTTTGAGTACTTGGAAAGAAACATAGAAACAGAGCAGCCTCCTGGGCCATCTAGTCTGACCCCCGGCACTAGCCAGCTTCACTCATGACATGCCTCCCATGTGCATGTCTAGCCTATCCTTGAACACCCGCACTGATGGGGCCTCAACCACCTCCCATGGAAGCCCATTCCATGCCTTCGGGGTCCTAACTCAGGATGTAATTCCTGGCTTCCAAATTGAACCTTGGTTCCCTGAGCTTTGCTCCGAAGGGCTATGTCTGGTACTTTGGAAAATTCAGCTGTTCATTCATTTGTTAATTTATCATCAGTTAGCAAAAACTAGCACTGGTAGCCATTTGGGATCATTTTGATCCAAGTCAGAAGTGCTTTATATAGGAAAAAATGCTGAATCTCAAAATCCATTGTTCTGGCTGAAATTTTCCAACAAGGTGTTGCAATCAGTATAGAAATGGCTTTCAGCTATCCACCAGTGCAGGTAAATTAAAGTTCAGTCCTTCCTAAGGCTACACAAAAAAAGAAAATCTGTAGGACAGTGCAGGCCTGACCCACTGTTTGTTTCTTACACACCCCCTCTGTGTAACAATGCTTTGGCCTACAAACTTGTACAATCACAGCACAGCTTTCCCTCCATGGACTTTAATTCTGTTTGCTGGAAGTTTTATTAAGTCTTGACTTTAAAAATAGATCAAGATGATCTGTATTGAACGTTGTTTTGCTTTGCTTTCAGGAGGCCTATGGTTTGGGATATAAATGCCCCATACAGCTATTCCTATGGAGTTTCTCTGGTACTTTAGTGCCCCAGGCACACATGTTTTATAGAAAAACCCATAAAAGATAGGAAGCTGAAATGTGAGGACATTTAGACTACGCACATTGTGACAATGTCTTAGCAAGGCTAATTGGTAGAATTGGTGGCCAGGGCGACTTATTTTATATTGTTAATTTGTTTTATATTTTTAATGTATTATATTTTATGTTGTGAGCCGCCCCAAGGCTTCGGCGAACGGGGCGGCATAGAAATGTTTTAAATAAATAAATAAATAAATAAACTACTTATGTGTAAATTACAGTGCTGAATGTGAGCTGGTGGATGCCAGTTACCCCAGGATGTTGGATGACCATTATCAATTCTGTGTGGCAGATGAAATAGTTCGAACATGAATTTTACCCTTTTTGTGAATACTTTTTTAAACTTAGCATAGTGGAGAAGACCTAGTTGCAGCTAGGAGGGGAGTTAAGCAAAACCTCTTCTAATTATTATTAAACCTGTTCCATTTCAGCGTTGTGACAAATACTTCCAAGGCAATAAGATGGATACTTGAAATGGTATTGAACTACTCTCCTGATGTACATAATTATGTGTCCCAAGACAGAAAAACTAGAATTCTTTATAATACTCTCCCTGAAATGCTTGCTGGGAGAAGGAATGCTTTGCTGCTGTGATGGTCCATGGATACTTAAGAAGCCAGGTGTCTATGCAGGGCCAGCCTCATCATTAGGCCGTGTGAATGGCAAGGAGCGATGGCACCTAAGGCGGCATTATCCCAGTGCTGACATAAAATGCAACTGCAGGTCTGGGTGGCTGCTGTAAGTGGCCGTGCAGGGCAGATCATTTCATCAGCGAAAAGACACTGGGGCAGCCTTCTCTCCATGTAGAAGAGGCCCAAATAATGGCCTGATTTGCACATAATGCCAACCGATGGTATTCAGTGTTCAATTGTGGATTGTTGTGATGTGCAAAAGCTGTCATGGTGACAAACAAAGGTTTGTTAAGCACATATAATCTGGAAAGAGAAACCATGGTTACTTGTTGGGTTGGGAACTCTGTATTCTTTAAACCATGGGGTTTTCATTATGTGTAAACCCAGAACCTTCATATTGGTTGTTTCTCCAGGCTACAGAGGCAGGAGGCAAAAAATTAAAAATGAACAAACGAACAAACAAGCAACCTTTCCACTCTACATGGCACCACCACAATGCCATAAAAGCATTTGGGAGGCAGAGAGGAAGCAGCCAAGGAGGAGAGAGAGGAATAACCCAAGGAAGGAGAACACAACCACAGCTTCTTCAGCTGTGCCCCAGACAAACCCTGGGTAGGTTGACAAACCATGGGTTAGATAAACCATGGAACAGTTCTGACAGAACCGGGCCATTCCGTCCACGAACAGAGGAAGGTTCCTGCAAGCTGTCACCATCAAACCAGCTATGCCATTGCCCTTGTGGTCCAGGGTTCTTGCTACTGGATGCTAAAGCAGATGCTTTGCTGTTCCTCCTTTCTTTACTTTTGGTTCTTCCCATACGCAGCCAGCTCCACGTGCTTCCTGAGCCTTATTACCCAGATACCAACCTGCCCCAAGTCTCCACATGGTTCCGTAGAACATAGTGATACAGACAGCTGTTGCCATAGAGCTGGTGAGCACATCTTCTGTTGCTGGTGTGGACCCTGCAGACTAATGCTCAAGCATCAGAAACATCCAGAGGGGCCTACAAGCATGGCAAGAACCCTGCCAGATTAGCCCACTGGTCCATCTGACTAAGCTTCAGGCTGTCCACAAAAGACAACAAAATGCCCCTGGGTGCTCCCCAAGCTGGACATGGAGCAACAGCCCTCCTCCACTATTGGTGTTCCAAGGCACGTGACCTGCTGAGCACCAGAACAAAATGCTGAACGACCGTTTTTCTTCAAAAGAATGACGAGAGGGTTCTGAAAGAGAAGGCACATGGATGGCCTATCAACTGTCTTGGGGTAGCTGAGGCACGGTCTCCCCATTTCAGTGTGTCTATATATTATCCAGAAGTGTGTGGCTTGGGTGGGGGAATTGTCCATCTGGTGGTCTGCCTGTAAGATTTTGTACTACAGCGTGCCTTGTGGTCAACGCAGCTTGCCCCTCTTGTTTTGGGGTGGGCATCTTTGGCTGCAAAGCTTTTGCAAGTCACTAGCTGTGTTCACTATGACTTGGAACAGAGCAAAAATGAAGTTTAGCATACAATCAACATTTGGCGGTATTTCAGAGTGCATGTTCCATGTGCTTTCATGTTGAAAAGTCTCAGTTTTGACTTCTGACATTTAACTGGTGGGGATATTTGAAAGGCTTTATTTGTTGGAGGCTTTCCTGGTGAATTTCAAAGCAAAAATGTTCAGGATCAACATGAGGAATTAAACATGGTTGTCTTCCCACTGCAAACCTACTAAAATGAAAAGTGGATGGGTGTTGCACATGTGTGTGTCTGTGAAAGGTGGTGTTAACTAGGAGAATGTAAAGGCATTCATATTACGATAATTTATTTGAGGTCTTTTCCTCAAAATTGTTGCATCTCTAATTTATATAATTGAGTCTATAAAAATAAGTTTTCCCTGTGAAAATGCCTGTGGTGTCTTCTGACATGAGGAACCATTTGCTGAATTGGTTTCTCTACACAAAGCATTTCTTATGTGCTTGTGGTTCTTCATTCACCAGAGTTTGTAAGCCCTCTATACGAGGCTGTTATCCTCTATGCCCTCTTCTGTGCTTTCCAAGGATTTCGGCAGCTTTTTTTAAGAGAAAGGAAAAGGTAATATTATCTGCAAATGGCAGAATGGCCTGGAATGGAAGTGCATGTATTTTTGCCATTCTGCTATAACATGACACCTCCTTGTGGTTGTGTAAGGGAACATGCTGAAATACAGAAAAGGGAAAAACCCCTATATGAGGAGGGAAGCATGCATGTAGGAGCTGAATTTAATCCTGCCAAGAATCTGGAAGTAGCAGCCTCGGTAAAGTGGCATGTTAAAAGTATCATGAAAAGAAGCCCAACATGTCATAAACATTAGTTTTCCTGTAGCAGAAATAGTTATGGCTACTGACATGGCATGGAACACCTTGTCACATATAGAGAAGTGCATCCACCCATTAGCATTAGCGTGCTGTGCCAAGAAGGACACCCTACACTGTGACCTTTAATAACATAAAAGGAAGAGACAACTGAAGAAATGAATGTGGGCAGGCAAGCAATGCCCTCCTACACACAAGGCAGAGGAAGCCAAGTTCAGAAGGAAAACCCACATACCCATTAAAGATTGTATCATTGCTGTTTGCACTATACATCTCCTTCCCCCACTATGATGATTCAAAACATGCTTGTGCTTGTTTGGCTTCAATGTGGGCTGTAAAAAAGCCACGAATCGTGCATTCTAGGAAAGAACACTTCACAGCTCTTGAACAAAGCAACCATGCCTCCACAACAACAATCGCTAAACAAAGATGCAGTTAGGTAATTTTAGACCATGGACTTAATCGTTCTATTGGGTGGGTGGGTGAGAGAACTAGCTGGTTATGTGTATTTCTTCAGTGGGAAGCACATCAGACTTTAATTCACACATACCACACACAATCATCCCATGCTTTACAACTGTTTCTACTTTCCTATATCATACAGGAACAACAAAACTGTATGCCAAGTCTGAGATAGGGGCAGAGGCAGAGAGGCAAAGGCAGAGGCAGGGGTGTGGACCACATGAAGTCACTTACATCATAGAACTATTATGACTACAGGCATAAAAAAGGAATTTGCTTCTGCACCTCTTGCACCTTATCACCTACTGCCGTCTGTGTGGTCAGTTGTCCCCTTGGGTTGGGCATCCTGGACTTTGGTCACAAGGTCCTCTCTCTGCATCATGATAATATGCTACCGGAAGACCAAGGAAGCCCTCAGCATTATAAATCTCCCACTTGTTACTACAGAGATCACTCGCCACTGAGAGATCTTTTTTTTTTTTTTTTTTACTATAGGGATACCAAATATCCCTACCATCAACACACCCACTCTCCACACCAAGATAGCATCAACCTTCTTATTACTGCATTGCATTTATATCCTGCTCCTTACCTCTTTTGTGGAAGCTTGCATAGCTCAATTTTACTCTCACAACAACCACCCGTGGAGGAAGGATAGGCTGAGAAAAAGTGACAGGTCCAGAATCATCCAGGGAGCTTCCTGGCCAAGTAGGAACTAGAACCCGGCCCTCCCAGATCCCTAGTCCAACACTCTAAGCACTCATGACATACTGGTTCTCAGTGCTTATGGTACTGAAACTGTTGGAAATCTCCAGGCTCTCCCAGGACACCTGACAATGAGGCTTTCCCCGCAATCCTCCTCTGGCAAACGTCTGCCAGGATGTCATCCTAAAAACTATCAATCCCTCCGGCAGCTACACAACGCCTGTCACCAAGTGTCTCTCCCTCCTGCCAATGACCCCTCCAAAGCACAGGAGCATCATTGCTCTGATATATGCTCCATTTTATCCATCCAAGCCTCAACCTCTTCTCTAGATACCATGGTGGGTGCTCAGAACCCTCTGTTCCCTCTGGGACAACATCACACTTTCTGCTGAACAGTTCTTAAGGATAGCGAAGTCCCTCCACTTCAGAGTCAAGCCTCCATTGCTGACCTGTTGCTCAGCCTGACCTGACCTCATATACAGGTCCACACAGCACCACCAGTCCCTATCCCAGAGCTTCCTACCTTTCTTCATCTAATTAAACACTCATGGGAAAAGCCCTCCTGCTTACCATAAACACCTTGTAAAATAAATCCTTGACAGAGTCCAAAACAAAAACTCTGCTTTCCTGCTCAGAGATCTTTGCCCCACCTCATTAACAGTCAAGGCACTGCAATCAAAATCCACCCACAAAATCCACTCCTCCCTCAGAACAGCGAACTACTGCTTGCCAGGGCAAGACTAATTCTTAGAGCACCTAACCACTGCATGGCAGCCCACCAGCAAGTTCTATGGGACACAGCAGTATCATTCTTCAGTCACCCAGCTAAGGAACATCTGGTCTAGCAGAAGACACACGGTTCACTCACTCTGCAGGCAGAAAGCTACTTTCTTCTTCCATGGTCAGACGGTTCCTTCCTCCCCAAAGTCAAATCTCCTTCCCATCTATCCCAGGATACAGAACTCCCAATCTTCCTTCCTCAACCCACTTCCCCTACAGAGTGCAAGCTCTGCTCAATTGACCTTAGATGGGCTCCAGTGTTCCATGTTTCCTGAACAACATCCTTCAGGAAAACACCTGGCTTTCATGGACCACTCTGGTCCCAACTGGTATCATCACAATGTCTGGTTCAGTGGCTATTTTCCACTAGATACTTCATGTACCAAGTAGTACACCACCCACCTCCTATAATACTCATATGAAGCCATTTAACCAGGGCTGCACCAGCATCAGCCGCTTTCCTCGGAAGTCTCCCATGCCCACAACTCTCAGTGCAGCCACCTGCATTCAACTGGCCACATGCCTGAAGTGCTGCTGTCTCAACATCAGAGCTTGCAGTAAAGCAGCATCGACGGGAGGTCCTCTCTTCCATTATGGCATGACATCTCCCTCCTCCTCTAAGTTTCTGTTCTCTGCTATCCACCCTTATCCGTGAATTAGTCACCACAAAGAAGGTGGCAGCCTAAGAACTAAGAGGGGAGGCGGGAACCACACCCTGAGTGTCCGCAGAGAAAGTAGGCAGGACTCCAGCCTAATGCATGTTTCCCTGTGGAATGTTCTGAATTAATTGTTCTTCACATCTTCTGCACATGGGGGGGGGGGGGCGGCGCAGGCGACCACCCAGCCACAGTTACAGGTAAGCAGCCATCATAAGCAAAGGGACTTTGAAAGACACAGAAGGAGCTGAGGCTTTGAACAGCTACTGCCTGTCCAATTACAATGCTACAAGGCTGGAGGGATGAATATTTGACTCAGGACAACATGGTTTCATATGGAATCCAAAGATCATTCTGGCTGAGAGTGTGAGGCATTTTGGGCTCGAAACCACCAGAAAATGGCACGCTGGGTCACTTCCATGACTTGCATGTGTGGCAAGACAGGAGCAAACATCTTGCCAGGATCCTTGTACAAGACCACATCTCACTTGGGTACATTATCATAACCAGAGGATGAGTGTGAAAATCTGTGTTGGAAAATCCAGGCTAGGTGCACCAAAATGATTTCCCCTGAGAGAAATCCATCTGTTTTACACACAGAGAGAGGTTCTGATATTTGCAGACAAAAAGGAAATGCTCAGGCTTCCCTACTCCCTTCTGCATGGTTAATATATACAGGAATGATTAAAAAGTATGCTGATGTGCTCTCACATAGCAGATGTCAAAGGTTTTGCTGTATTGCAAGGCATAAAATCTGTACCCTGCTACTGCTGGTGGGCATGCATTTTACATGAATGCAGATTGCTGCACCACAGATTCCCCATGACTTTTATTTCTGATTGCTTTT
Source organism: Varanus komodoensis (assembly GCF_004798865.1). Taxonomy (NCBI): domain Eukaryota; kingdom Metazoa; phylum Chordata; class Lepidosauria; order Squamata; family Varanidae; genus Varanus; species Varanus komodoensis. Next base: position 46,355,420 of record NW_025335941.1, read on the forward strand.
GTTCCGGTGAGAGGGGGCTCTGCAGTTCAGTGCTTAACCTAGAAATATGGTTTTTTACTATGTGTAAAATCCCTTGGCATGTTGCTCCGAAACTTGTTCTGATTTCCCCGATGAACCATTTTCTACCAACCAAACAAGTGAAATGTAACAGCACATGGAACAGAGACATGTTGCTTCCAAAATAAAAGGCGCACAGCTCATTGCTATGCACACTGATAAATTTGTGGATTTGCTCCCCTTCCTCCCTCCAGCCCCAGAATACTAAATGAACCATTTGAAAACTGCTAAGGAAAGTTACACAAAAGTTGCTATGATATATACATTTCATGGAGGCATTACCAGAATTCTGGGCTAAATAGGTGCATACAGAGTGCTTGGAATGGAGAGAATGTATAGCAAGCCTTTAGGGGGAAACCGTTTTCAAAATACATGGCACCACTACAGCAGGTGAATAGCATCGCAATGTATCAAAATAATTGCAACAGAGCCTCTGAGACTGTACCGCAGCAACCATGAAAACAATGGTACCCCAAAACGCCTTTCTCCTGGCACTCAATCTATTTCAACACCTGACAATATGTCATGAATGGAGGAGTCCCATACGTGACACATTGGGTCAAGATCTCCATTTTGCTCCTCCTGCATTTGAATCTACTCCTGGGTCCCCAGGTCAAAACTCTAAGCACCACACCACACTCATTCTCAGATTTAAAGAGTTGCTGTGATTATTAAAGGAGCAATTCCTCATTTATGGCACCATGGGGGAGAACAGGATGTACCTAAGTAACAAAAACAGGGTTGGATCCAGCTTTGGTCACGCTTAGAGAAGGCCCATTGAGGGACTTCAGTTCAGCTCAAGTATGACAGATCTGGCTCCAACTTAGAGGCCAGATTGCATGATTGCGGAGGGGAAAGTAAGCCATGCTGGCTGATCCACCACCCTGGCCAGGTGCTGTGGGCATGCCATGGGATGTGCAGAATTACCTTCAGCAGCACAGCTTGCCATGACCAAAGAGAGACATTACCAACAGGAAAAGACCCCACAGTGGCTTCCTTTCCCTGCCCCCATGCATGCTTAGAATGATTTGCCTAATTACATGCATGCTGCTTCATTCCTGTGTCATCCAAAAATGGCAAGGTGGCTTTGAAACCACCTCAAACCATGGCTTGTTGTAGGGTTCTGGGATGGTTTCGAAGACCTTCCCCCCCGCCCCCCCCCCCACACACACTACATGCCTTGCCAGGTTCAGATGACATGGGAAGCCACACAGGTAAGTAGAGAAGTTGGACAGAGTACACCAGCATGCATAAAAGCTGGGGAAAGAAGCCACCATGGCTTCTTCTCTTGCTGTCTATTTAAACCCAGGACGTGCCTTGTGAACTTGGCCAAACTGGCTTGGTGCCATGGATAACAAGTCACCCATAACCCTACAGCAGCTATACGTGCAGGGCAGCTTGCTTCCTTGGCAGCAAGCCACTCTGACCACCTTTGCCTGACATAATAAACCACACCATAGAGGATAATTGTACAGATCCCCTGTCACACATGGCTGAACTGCACATGGAGGGCACGGGAAATAAGCCACCCAGAAATATTTCCCCCTCTGTGATTGTGCAAAACTACAGTAAAGATTAATTCAGTGTACTATCTGGTTTGTTTTATTCGGTGGCTTCTTCTTTTAATACTTGTTTGCACACCAAATATTCAGTTAAACATTTTTCAACTAAATTTTGTGCAGTGAGTGTTTTCTGAAAAGCATGCATTTTGAAACTGTAAAATAGTATATCTTAATATGAATCAAGATTTCTAAAATAGTGACATACCATACATAATCCTGGATCACAGTTTATTACAGATGCAAATATCCTGGCTGTCTGTTCAAAGCCAGACAGCCTCTGCACAGAACCACATACACAAATTTTTAACTTAATTCCCTAGCTGGAGTAGGTGGGGACATGAAAGTTGGGCAAGAATGAGCCAACACATTCTTATCAGTTCACTGATAACTGAAAACATCTTATCCACATTCTTTGTTGATACTAACTGATATTTAGTACAAGATTTTAGGCCAGGGGTAAGAAACCTTTTTATTTAAGCGGCATTTTAACTGTTAATATTATTGGATTTTATCTGGCCAGGGTGGCTTATTTTATATTGTATACTTGTATTTTTAATTTAATGTTTATATTTTTAATTTAATATTATAATTATTTTAATTTATTGTTGTAAGCCGCCCCGAGGCTTTGGCGAATGGGGCGCCATAAAAATGTTTTAATAAATAAATAAATAAAACCTCAGGCCTGGGAGGGCCAAATCCAACCTTTTGGGGTCCCAATTTAGCTGTTCAGGTTTCCCTAGACAACCTTGTCCCATTTCCCTCACCCCATCCTTTTCCTTCAACTGCCAATCTGTTGGTCTTGTCATGCTGGAATGCTCTTACCCCTTCTAAAAGCATCACATCGTTCTCCGCAAGCTTTGTTGCTGGTATCAAAAGCATGAAGTTTAAACAGGCCTGGTGTTTTGGGAAGGCAGGCCCTCTCTCCTGCCAGGTTCTGTGGAACTGAATATGACTGTGACTGCCCTGATGTGGCCCTTTTAAAATCTCTGCTCCAGGCTAAACACACCCAGCTCCTGCAACCTTTCCTCAGGCACTCGATCAACTGATTGTACAGACTGACCCTAGTCCAAGCGGATCTCCCTCCAGCTTAACGCAATGCCAGCACCCCCTGCTAAGGAGCATTCTGAGTGACATCCTTGCCTACATCCCAATTTGGAGCTAGAGGTGCTGAGGAAGCACCATAAGACATGTCCATGCTATAAACATCTTATGATCACCATCATTTCCTGCCTTTTTGCCTCTTGCAAGGAACCCCAGGTGACTTACAGGTCCCTTTCCTCTCTCCATGCCATCCTCACAATACCCGTTAGGCAGCGAATAACTGGCCCAGAGTGACAAAGTGAGCTTCGTGGCTAAGGCGGGATTAGAAATTGGCTTTCCCAAGTCCCAGTCCAGCATTCTAACTCTCAGGCCACACTGGCTTGTTGTGATTTCCCCAAAAAGGAGTCTGGGCAATGCAGGACGATGATCCCAGGGATGATAGCAGTGCAAATGATCTTTTTCCAAAGATCCTCACGAAGGACCATAGTTCTAGAGTTCCCTGGAGAGAGAGGGTGACTATTAAATCCGTTTGAAGTCTGGTGTATAGATATAGAACCAATGTACACTGTGCTTTCTTAGTACATTGGCTCAGATTTCTAATGGTAATGCAGACACAACCTGGAGGTAGACCCAGGAGTCTGCAGCCTCTGGCCTTTACCCACCTTAGACTGGAAGGCTTAAATCATAGCTAAACTCTACTTTAATGTACTCTGTATATTCTCTGCTTAGCACTAATTTCCTTTTCTATCTATTCTTACATTTATATCCCAACTTTTTCCTCTCTATAAGAACCAAAGGAGCCTGTAAGACCCTCCTCTCCACTTTGTCCTCACAGCCTGTGAAGTCGGTGGGCTGAACGACCAGTGTGAGCTTCGTGGCAGAGTTGGGACTAGAAGCACTGTCCCAGCCCAGCTTAACTATTGCATCACTCTCATTCACGTATGCTGCAAGCACATGCAAAACCCACTTAGAGTAGGACTCACTGAATTCAATGGGACTTAAACACGCACAGGACTATGGTGTTAGTTGCATACTATGGTTGTGACCCTGCCTAGGTGGAACACAAGCTCCCTAGACACAGAGAAGAAGGAAAAAGGATACCTGCTTTCCACCTGGAAGGCACTGGTGTCCTCTTTGCACCCCTGCCAATTCACATTTCTGTGAATTGGCCACCTTTCCTTCTAATTTCAGGTAGATGTATGTATGACAGTATCTCGGTTTTCCCTCAACTTGCTGCCCTCCAGACATTTTGAACTTCACCCCTCCCCAGACTTAGCCAGCATGGCGAATCATCAAGGATGATGGGAAGTGTAGTCCACAACATCAGGAAGGCACCCGACTGGGAAAGGCAGCTTAGATAGTCATTCCACTTTCTCTCTTATCTTCCCCCTCCCTGCATTTTAATACTTGGTTTTCCCTCTTGCCTGACAAAGCATTCTGAAGCACTATAAAGCTAGCACACGGTTTTGTGCCGTTCAGACGGCCCGATGAAGGGGTTCTCTTCCAATATGGCCATAGGAACAGGAAAAGCTGCGGGCCATGAGCAAAGCGGAATGGCAGGGAGGCACTCAGCCTATGCCCAGAGGCTCTCGGGCAGACCCCGTGAGCCGAGGCGGGCAGGGCAAAGAGGCCCGGCTTTGGAGAGGGTCCTGCGGCGGGAAGAGGGCGCGTGAGCCGAGCAGGAGAGACTCGGGCGGCGGCGGGGAAAGGGGCGGGGCATGCCGAGCTCCGAGGGCGCGGCGAGGCGCGCGGCTCCCGGAGGCGCCCTCGCGGGCTGGCGGGCGCGGGGCGGGCGCGGGGCGGGCGCAGCCAGACAGCCTCCGAGCGGCGCTTCGGGCGGCCGCGGCGCGTGCGCACCAGCGCGCAGCAGGTGTTTCCCCGCCGCCGCCGCCGCCGCCGTCGCATCGCCCCGCGCGCGCCGAACCGCGCCAGCCTCGCTCTCCTGCCGCGCGGGCTCACGTGGCTGCAAGCTCGGCGGCGCCTCACCGCGCCCGCTGGCCGTCCTCCTCCTCCTCCTCCTCCTCCGCCGCCGCCGCCGCGCGCGCGCTTGCGCCCGCCGCGAGATGCAGCACGGAGGAGAGGGGCAGCTCTCACCTGCGCGCCTGTTCTGCAAAGCCCCAACCTGGAGCGGCCGCCGCGACGGCTGCCCGTGCCCCTGTGCCTGCGCCGTGCAAACAATGAGCCTGCAAGCGGCGGCGGCGGCGGCGGCGGCGCTAGCCAGGCTTGCAGCATAGAAAGGAAGCGGGCATCCTCCTCCTCCTCCTCTCCTCCTCCTCCTCCTCCAGAGGAGAAGCCAAGGTGATCACCGTTCGAAGGGCTCGTCCCGCTGTCGCGATCGTCTCTGCGCCTCTCCATCCGTCTCCTCCGTGCGTCTGGCTGGGATGGGGGTGGGGACGGTTATGCAGAGAGAGACCCTCGCCCTGCATGACACCCCCCGTTTTCACCTGCCCCCTGCAGGATTGCTGCTAATTGGGGGCCGCTGCTGCTGCATTGTCCGCAAGAAAGACCCCTCCAGCTTCCGATTCTGAGCGGGTGTTGCTCTCATTCCAGTACTTTTTCTCTCCTCTCTTAATCGAGGTCAGAAAGAAAAACAAAAGGCCATCCTGATAAGCTTCTATATGCCTGTTTTTGGGGGGGGGGGTCATCAGTTTAATTAATCGTATCTGCTCGGGAATGCTGGATGAAGCCTGGATGCATCAAGCACCGTGCCGCTTCGAGCCTTGGAACTCGGTGTGTGCGTCCGTGTTGGATGTTTGTGTGCATATATATTTTTAAATCCGTCTTTCACATTGTTCCAGCTCTTCCATGGCATTTTAATCATGAGAGCAGCAGGACCTGGAAACGCCAGAGGAAAGCGTTGCTCCTGCCTTCTTTTTCTTTTTCCTTTTTAAAATTGTTTAAGACAGAAGAGGGCAGGTTTAAATTCGGAGCTTCCTCTTGTCGTCATCTTTTGTACAGTCATGTTTATGTAACGGATGCCTACTGGTTTATTTAGACATATAAGGTGTGTGTTGCATGTTCCCCAGTTGTGCTGCTGACTGTTGCCTCGAAGATTAAAATAATTTCTTTCTTCTTTTAATGTTTTATTGTTGAAGAAGACGGGTATAAATATGAATGAAGACCTGACAGTTAATGTAACGTGGCTGCCTCAAGATCATTTTGACACCAGTCCGACAGAGAATGCTTCCGTTCCGGTCTCCTCCCTGATACCTGTCAGTGACCCAGAGCCAGAGTTTATTGTAAACCCTTGGGATATTGTCTTGTGTACTTCAGGAACCCTTATCTCCTGTGAAAATGCAGTTGTGGTCCTTATTATCTTCCACAATCCTAGTCTTCGTGCTCCAATGTTCCTCCTGATAGGTAGCCTGGCCTTGGCAGACCTCTTAGCAGGGATTGGATTGATCTTTAATTTCATTTTCGCCTATCTTCTCCAGTCAGAATCCACCAAGCTGGTCACCATCGGACTAATTGTTGCCTCTTTCTGTGCCTCCATCTGCAGTTTACTGGCTATCACGGTGGACCGATATCTCTCTCTGTATTATGCTTTGACTTATAATTCGGACAGGACTGTCACTTTTACCTATATCATGTTAATTTTGCTCTGGGGAGCCTCAATCTGTATTGGACTGCTGCCTGTCATGGGCTGGAACTGCCTCCAAGATGAATCCACCTGCAGTGTTATCAGGCCCCTCACTAAAAATAATGCAGCTGTCCTCTCTGTCTCCTTCTTGCTTATGTTTGCTCTCATGCTACAGCTGTACATTCAGATCTGTAAAATCGTCATGCGCCATGCCCATCAGATTGCCTTGCAACACCACTTTCTGGCCACGTCTCACTATGTGACAACCCGAAAAGGAGTTTCGACTCTAGCCATTATCCTGGGAACCTTTGCTGCCTGCTGGATGCCTTTCACACTCTATTCTTTAATAGCCGACTACACCTATCCGTCTATATATACCTATGCTACCCTCCTTCCAGCCACATACAATTCCATCATCAACCCTGTAATATACGCTTTCCGAAACCAAGAAATACAAAAGGCACTTTGGCTCATCTGCTGCGGCTGCATCCCTTCAAATCTTTCTGCAAGAGCACGCTCACCCAGTGATGTTTGACTAACAGAGAGAGGATGGTTTTTGTTGGATTGATTGTTTGTTTATAGCATTGTGTTCTATGGCTCTGTTGCTTTCATTATGTTGTACATAACAGGTTTGCATTCAAGCCGCAGGGAGTATTAACCTTTCCAAAGGAAAAATCCCATTGACCAAAAGAAACTGTGTCATGTAATTTCAGGAACATTCCTGGAAGCACTGTTACTTTCCTGCCAACTTTAAGGCTGCAATTCTATACACTCCTCTCTCTCTCTCTCTCTCTCCCCCCCTTATTCACTTATAATACCCATATACTGCTTCTTATTTGAAAGAAATCCTGAGGCAATTTATAAAGAATAAAACTGTACAAAACCAATAAGCACTCCACATATAGAAACAAATGCATGCATACCCATCAGGTATGCATGAGATTGGTACAAAGATAGCTCATGGTTGGATGAAAGCCAAGGTAAATAGATATATTTTCAATAAACACCTGAGAGACACCAGCATTGAGGCTTGATGTAACTCACGGGAGAGATCACTCCACAAGGTGCCTGCCACTGCAGTGGAAGCTCACCTCCGTACGCCACTAAACAGAAATCTGTAGGCAACAGGGTCTCCTTAAAGGTCCTTAAAGATCATCATGGCCCAAGAGGTTGGGCATGGTGAGTTAACCTGGTTCTGAGCTGTATAGCACTTTGCACACTAGTGCCAACACCTTAAATTTAGTTGCATAGCAGTTGGTAGACAATGCAGCTTGCTTAACAGAGTTGTGATGTTTGTGTGGTAAGGCAGCCCGTTGCCTATCCCATTACACTTGGTGGAGTTCTACGTAGAGCTGTGTGGGATTGCCTTGTGAGTGTTACTCAAATCCTGCTTTTCTTGTGTAACAAGACCAGTCCCTTTTAACCTACGGTTTATCCCAGGCTTCATCCTTCCTTTAAAGGAGGGACTGGCTCTGTCAATTGAAAGGGACACATGTGTAGATAGGATTTCTCCATCTGCATGAATGGAGAATCTACTAGCACAGGAGTTATCTGTGTATGTTGGAAGGGTGCACAACTTCCCTCCCTCCCTCCCTCCCTCCCTGAACAGATCCACTGACATTAAAATCACTGCTGTTCCAGAGTGACTTGTTACAAGTGGGTTGTAAATCAGTCCCTCTCTGATAGGATCATTTCTGATGTACTTTAAGACTTGCATTTTAGGACATGTTCAAGCAGACTTGAAGAAGAGCTGTACAAGCAAGAGATAGCTGTGTCCTTGCAGCGAGCAAAAGCTTGATTCTCTAGCAGCTCCTGCTAGCACAACCAGTGGCCAGGAATGTGAACAAAAACCAGGTGACCCAGCCTCTACCCGTTTGCAACTAGTCACATAAGGCCTCGGATGATGATGCGTGCTCCCATCTAGACTGCCAGATGAACAGGGATGCAGAAGCTCGTCCATGCAGTCCAGTGTGCATAGGCCTACACAGGAAGACGGGCATTCCAGTGTAGAAAGGCATACAGACGTAACTTCTGATTGTCGTGCTTCTTCCAGACTCACAGAAATCATGCAACGGAGTTGCTTTAAGTATATTATCAGGTGCTGGCCTGATGTTGCTGCTCTTCAGGTCCCACCATCTTTGCATATTGACCATGCTGGCTGGGGATGATGGGTGTTAGTAGTCCAAGAAGATCGAGAAGGCTACATGTTCCCCATCCTGCTATGTGTAGTTTCCCATAATTTCACTCTATAGGCAAAAAAAAGAAGAAAAAAAAGCCACTTTCAGCATTGTTTACATCATTGAGTCGAATAAAGCTGCATGATTTTTTTCCTTTTTTGTAAAACTATCTTTTTCAGTTTTGCTAAAAGGAGTGAACATCAATCATAACACCATTTATATAAATGTACGTCAGACTGTAAATCCAAGTCAAATCTTTAATAGCCCTGATAGTACTGTGTACTTTGGTGTTTATGATTATATTTTCTAAAAGCAACTAATTTTGCAATAAATAAGATTGTTATGCAGTAATAAAGCTCAGAATGTTTAGTTTTTGAAACAGGTTAAATTTTTCAGGCAGCCTTGGAGTTAGCCACTACCCTGCTCAATCTATAACCATTCCTTCTGGTTGTGTAGTTTCAGCTTGCCAAAACACCTACTCAACCTACACTGAAATATACAAAGGCAGATAGACATACTGTTGAATTTAGTTTTGGTGGGCAACTATTTTTTTTAATAATCATTGGCAAGGCTGCAGGAATAATTTAATGAAATAAGCTACTTAAATTTATCTCCAATGGTGACATGAAACTGTTCTGTAAGATATGACGCTGATGTGTGTTTTGTGGCATTCTTTTTGTTCTGTTTGCCCTCAGATTCTGAAGTTTGCAATTTTCAGGTTGGAGCACGATATAATTCTACATACTGAAATGCACATGGAACATGGTTTTCTACTTTTCTAGCAATTCCTCCTTTGTTCTGAAGCACAATTCTGTATTGATATCATTCCATTCCAACTGAGGATATTTATTCTAGTGTGAACGATGGCAGTTATTGTTGTTAATAGCTGTGGTGGAAAACAGTACAATTTATTTCTGTAGCTGAAAATCTTTTTTAGGATACATACCTGAAACAACGGATTTTTCAAAACTCTGTGAAATGTAAAATTTAAAGGGCATTGCTGTCTGGGCTCTCTAATGGAAGTCTGACTTACTTGGATGAAAAGTAAGCATGTTTATTGCTTATCTGAGCCAAGGAGGATTGATGTCTGGGACCTACATCAGTGGAAGTCCTAGTGATAAGTGTCTCTGATTTTGCCAAACGGTAAGAGAAGCATGAACTTAGGATTGTGGACGGAAAGGGAAATTCTTCAGCATTTCTTTGAAGGTATTACAATTGCCGCTTTTTTTATCTGATTGAGGCTTTGTGCCTTCAATGCAGGGGTAGGGAACTTCCAGCCCATGAAGGTTCTTGATCCAGCCTGCAGAGATCTCTCCTAGGCCCTGCCTTCTCCCAGGACTAGAAAAGCAGCCTTTCCTTACCCCAGCAAAGGGAAACCTTGCTCTTATCTCAAATCACTGACCAGAAGTAAGAGTTTTGGGGGGAGGGCTCCTACTGCTGCCCTTTTCTCTGTGCAGAGAGGCAGGAGCAGTCGCTGTGTGCCTTTCTCTACATGAAGAAACTCACCTGTGATGTCATGGGGAGTTTTGGGAAAGGAGGCGCAGGGCCTGCACCATCCAGCCTAGTGGGTGAACCAAAAAGCCGTCCAGGGAGGGGACAGCTCCTCATCCCGGGTTCGACAGCTGCAAAGCAGGCAGAACTTCAAAAAGATGCAACTTACTTCTCTTTTACGTCTTTTTGCCAGACAAAGCAACACCAACTGAATTTCTTTCTGCTGTGCAGCTATTCCAAGCATGAGACCTCAGTCAGGGAAAATGTAGCAACTGTTTTGTACAAAGGGAGAAGAGCTGGCTGACGGCTCAGGAATTATTTGAGGGAGAGGCAGGAATGGACCTGCTTGTGAAAGGGGCTGTTGGGGTGGGGGGGACGTAATGGGGAGCGGAAGCCTTGGACCTACGTGGCCTGTCCAGGAATGTGATTGCTATGCATTAACATGAGTTTACACATCTTTTGAATGTTAAAGGGACAGACTGTATTGTTTCAATGGTATCGTTCTGTGTAGAAGAGTTAAATTGTAATGACAAGAACAGAACTATCGAAAGTTATATTTTAAAAATAATATCTGTATAATGTATACATGGAAGAACGTGCCGTATTGCTGAATCTTACTAAACAAAGGGCTGATCTAATTGTATGAGTTTGTTTTAGCATGTTCTCTTCTCATAGTGTGGGGAATCAATGCCTCGTTTTTCAGATGGGGACCTTCTGGCACTGTTTTCACAGGGAGCGCTTCCAAAAGCTCAGTCCTTCTGCAGAAAGGTGTGATGGTGCAGTCATTGTGTCAGGATTGTCCCACCTTGGCCAAACACGTTTGAATTGGTTCTTGCTCCCTGTCTATTCTATGACTGTGGCTTTCCTGGCAAGTTTCTGTGAAGTTAAATGATTTCCAAGCTATACACAGAACAGAAGTCCATCTATGTGCCTAGGTCTCATTTTGTTTGAGGCCGTTGGGGTTTCAACTGCAATAACTTAGTTTTTAAGCCAAATTCAATTCTGGTTGGAAGTTTTCATCTATGCGATTGTAAGGATGTATCCAAACGGGTGTGTTGAAACTGCAGTTTCTTCCATATTTATCAGATGGGTATATCTGAGCTGGAACCCACATCTTAGAATATGATCATGTGTTCTTTTGTATAGATATGTATTGTAAGAAAGTTCAGATAATTTCCAGTTGCTCACTGTTAATGAAGAATTATCACATAATGTGGTCTAGAGTGAATGAACTTAATTTTTATACAAAGTGTGTAAACATAAGACAACCACACGTTAGGCTTGTTCGCTAGAATTAAGACAACACTTTATTTGTATTGCCCCAGTAAGACAAAGACAGAAAGAATCTTGTTAAAGCATTGCAGAAAACAATTTGGTCTGTCTCTCTCTCTCTGTGTGTGTGTGTGTGTGTAATATATCCAGGAACCTGACTCGGATTGTAAAGAGCTACCTACCTACCTAGTTGCCTAGCAGCACAGCTCTATGGCTGCTTGACAGCAGATAGAGGACCATAGGAGTTTTCAGAGTCCCAGCTCCTCTGCATCCATAGAGCCCTCCCCACCCCTGCAGCCAGTGCAGAAAGAAACACACTGGTTGTCCACCCAAGGTCATACGAGTGACCTGGGAGAAAGGGTATGGGAAGGGAGGTCCCTGATGCAGCCAAGATGCATTGTGTCCCAGCATCGTTTCATCCTCCCTTCCTGCCCTTCTGAAGCACTGCAGTTGGACAATCCAAAGCAGCTGCTAGCTGCTTTGCGGAGTGGGAAGAGCCTGGGGGTGACTTTGCCTCCATGCTTCTCCCACCTAGCACTGGATGCCTGTAATCCTCCAAGTTTGGAAGCTTCTGGGCATTCCCACTGGTTTGTACCCAAAGGGGATCAAGAATCCATCACAAGCGACCAGGCAAAGAACATGGAAGAAAATGGGTTCTCTTTTCCTCCCTTTCTTTCAGACCACGTTTGATCATAGACATCATACTAATGCCTGCCTCGGCACTCAGATGCACACACTTCCTTCTCCTCAGGTTCCTCTTGTTCCATATTTTTCTTTCCCTTTGCTTCCCTCTGTTGTTTCTCTACTGCCTATTTTGTCATGTGATGCTTCTGTGTGCACAGACGGCAGGGCCAGGAAGGAAGCCAGGGCGAGGAAGAGGAAGGAAAGAGCACACATACTTTCTCATGTAACCATGGTTTGGCATCACGAGTACCAGCACTCCAGACACTCATAAGATACATTTGGCAGGTTTGTTCAGTTTTTTGCAGGCCAGTGACATGCCTGGATTTGTTTGCAAGTACAAGATGCATGCCTAAGCACAGTCATAAATAAAATAAAGCATTTATTGAGCAGAGGGGCGATTCAAGAGTGCATGGAATAAATATGGTTTGGAAGAGAACTTTCTAAATCTGGCCCACAATGAATGAGCTAAGGCCATTCCAGAAGCGCACGGATTCCTTCTTCTGAATGGGCATATTCTGCATTGACCATGGGCCTGTTCTAGTGGGCGCATACTCAGCCTACGAATCTAGAGGATGCACACAGGCCACCCATGGGATTGGACTTTGGATTTCTGCACCATGTCTTACTGCATGCTGCCCCTGAATTGGAGCCCTCTCACTGTGAAAAGGGGGTCGCCTAATCTCAGGCAGGATCCAACCATATTTGGACCAGTCCGCTTGAAAGGTCCCCTTCTCCAACAGAAGCCTATCCAGTTCTTAAGATCATCCAGAGAGGCCGCTCTTTGCCACTGTGGCATGTTTGGTGATAACATGAACAGGACTGCGAAACTCCCTCCCGGGGGCAGCTGGGTTCACTCCTTTGCTGCCAACCTTCTCCCAGGGAGCAAAGGCCACTTTACTCCAGTGGGCCTTTGGTATGTAAGTGGATCTGGATCATTCTTTTTTACATTGTTACTGCTGTTTTTAAAATAATTTTATGTATTTGCCTATCATTGTTTTAATCAAGTTTTATTAGCAATTGCAAACTGCCCTGAGTGCCATTTCATCTAGTGATCCCCATCAAGCCAAATAAATAATCACTGACATTTATGCAGAAAGGCCACATTCACATGAAAGACTTCATACAGGCAGCATGAGCTCCAGTCACATGTGTGAACTGCATGCCCAACTGGATGTGGGCTCACCCTATGTTGGGAGTGGTGCACTGCTAAATCTCTGGTCCTTGTGCATGCAGGACTCTTTTTAAAGAAAATGTTGCAATGCATTGGGAAACAGCAACTCCCTTCCTTTTCTTACCAGCTGAGCCTTCCATCCTCTTGAGAGTGACTAAGAGCCTGGTAAGCAACGTCTGTCCCCAGATGTTCAAAATCATGAGTCACCGCTTGATTTTAAAACACTATAAATGTGGGTTTCTCTTCACTTTCACCCTTCCCCTCCGCCCCACTTTGGGCTGCTTTCTAAATTTCTTTTTTGTGCACTTGAATTCTCAGAATGTGTTTTATGGATGCAGCCAGAAAATGACTGCTGATGGGCATCACTGTAGCACAAAAGATTGGAAAAATGCCAGCCTGTGATTATATAATTCCATATATGTTTAGGCAGAGGAAAGTCCTACAGCTCCCAGAATTCCCCAGCCAGCATTCCCCTGGAAGGAGGGATCATAGGAATTGGATTTATTTTTCTAGCTAAACATGCAAATAACTGCAGCCTTAATGTGTTCCTAATCCATTGTTTAGGGCAAGCCCTCATAAGGCAGGTTAAAACAGAATTGTTTTTTTAAACCCCCAAACAACTGAATGTTATAAAATCAACTTCAGATCTACTATTTCCTTGAAATATTCATAGCCCACCTTTAGGTTCAAAGGCTTCAACATGTTTAATAAAGCATTAAAAACAATGGAATGGAGCCAGGATTTGTCTTCTAAAGATGGAAAGGCTTTCAATTTAACAGAGTATTTCTACTGTTGGAACAAGGGAAGATGCTACTGCTGTTAATTTTCCCAAGTGTTTGCAGCCCCCGTCTCCACCCCCTTGATGGAAAATCTGCCCTAGAAGATTGGAGGACCCTCTGGAACCACCTGGGAGTTGCCACTGGAGTCAGCAGAGGAACAGGGAGCCAGTGAAGGCCATTCCCTGCTCCATTCCACAGCAGCTAGAAGGTCCTGAGAAGCAATCTGAAGAGGGGAGCACCCCTGGCAAAGAGAGGAAGGACAGGAGGCAGCCTAAATAAAATCACATTGAAACTATACCAAATGCTAAAAATACTCAATAGAACTGGTCAGAGCAGCACTTTCATGTGGCACAACTGAGATGTAACCAAAGCATTCCAAAACCCCTCTGGAAGAGAGATACATTACTTCAAAGCTTTTTAAAAATATTGTAATGTTCAAACAAAAAAGAGGGGAAGAAACTATGTTGCTACCCTTTGCTCTGTTTCAATGCGTGAATATGAAAGATAATATTGGCTTTCTAAGTATGCCTTTAGTAAGCTAAATATCTAAGTAAGTTTCAATTCACAAGTGATGTATATACTACCTGTTCAAGTGTTGAAAGCATTGTTAAGTTGCTTTATAGGAGGTGAGCATTTATCCTTCCAATGTTGTAATATCAGTCTTTTAGCTGTCAAAAGGTGTGGAAAATCCATTTATGTTAACCATGAGTCAACTTCCAAGAAGCAGATAAGTATTTAAGAAATTCAATAAATAATAATGTTCCAGTATAAGATGTGTCCATATAATAACATCCTCCCAGAAAGAGGTAGGTGTTGCCATTGCCAGACCATTTGATTAAAAGAACCGTTAGCTCTGTTACACCTCCAGTAATTTGCTGAATTAGACACGTTTTTACACAGTGCACTGTCCAAAGGATATAGAACAAGAGTTTTGTGCACATTAATAATGTGAACACGCATGCACATTAGTGTAACCATAAATCACAGAATTACAGAATGGTAGAATGGAAAATATCAGTAAGGCCATCTGGTCCTCAATGCAGGACTCCATGTTAAAGCATCATGGTATTTTGTTGTACTTCTGTGGAGTCAAATGTGCAGATTGAGGTTCAGACCCCTCTGCTTTTAGTCAGCTTCTTGGGTGACTTATCATCTTTGGGCTAGCCCAGCCCCCAGGGCAACCATTATGTGACTAGCCACAGTCTTTGTGGAAGTCACTTTGTGGTAGTCCCCACTGCAGTCTATCAACTTCCCAACAGGTCTGCATGTCCAAAGAAGGCTGGGTACCCCAGGTTATCATCTGCAGCTTCTAATTTCCTGGCTTTGTGTAGCTTGAGCCACCATGAGAGAGCCTTACCTCTTTTACTGGCAGGTTTTTATTATTATTGCGTTGTGCTGAAGTTATAATAAGAGCATGGCTGTATGTTCACATCAGAAATAATTAGAAACCTTAAAAACTAGGGCAGGATGGGGAAGCTGGTGGGAAGGTGTTGTTGTGTAATCCCTTTTGCTGAAGCACTGTAACTTTTAAAAATAGGACACATTATTCTCTGTAACATCTAGCTAAAGCTAGATCAAATAAATGCCTAGGTCTTGTCTCCTGCTCCGCAATGGATTCACAGGGTTGTCTAAGGCAATGCATTGTTTCTCATCTTCACATTCGCATTTGCAAAAGTTGTGCCAATATCCAGGGAGATATGCTAGATAAGCCTAAGGGATTGTCTGGGTTGGCTTTTTTGATTCCTCATCCCTTGGACCAGTGAACTTCCATAGACCTGTGCATGAGATCCTCTGTGGTTTCTTAGGTCACTGGAGAGTGAACAGAACTTAATGGTTTATAGTAATATTAAAGAACAGGGGTCAGATTCAACTTGTGAAACAGTCTCGTGCAGTCTCTTCTCCCTTCCCATATACAGCAACGATGAGAAAGGGGATCTGGGGGTAACAGCAGGTATTACCCATGGTGGTGGGACAGTGGGCTCACTGAGGGAGGGAGCCCACTCAGCCGACCTCGCCCAAGGGCCCTCAAGCACCTGGGGCCAGCCATGGAAAACCCTCCACACAAGGCTGTGGGGCGTCGCTCTCCGTCACAGTGGTCCTTTGCAAGCCAGCTTCATACCATTTGGTGCGGCCTCTGATTGGGCACCAACAGAAGAATGCAGCAGTGACTTCCGTGCTGCTAAGGCAGACTTTCTCAGGCTGGCAATGTCCAGGTGTGTCGGATTACAACTCGCACCGTCCGCAGTCAGCGTGCCTATGTAGGTTGGAGGGACAGGACATGTAGTGCAGCTCATCTGGAAGGCACATGTTGGAGAAGGTTACATGAAGGTCATGTCTGAATGGGCTCTTGCTATGGGGATTCTATAGCAAGAATAATGTTTGCATGAAATCTAGGGGAGAGAGCAAAGATGCTGATTCTTATCTTTGGTACATTAGTTGATAATTAAAATGCTATATGCATTTAAGTCTTGCATGACCCTTCCTTGGGCTAATATCTAAAAAGAGGAAGGAGGGAGGCTAGATGTATCGCAGCATGTCTCAAATTCTTTGGCTGTCTTATATTCTTATTTCTGTGCATAGTGCTTTGCTGTAGCTCACTTTTTGCATGTGAGTCACACTAGTTGATGTTCAGAGAGCTAGATTCAGAGGTAATGTGTCAGTAGAAGGCTCCAACTGCAAAATATAGCCTGAGATGCAAGCTGGAGGCCCCCACTTAAGGCAACACTGCATGATTCTGCAAAAATGTTATACTTTTTGCAGCAAAAAATGAAACCACACTCCTCTTTGGCTAGAGAATACATATATATCACAGCAATGGGCATTTCATTGAAACAATGTTGTGATGACGGTACTTGACAAAGGAAAAGACAGCCTCCAAGCAATTTTTCTCTCTGTCCTTCTAGCTAATGCAGTGCAATAAGAAGGACCTGTCTCCTGTTCCACAGTATTTCTATTTATTTTATTTTATTTAAGGTTTTTGGCATGCCGTCCCAGTTACTAAAAAAAGTCTCGGCGGCTTACAGTGAGCAAACCAAAAAAAACCAGAACCCAAGACTGAAATTTGGGCTGCAATCCTATATCCATTTACCCAAGACTAAATTCCACTGCATGGCAATTCCCACTTCCACTTTCTAAGGTAGGGCTTGCTTCTGAGGAGACAGGAGGAGAACTGCAGTATTAGTGCAACATAAGCCAGCCTGCTACTGCTGATGCCCACAGCTAAGGCAGGAGCCAGTGGCAAAGGACATGACAAAAGGCATGCACTAAATGTGCATTATCTAGCCATCTCCTTTGCTATTACCAGCCTTTGCATAAATGCTATTGACATGCCATCATTCATAGTTATACCAGCCTCCTGAGAACAACCATTCACAGCCACATTCCCTTATGGCAGGGGTGGGCAACTTGTGTCCTTCCAGACATTTTGGCCTGTAACACCCCTGATCCTTCATTACTGGGCACTGTCTAGAGCCATGAGGGATGGTGTTCAACCTGTTCTACATGGGGTCACATCCCCCTTGATGGGGCAGATTCATAGCTTGCAGTGGGGCTCCTTGACTCATCTTTGTCACTTGAAGCCCAAGTTATATCAGTGGCACGGAATGCCTTCTACCAGCTTTGGCTGGTGGCCCAGCTACACCCCTGTCTGGACAGGGGCAGGCTATTTCCAGTAATTATGCACTGTAATCTCTAAATTATAACTAGATTACTGCAATGCTCTCAGTGTGGGACTGTCCTTGAAGACCTGCCCAGGGAACTGTATGGCTAGAATCAAAGAATAAATAAATAAACAAAAACTGTTCTGAAGCTGCAACTTGTGCAAAATATAGATGCCAGATTAGTATCATGGACCAGAAGGTCCAAGCGCATAAAACCAATCCTGGCTTACTTGCATTCGCTGCCTATATACCTCTGGACTCAATCCAAGGTGTTGGTTTTAACCTATAAAGCCTTACATGGCTTCAGACCATAATACCTGACAGAATGCCTCTCCCAACCACAAACTACCTGCATAGTACAAGCAGGACTTGGGGCCTACCTCTGATTGCCACCACAGAAGGAGGCTCAGCTGATAACAAGGATAAGTGCCTTTTCAGTAGTGGCCCCTCAACATGCCAATTTGCCTAGCAAGGGCAGCATAGAATGAAATGGGACAAGTGTCATTAACTGGTGCTTGTGATATCATACTGGCCTTCCCATGAATGCTTAGACTGCTTAATTCCTGTTTGAAGAATACTAACCATCCAATCCTATGCACGTCTACTCAAAGGTAAACTTAATTACTTGGGTGGGGCTTACACCCAGTCAAGTGTGCCTAGGATTGCAACCTAAGTGGGGCTATGATTGAGCTAAAATTCTAAGGTAGTGGGAGGCAAGGGGTGAGGCTCGGGGATTTCATTTAGGACCTTCCTTCTAGAATCTGAGTGCTGCTCCCCATGTGTATTTAAAAATGAACTTTTAAAAGGCCTTGTAAGCTGTGCATTCTCCCACTGTGGCCACTGACATTAAAGATTAGCAGATAAATGTTGTTCAGTAAAAGATTTCAGCTTTTAAATCTACAGCATCAATTTCATTTTTCCAGCCATAATTTAGTATAATATTGGAAGGGATTCAGTGGGTGGCAATTGAGTTTTAATTCTTTTTTCTTGTGACAGGCTCTTACAACATGGCATTTAGTATGATAGAAGTGTTTCATTTCAGCAGCAATCACTACCACAACTCCTGTATCAAAGCAAACTATTGTAAAAAAGACAGCTTTAAGAAATAAAATTGAATAGAGCCTTTTCTAGTAACTGAAGTTAGAATAATGCCACCACAACTATGTAAAACTGGAGTTGCATAGCGACACAGAAGACAGACCATATTTTCTCGCTATAGTGCCAACTGTTGGGTGATTCTAGCATGAGGCATAGTGTATAAATCCATATACAGTGACAGCAATAGAAAATCTGGAATACTGAAAAGCTTGCAAGTTTAAGTATCAAGCAATGCAAACTATATTTTTAGTCTAAAAGCAACCACCACCTGGGGCTTCTTAAGGGGCAGTGCTGATGCAAGATATTCTGATGCTTGAAGTATGGTCCAAACGCCCCCATTCTCCTAGACTCGACACTTTAATCTACAGCTGCTTCCCCGTCATTGTGCCATATACAGTAAAGAGCATTTCTCCTGGCTGCATGTTAGAAGCACCCATGGTGGGAGACATGTTTGATGACATAGAAGACCATTGTGGTGTTGTCAAACACCATCTGGATGGTGTATCCATGGAGTTTCATCTCAAAATGCTTTCCAGGTCTTCAGCACCACCAGTAGCTCAAGTGCATTAGGGAGCATTCTTCCCTGTATTGCAGAAGTCAAAGTGCGCTTCAGTGTGCGTCTCAGGTAGTAATGGAAGTGTCCATTGACACAATCTATGTTGGACAAAATAATGTATCTGAAAGCAAGTTTTCCTACCTGTTCCATCTTGTGATGGAGTGACATACTAGCCATGGGAGATGGAAAAAGACCTATACAAAAACTTGTATTGGTTTGAAATCTCTGATAAACTTGTCTAGATTCATGCACATACCTAGTGTATCAAGAATCTATACTATAAGGGCAAAATGGCAGGTGAGGCATGCCAAAGATGCCACTAGAAGTGAATCATCAATGTAAAGGTGCATAAATATTTCCTGGAGCTGAAGGTGAGCTGCAACAGGTGCACCATGGATCTGATTCAGCAGCAAAATCAAATTCTAGCATCCAAAACTGAAATTAAGTCATTGCCTCTATTGAAGTGGAGGACACAGCTCTGAGTCCATTCATAGGTAATACGAAAATGGACACAACCCCATGGACATAATCCAATCTCATTCCCAAGGAAGAAGAAAAATATTGGCTGTCATAACCATGTAGAATTTCCTGATAGCAAAGAATGCATTCACATCTCTGGCACCTAGACCATGACAGGCAGGCGCTACCGTTCTGCTTTTGTACCATGGACTATTGCAAATAAAAACCTTGATGTTCTTCTCAAAGTACAGGCTAAGTGGCTCCTTCTCCTACAACATCTGAATCGCATGGAATGGGATGGTAGTGGTATTAGAATTTTGTTTTGTAGTCTCTGCAGATGGTAGCCAAAAGCTATCCAATATAATTACTTGTCAGGCTGGAAGACGGATAGAAATTCTGGAACTGAACTGAGGGTGAATGAGCTAAGGCTCCAAAGACACGAGGGAAGCAGTCTCTTGGAAGAATATTCCATCTTCTTGTGGTTGGTGTGGACCTGAAGGAAAGACCTTTTAGGGAAGATAGCTACTGGGAAGATTGTACTCCAGGATACTGGGTAGGCTGGTGAAAGAAGACAATAGTAGTGGCACAGAGTTGGGTCCAAAGCAGACTGCCGCAGAGCAGGCAAGGAAGGTGGGAGTAGAAGTACTGAAGAAGAGGCATCCACGAGTTGAGACAGGGCACTGCTTGTTTTTCCTTAGCTCAGATGGGTGCTTGTTGGAACGGGTTGTAGCCTTAGAAGTTCTAACTTCAGTCCAGAGGAAGCATTATGAGATGACTCACTAAAATTGGAGCTCTGAATGTCTTTTGGAAGATATCTCTTGGAATGTCTCTGGAAAGTCATCTACTCCACTGGCAGTCCATGGGCACTTGCTGAAATAAAGGTAAGGGGGCCCTCATGATTTTTGTTGCACCTGAGTCACCTAGATGAGTTGGCTTTTTGCCCACATGTGCTTTACTTCCTGTTGTCTCCAGAAGTTTTCTGTAAGCACTTTCCCTCCTTTCCCCTGTTCATACATCCCTTTTGATAAATAGGTATGTCCTTAACTGATTCCTTTAAAGACACGCACACAAAGACTTTAAAGCATATGTAAATTGGCATGGAGAAACGTATGATGTTTGTTGTTTGTTTGTTTGTTTGTTTAGCTAGTGGGTGTGAGTCCCAGATCTATTCAGCCCCTAGCACAGCCCCTGAATCAAATGTAGGTGGCAGGTCTGAGATCAGTTCCATCAAGTCTGTATCAATGGAGTTGTCCTACTCAAGATCAGGAACAAGACAGTCAGTGTTTCCACAGGTGGCATTCATGCTGAAGGTGGTCTTACAGACATGTAACAGACTTGGACAGAGAACCTAGCCTCTGGTTGGAAGGGTCCAGGCTGAGGAGGCATATCTGTGTGGAACAGATGGAGGAGAGTTGCAGACTTTTAACGCTTGTTCCTACAATAGGGCATGAAGCCTGGATTAACAATTGCCACAGGCTTTCTGGGTGACCACTTGGAAGAAAGCAAAGGGATCAATTTTGTACCCTTTACCCAGACAAAGAAAACTGAAGAAGTATCCATACATGACTAAAAGTGCATTTTCATGTTGCGAGAGTTTGTAGAAGGGGGCCTTTGGAGCTGTTAGCTTCAAAGCCACACAGAAATATTGACCATCTAAACTAAAATGCTAAAACAAAACGTGAAAGGAGTTTAAGTAACAAAGTACCAAATCAACAAAAGATAAGCCATATCAGAGGAGATGGAGAAAATTCCCTATGAAACTGTTAATGCAATAATCAAAAGGATCTGAAGAATTACTGCTTCTGGGCATGTACACTGGAATGGTGGGGTTGGATTCCTTCTAAAAGTTGCCCAGCTATAGAAGATTCCCAGAGCTTCCTGCAGGCACTGAACTCACATGTTTGATGTACAAAGACCACAAACAACCTCTCACAATTATTCTTTTAATGTCATTTGGCAATGTCCTTGCATCAGTATTTTCATGTAACCCACTATGCTAGGAATGGGAAGCCTTTTCATTGGTATTTCCTTTTCAATTCGTAGGAAATACCAATGGGAGAGGCACAGCCCATGGTGGGCCAAACAAGAGTGAAAAATGGGCAATCTGGAGCACTGCAGAACTGCATTGGTTTCTCTCTTTCTGTGCGCCCCTGTGTGAAATTGGACCAAGGACCAAAGGTTCTCACCCCAACACTGTATGATCCCTGAGTGGGTGGGATCACCTACATGAATAATCCAGAAAAAACGTTCTTTAGGTTTTTTTAATGTTATATGTGTGTTGACATATAACATTAAAAAATGGGACACAGCAGCAGTCCTTGAAACAATAGTGCCAAAAAGGATTTTAGAAGGGTGGATATTTGGAGAGACATTTTTAATTTGCTAGTTTTAGATTCAATGTAAAATCCTTAACATACATGAATAGTCAGAGCTCCGATTTATGACTTGACTTGATATATCAAACCAAGTGCCATCTAGACTAGCAGTCTGTTTCAGCAGCTGCTTTCAGAAAGGAGACTTGAACTACTTTCTGTCATGCAATACACAAAGCATAAAGAAGTTATTTGTGCACAGAAATGAAGAGCAGCTTAAGGACCAAAAGAAGATTTTGTCCTTTTGCTTCACAGATCAGCATTCATAGCCAATAAACTGTTGAATGAGAACAAAGACACATATCAAGCGAAGGCAAAGCTGGAAAGGTTTTGTAAGAAAATTGCCATTTCGATCCTTTTCCCATGGGGAACAAATTACCTAGATGGGTTTCTCTTTATCAGATGCATTTTCATCTGTCAATAATTAGAACTTAGCTCCAGGCACCACATAATGGGTGTGCTTTCCATTTTCTTGTGGAGGCAGGTGCAATCAACTGGGGAAGAAACATGCACGCACACGCGTGCAGAGAGAAGGCGAGAGAGAGAGCACACTTCAGGAAGGAGATAACTATTTCGTTTCTTAGAAAGTTGCAGTGACCAGTGGCCAAAAGCAATAAAAGCTCACTGAATATTACTGCCTATGCGGGGTAGATCCAGAAGTAGTCCCAGAGTATACCTCTTGAAGTCAATGAGACTTCAGTTAGTCATGACTATTTAATGTACAGTACAAATAGCATGCATATGGCAAGAAACAGATCCCAGTTTGCTGAAATAGCAGCTCCCAACTTCAGGTAGAAGAATAGTACTTAAGGACTTTTACTATTTGTTACTGTTGCCAGGTTCGGTGGGGTACAATCTGAGTAAAATTAGAGGAGTGTTCTAGTGGGGGCCTTTGGATTTCATGAAAGGCTACCTACTTCCCTGCAAGCAACGGTTAAGAACTATTCTCTTTGTATGCCCCATGCAGTCTCTTCTAAGCGTAGAGTTGGAAAATTAGAAGATATTTAAAGAATTATCTTGTTTAGGACTTTGAAGCTAAGACTTGAAGCTAAGACTCTGAAGCAGGACTTTGAAGGTAAGATCTGGAAGACTTGTGTGTTTCTGGACTTAAGTGGTCTGTACTTGGCTTCAAAGAATAAAAGGATTGAATAACCTTGTTAGAACATAATTCTTCCTTCATGGCTTCAGCTAGCACTTTTACTTGTTCTTGCCAAAGGCAACAGGGATGATGAACTTCCAGAGAACCAAGGGCTATCATCTTAGTCTTGGGGTTGAATCTGAGCCATGATTTGCATCTTGTCACTGTCTTGAAGGCCTTCACCTGGAATTGCAGCAATTAATACTACTGTGGGTGCTGATAGCTTTCTATAGGTCAGGCATAGGGAATTTGGATGCTGATGGACTGGAAGTCTAGTCTTCCACTCATAAGTGAATTGTGCAAGCAAACTACATCAAGGTTGAAGACATCCAAAGTTTACATCCACCATCTTATTTGGGTCTTCAGAGCTTTGCTGTCTACAGGGTCATCACAACAAAAGGACTGCCATGAGAGCACCAATTAATGGAGCTCGTAAGGAGTCCGTAATCTCTGGCATGTTTGTCAAGTATTTTAGATAGGGTGCCACCAGGTGAAACAGAAGCCTACCCAGAAGGTCTAAGTTAAGATGCTGAAACATAAAGATACCTGAGAATTGTTTGTGTCTATGTCTTAACACAGGGGTACTGAACCTTAGGCCTAGGGGTCAAATCCAACCTACCTGGGCCCAGATCTGGGACAACTGATGGTTCTAAGATAGACTCATCTTCATTTATCTATTAATCATTTGATGGCATCCTTGTTTTGTGCAGTTTCCTACCTACTCTCAACAACTCTTTTATGCTAAAGTATTTTAGTATGTTGGTCTTTGCCTCTTTTGCCCTTGGAGTGCAGCCAGAAAGAGTGTCTCTTGTGGAAATTAGCCTTGAACAGGGAGATATAACACAGCTATCTTAACAAGTGGAATATGTCTGGGGACGTACTTTGGAATTTAGTCTTTCCTGACAGTGCTCAAGGGAAGGAAGAGAATTGTTGGGCCCGAGGGAGCAATGATGTGGTACACCCGCAAGCTACCACTTCTACCTGTCCCACCTCTAGTTCTCTTGCCTGAAATGATGTCATTGCACAGATTTAGCAGTTTCTATCGCCATTGCTTTAGGATGTATTTTGCTCTAAGCCAGACTCACTTCTAGCATTAAAATCAGGCTAGAAAAAAATCTTAAAGCAACACAATGTGGGGATGTAAAGGATTTGTTCCCATCACATCTAACCTTGTTTCATTGTTACAATTAACCAGCCCTTGCTTTTTATAGACATGCACACAAAATTCAGATCCCTCTCAGAAGTCATGAAGGTGAGGGGTGCTAGCCTAATTGGTCATCATAGTTTGCAAACATGTGGACATGAGACATTCACCCCCTCTGATGTAGTTTCAGCCTACTCTGCAACATAATTTTCTGATGGCAGATCATTTCAGGAAGTCTGATCATGCTCTCCTTACACTCTGCACAGGACAGCAGCCTTTGCAGAATCTCTTTGCTAGAAACATAGAAAAAGGAATTACGTCCCTCCCAAACATGATGGGATCCCAAAATAATGCTAGTGTGTGGCTTTTATACAAATAAAATCAAATTAAAAAAAAAAGGCTGCCTGGTTCTATGTGGCTAAGGCTTCAAGTAATCTGAGGCTGTCTCATATATTCCTGAGGTCCTCACAGACTGCTAATGTTAAAATGGCAGAACAGCCTTTCCCAGCCTTCAAATATTGGTGGGTTATAACTTTCATCCACCCCAGTCAGCATGATAAATGGTCAGGGATAAGAGGAGCTGTAGAATAAATTATCTCATTATTCTACTACATATTGATTCCAGGACCAGATTCCAGGAATAGAATTCTTCCAGTCTAGCCATGCTTGGCATAAGGTATGAAATCTGTATCATACTGAAAGGGATGCATGGGTTTCAATAAAAAGCAAGAGTCTGGACTTCTGTCTGTGGAATTTGCATCCAAGACAAAGTTTCCTCTAATTGCAGGTCAACACCAGTACAAACACCATGCCCAGAAAGTATCGATCAGATAGTTGGGATAGAAGTTGCTACTAACATGGACTTGTATATGATACAGAGGTACCTTGGCTCACGAACTTAATTTGTCCCAGGACTCTTGATGTGAACTAAATTAGTCGTGATCCAAGTAAAATTTCCCCATAAGGTTCAATGTAAACAAGGTTAATCCGTTCTGTAACTATTTTTTTATCAGAAAAATGTGAAGCAAAGTGACAAAGAACAACAAAGATCGCGGCCATCCCCCCCACACCCCTGAGCATGAGCGTGGCCATCTCCTTGTGCTCATCATCCCTGCACTTGCCCATCAACCTGGGGCGATGTGGGGGGGGGAAGGTGCGAACGCGGATGCATGGGGGGGAATGGGCACAAATGCAGGTGCACTGTGGGTGGGGGAGAGACGGGCACAAACGTGGGCCGCTCGGGGGGGGAGACAGGTGTGATTGTGCTGGGTGGGGGGAGATGGCCGAGATCGCGGTTGCACTCATGCAGGAAAGACGGGCGTGTTCTCAGCCATCACCCCCCCAGCAGGATTGCGGCCATCTCCCCACTCGGTGGGGGAGATGGCTGCAATCGCGGCCGCCACCTGATCCGGGGTGCTCAACCTGAGTCAATTTTTTTAATGAAATTTTTGTTCACGACCCGATTTGGTCGTGAACTGAGGTGTTCGTGAGCCAAGGTACCACTGCACATGGCGCTTGAGAGATGGGCAAGGCAAGTTTGAGCACACACTATAATTATGCAGAGGAGGATAAAAATGGGTCTCATGTTTGAACTTTGTAGTGCTTTTTGATATGAACAAGGTTGTCTATGCACCTGCCATACACTGAACATTATTTTTTTAATTGTGTTATTTGCGTACTGACAGTTACTTCCAAAAGGTAGACTGCATCATTGCTTTGATAAGAAATTTTCAATTTCAGCTTTGGATTTTTGACTGGTTTAGGTTGCACTCCTAGGCATGCTTACTTGGAAACATGGCTCAGTGGGATTTGCTTTGCCAAAACATGCACAGAATTGGATTAGAAGTGAAGTCATACAGCCACAATGATATACCTACTTAACTGGGAGTAAGGCCCACTCAGTAGGCTTTATTTCAGAACAAATGTATAAAACTGCTGCCAGAAACTACTTATGTGATACAGCATCTTTTTTGAAGCATTGCTGAGAGGTAAAATGAATAATGATATTGTATGGTGGGAATGCACCATGGATAACCAAGGGAAGGGGTACAGACAATATCTGATTTCTCTTCACTTGACAGTTCAAATGTAGCATACCAGGCCCGATGCCTTCCAGATATTTTGAACTATAGTTCAAATCAGCTCCAGCCACAATAGCAATTGTCTGGGGTGAAAGAAGTTGTATTCTAAAACATCTAAAGAACATTGAGTTGGGAAACCGTATCTTAAATACCTTTTAGACATAACTGTCACAGTTGGCCGCCAGAGGTCAGTACATTTCCACAGAAATGGAGCTCTCTTCATGCATCCTGCATGAAACCTGGCCCAGTTAACACTGTAGTCTCATTGTAGATGCCACATGTAATGCTCAAAAGCTTCTTATCAAAGCACATGACCTGACAATCAGGATTGGCAAAAGGAAAACCTTAATCAAGAATGAATGAATTTGCATTTATTGTGTTGTAGTCAGTCAGGCTGTTCAGAACTGGAATGCTACACTGACTACTAATTATTTCTTATATTTGACTATCAAAGGTATCCCACGCATATGGAATATTTTCTCCCTTGTAACATTTGTAGCCTTAATTTAGAAGGTATGGATAGAATTCAGTTAAAGTTAAATACAGTTTGTCCCATTTATTTCAATGCACCTAAATCTTACACTGAAATAACAAAGCCTGAAAGTGTTTTGCTATGGCTATATCATGGAATTTGCTTTTATATATCTTGAAGTGCACAATTAGGAGGTTAAAAGTAACATAATGAATACAGTAGCTTCAGATTACTATCTACCCAAAGAGAGAATAAAAAATGACATCAGCCAGCATTAAAAAGAACTTAATTACTGTATAATAGTGCATAACATGTTTCCATTAGCTAGAATCAAATGAAATGGAAAAAAAAACCTGTTAGAATACAAAAAGTTCAAACATAAGCTTTATTTATATGTATTACTTTTACATAACCTAGAACAAGATATGCAAACAATGTATTAGCTAAAGTGTAAATTCTGCTTAATTTTCCTTGATAAAATATGAATAGCATATTTTAGAAAATACTTCCAATTTTAGGAGGGAAAGTTAGTTATCTAACTATGAAATCTTATTAGTAGAAATTATCACTTACTTAGTACTTTAGAATTCAAAAATACAAATATTTTGTTAGTCTGTTTCTGTGCATGTAAAATATATTCATAATATATCTCGTAATGGAAAAAATGAAGTCAGATGTTTTTCACTTCGACAGAGTTTAAAAGAACGGAAAAAACAATGTTGCACTGACAGTAGTAACCCTGCAAAATAGCATTTATTCAGCCAAAGAAACATGTGGAACTAGATACTCCTGATTAGCATGAACATCATGTGATGCATGATGGAGGACCAGACCATGCAATAAATGATATCCCATTAGCACAGTGTAGAACTAGAGGAAACAGAAGTGATCAATGCCAAACACAATTCATATTCCGAGTCCAGTACACTGATCAGGAACAGAGCTCAGATTAACTCGTTCCACTGCAAAATTCTGATAATGCAGTAGAATTCACAGCCATACAGATGAGGGCCCATCCTGAGTGCTAATGAAGATCCATCTCCTTTTCTGAGTAGAAATGTACATGATTCCCTTCAGTACCACACACAAGTCAAGAGCAGTTGATCTCCACAGTTTAAAGTAAATTCTTGAATACAGTAGATCCAAGCGGTGTTGAGTTACTTCAAGAGTTAAGAGACTGTGCTCTGCTTTATATTGGTGCTACATAATATAGCATGTCTCAAACTCTTAAGAGTTGAAAACTGATGAAAACTACTATGTGCTATTACACTAGCACAATTAAAATTCAAAATGCACAAATTGTTAAATTTTGATGCTGTCCAATTCTGTATAGAAAGTTGCTACAAGCGTCCAACCTAAAAAGAACTTGTTGGGCAAAGTAACTCAATTTCAGCATTAGAATTAAAATGCCCAATGGGCAATTGTAGTTTAAAAACTTGCACACACTCACAGCAAATAATGATCTCATTTAGTGGTGAAAGCAAGTCCAGGTCCAAAAAGCTACTTATGAGCACCACATTTTTGGGGCGGGGAGGGCACAATCACTAAGCTAATTAGATGCAGGCATTGCAAAGAAAGACTTATTAGCTTTCTGTCAGTGCCTTGGAAGAAGACACACAGAAACAATCTTGGTACAGATCTACACAAATGCAGCAGTTCCTGAATGGCATGGGATTTTTGCATGGCATATGCAGAGTCTGATGTGCCATTTAAGTTAAGACAGAAATGTTACTTTTGCAATTCTCTTTCTTAATCAGGTAATGCTTTCCTATTAATCTCCCACCCACAGTCACCTAGGTATTCAGCCAGTTACACTAGGCTCTTCCAGATCTAGTGGATCCACAGTAGCTCTTTAATCTGAAGGATATAAACATTATCCACACTAGTACAGGAGGAGGAGAGGGCAGCGCTTAAGGCAGGCAACTGATACTCAGTTGCCCAAGGCCCATTAAAACCTGGAGTTGACCCTGAATATATGCATCTTCCTATATTTTTCATTTTTTCTGTTCAATCTCTGCATAGGCTGTACATATTCTCCACTATAAGCAAATTAAATATCACATATGATATAAATTTTTAAAAAATCAGTTGTGAGTTCCACAAGATGAAAAAGCATTGCACAAAGCTGAAGTATTTTGCCTTCCAGTTGAGAATAAACTTTTTTTAAAATTATGTTTGTTCTTAGATTTGGTAGCTCTATACCTTATGAATTCTTTTGAAAGGTCTGATCAGCGTATGGTTCCCAGACCATTCAGGGGAACCTTTTCTCCAGTATCATTGCTTACAAATTAAGAAACATGAGTAAGTGATGCCCATGCTCAAGATTCTCTTTATTTACTCAGTAATGAGGAAAGTCATTCTGCATCTACTCAGGTATATTTTATTCTTGTTTCATATTCCAGGACAGAATACTGGAACTGGAAAAAGAACGATTTTGGAGCAGAGTCCTAGCCCTAGTTTAAATCATTTTGATCCTTCTGCTAGTTTGTAAGTGCACAAAGTCCATGATTGTTGTTAATGAATGCCAGGCTATGCATATCTTAAAATAAGAACTATAAGGATATCCCTATTCTGAGTCTCTGACTGAATGCCCCTTGTGCATTTATGTTTCCTTTTGTATAGTAAATGCAATTTAATAACAGCTTAATTTAGAATTGTATTGCATTACAGTTTATGTGATAGTATTTTAGGTAGAGTATGAGATGGGAAAAAGAGAGAAATAAATAATCTTGCTTGGAACAGTAAAATATCTTAGATAGGCTATTGTGAGATGCCTCCTGTTCCCTATTTCTGTGGTCAAAAATAATGACAATGCTCTATATCAAAGTCATGTTTAACCACCGTGGCCATTGCATAGCCGATCATGCAGTATACAAGACAAAATGAATAGCAGTCCCCTTTGGACAAAAACATCAAATAAAATGCAAACGCCTTTTAACTTGGAAGCACCAAGAAATTGAAGAAATGAGAGTTCAAAGAGAACATGATCAGAGAATACTTTTTCTTCTTCAGAGGCAAAATCACAAGTTCTGTCACTTCTTCCATAAACAGATCTGTGCAGTTTCTCTGAGCAACTGCAGATTCATTGTAAGAAAATATGAAGGTAGCCTTTAAAAATGAAACATAGTATATGCTATTCACAGAATGTGGATTGCAACTTTTTAAATGAACATGCCATAATATATCACAAGGCAAGTGCACCTTTAAGATAGTCAAAGACATTCTGTCTCTATCCACATATAATATATGCAGCATTGTAAACCATACATAATAACAGAACTATCCATATTAACCATCTGAGTTTGAACATAGTTTAATCTTTGAATGTGTATTTGGATGTCAGCACCAGAAATTGTTCCAGTCAAGCATAAAACAAACAAGGGACTGGCAGAGTATTAAAGTGAGCATACCTTTTGAGCTCAACTGTTCCAAAAAATAAAATTATAACATTTATTTAACCATGGGCTTCAGTATGCCTGATGTAAATTAGATTTTACAAAATTATAAAAAGTAAATAAAAGAAAAAAGAAAAAGGGCAGAAAATTAATCATTCTAATATTTAAACTCTAATATTTAAAGTTATTGTTCAATAACTTCTCAATTATTATCTATAGTTCCAAGGCCCTGAATATCATTCATGCTATACATACAAGAAAGAATAGGGCTTTAAAAATAAAAGCTAAAATGTTTTTCTGCTACCAATTTTATGCATTTTAGGGCCAAAACTGCAAAATCCTCACCCGAGGATATTGCTCTGCTATGAAGTACAACTAATATCCAAGATGCGTTGTACTCCAAAGCTGTTCAATGAACCTCCAACAGCTACACTAGTTTCAAGGTACCAAGGGAAACTGTTGATAATATTCAAGGAATCTAAAAAGTTACACATGTTCATGGTTAAAAAAAACCTGTCTTGAGTCAGAACAAGATTTGCTACATTGAATGGCACTTCTGTATTATGCAGTAAATACTGAAAATTAAATAGAGTTTGCATCTACATAAACATAGTCTAAGTAAAATTTGCTAAATCCTGAATATCACCCAATGTGTTTATTCCAACATACATTACAGCTCAAACATCATCAATGATTTCCTTAAGAAATTCATAGAATCCTTTGGTACTGTGTTCTCCAATTCTCAGTCTGACCAGTCATTTTCTTCACATTCTGAATCATCATCCGAGTCGCTATACTCCACAGCAATACGCCTAGAAAGAATTGTGGCCACATCATTTCCAACTGGCTCACGCTTAGCTTCCTGTTCACGCTGCTCTTGTACTTTTTTCAACTGGATTCCTGAAGTGAAGAGATGGATTATCCTAAGGTCAAGTTTTTTAAAAGAAATAGCAAGCTTGCAAGTACATAGAATTCAAAAGCTAATGAAAACAAATCTGAATTTGTTTTTTTACAATTAGAATTTACAGACTGCTTCCTTAATATATCTACACAGTCTTAATAAATAAGAAATTCCAAGGGCTCAGCAATTCCAAGTCATATTGCCTTGTTAATTGTCTGGCTTATTTACAGGCCACTGGCAGTTTCAATGCAACTGAGGAATTCACTCATAAGAGAAATGGGACACTGAGCATGAGAGGGGGAGGGGGGAGAGAGAGATTTTCCACGACATGGCAACCAAGTAGCCCCAGTAGGTTGTCATGCTATATAAACCCAAAATACATCCTGCAAGGTGGCTTATTTATGGGCAACAAACCACCCTAAGAACTCATGGTTTGTTCTAGGGATTGGTGTACTTACAATGGGTTGCCATCTCATCCAAGTCCAGGTGACCAGCCCCATAGTGATGGGTTTAGGAGTGAATGAGCTGCTTGACAAGAGTGGCATCACCTCTGCACCACTGTTGCTGAGGTCACCTGGGCTTCAGTGTTAGTCACACCATTAAGTGCCCAAGTAGCACCTTGGACCAACAGTCACTAGCTTTTTCTCTCAACTAACCATAATTCCTTTTGTGGTTGCCATGGCTTACTCACTCTCACACGCCATCTCTCTCTTTCTGGCAATTGCTTTTTGAAATCTCCAAAGTGAGAGCCTTTCAAATGAGCACGCAGCACACTGGAGTGACTATCCCTAGTTCACCACTGTTTTTGGTACCCAAGATTTGAGCACCCAAAACAAAACCAAGCACACCACCACTTCTGCTGGCAGCTTGGCATTCTGCAACTGCACAACTTTGATTATCCCAAACACGCAGGCTTGAGTTGTCAATGCCAGGATATTTTCTCCTGAAAAATTAAAGGGGGAACTATCCATGGACATTAGCAAAGCAAGGCTACAAATAGCTCAATTTGTTGCTTTATCTCTCATGTGACAGCTGTCAAATGCAAGAACCTCAAATGCAAGAATTAAATGTGGCTCACTGCTGCATATCAGGAAATCAGAAAGCCATAAATCTAACCACAATGCCTGACAAGTCAGTGACTTGATTCAAACGACATTACAATATTTTGTGGATCATAAGCCCGGGTGGACCACTGTGTCATGCAAAGCTGGACTGTTCCCCACAGGGTGGCATGCTCAGGGATTGTTCTTGGGATTTTTTCCTAAGATCTGCTGCCATGTTCTCCAAACCCATCACGGATACCAAAAAGCATCTAGCAAGCCATTTAGCAAGAGCAGCAAAAACAAAAAACAAAAAAAAACCCTTGCTGCTTTTGCCAAACTCATCCAGTCCACGGTTTGCTACCAGCGAGCCCAAATGTGCTCAAGTGGCAACTGTTTCCCACAGTGACTGCAAGCCCTCTGTACTTGCTGCAGCTTCCCCACACATTTAACCTTCCCCCTCAACCTACAAGAAAAAAGCATGAAAACAGACAAGATTTTTTCAATGATTACAAAACCACCTGTTTTCACAATCTCCCTTTTCAGAGCCTGATAATCCTTTTAGCATGTCTAAGCAACACATTCGAGGGGCTGTAAATGGTTGGCAAATTATTTTAATCATTTCTACAAGGGAAGCATATGTCCCTGTTTAAAAAAATCATTTAAAAAAAAAACAAAAAACCCTTTAAACTTAAAAGGTTGCTTGAGTTTTGGCAGTTAGCTGTCAGAACTCCTTTCCTCCCCAAAAGGGGGTGGGGGGTACTTTCCCAAGCTGCTAGCATCTCAGAGGAAAGCAGAAAGTACATAAGACCCTGAGAACAGTCAGGATTGGAAGGACGGAAGGAAATCTTGTTGCAAAGGAGGTGTAAGTGGCACCACCAATGTAATTCCTTAAGGCCTTCTGGCTGAGCCTCCTGGTTAAGCTCCTTTATCCAAGCTGCCAGCTTTCTCAGGGGTTGGATTATTTACCACCACATGACACTTGGTGTAGCTGAGGTACATGGTTGTATTACTCACAAAAGTTAGCCCATGAGACATCCTTCTGAGAAAACTGACTGTCAAAATAGAGACTATAATTCCCCTGGGATGAGGTAGGTTAAAGTGGGGGAAAGCTACAGTGAGCAAAATAGGGCTGGTGCACAGATTGTGTACAGGGGGAAACAAGTCGGTGCTGCTGCAGAGGCTCCAGTATACTCAAAGGAGAACAAAGGGGGAGCTGTGGGTGAACAAGCCAGCTTACATCTGTTGGGTACACCATGGGTTGTTTTGGAAACAACCAAACCACCCCAGCTTATTCACAGGGTGTGTTAGGGTGAAATGAGAACTTGTCCATTACCTATTTTTTAATCAAGATTAGCCTACTTAGAAATTAATCATTTGAATTATACATAGGTGCAGAAAACCCTCACTGCTAGGATGTTTAAGACCACATGCAAGGTCAGAGAATCCATTGTGTGTCCTTACCCATCCGAATAGCAGCCAGAAGATCACTTCGAGCATCACTGATGGGCGACTGGGGGGGCTCATGTCGTTTTGTCTCAGCCACTGCAGGAGCATGCATCGGAGAGGAGGAGAGAGAGGATCCTGCAGCAGGAGGGCCTGGAGGGGGAGGAGGCGGGCCTGGAGGAGGGGGAGCTGTAACAACAAGCCCAGTAGAAGGAGGATGAAGTGCAGCAGAATACATAGATCCAGTCACTAGTCCAGGATGGGAAGGTAGCACAGGGATTTGGAGAGGACTAACAAAAGCAGTCTGTGCAGAAGGAATCATGGGTGGAGGGGGAGGCGGCGGGGGTCCTGAAGGATTGAAATAATCCACCATCTGAGCTGCAAGCATCCTATATACAAAATAGAACACAATAGTTGTTAACCAAAGTATGGGCTAGCAGGTTTGCAGTATGTGCCCATTAATATATGCTCTGTTTGTTTATAAGCTTAATGACATTAAAAACACTGCTTTTCTTCACCTTTTTGGCAAGGATATAATACAGTGCTTTATTATATACCTCAAGACTTTTCCAATCATCTCTTCTTCAGATATACATGTTTTCCAAGTTTCAATCTAAACAACACCTTTTCCCACATCCATTTTTAAAACAATCTCTTAAATATATCACTAGAAGACAGCTACTCATCCTTACCTACTTTGCTGTGATGTTTTATGCAAGCATGTAAGCCTTGTTTATACTAGTATTCTATTATTCAACACTTATACCCACCACTGAAACTTAGGAACTTAGGTTATGTTCTCTCTGACAATGCATGGATTAAATTCATTCCTCCTGTCAGGTATCTTGTGTTTGTGGAACTGGTCTTTTTTAGGTGTTCATGAGAAATTTGTGTAAACCCACCCATCTCCAAAGTAAAAAACCAGTCCACACAATCTGCATGACTCAAAAAAAGCCAGTCCCTTGCTGAATCCATAGGTCAGATTTACAAAAACTCAAGCTCATTTGACTCCATTGCAGATTACATCTTAATTTCCATGCCTCTTTTTATTTATGTAGTGTCTTTTAGACTGACTTGTAATTTATCTCATGTCAGCTGTTCTGAGAACTTTTTTTGGTTGAAAGCAGGTTAGAAGCATTTTAGACCACAATCTTGTGCATGTTTAGACAGAAAAAAGTCTAAAAATTCTCAGCATTCCCTAGACAGTCATGTTGGCTAAGAAATGCTGGGAGTTGTGGGACTCACTTCAGTCTACACATGCACATGACTGCAGACTTTACCAAATAATAATAAAGCAAGAATTTTACCCATAATCAGCTGGTACCCGTGCTACAGTGCCAAAGGGTCCGTCTAAAGCTTGGGGTGGGGGTGGGGGTGGTTGCTGCGGTCTGTTCAAAGTAGCATGCCGCACTGTTGTAGAAGGTGGCCTATATTCATGTTCGTGGCCCTGACTTGCAAGTATGTACTGAGGGACATCTCCTGCTCCATATGAAGGCATCATTGGCTGCTGATGGGAATGATTTGGAGTCGCAGGATATGAGTAAGCGGTAACATCTGAAGCATGAGATCTAATATGCAAATAAGAAAAAAGAGAGTTGGGAATGAAATGCATTAGTTCTACTCTGTCTTGATAAGAGATTCCCTATTTAAAATTTTCCAATTTTTAATTAGTTAGTGTATCACAATATGGTATTATTAATGCAGACATTAAATGCAGCTCACAAAAGTTATATTTTCAAATTGATTGGTTTTCTAATACACAAAACCTTAAAACTACAAGGCATATATCCTTTCATACACAATAGGATATTAGTATAAGGGAAAAAGGAAGCAGCAACATTAACAAGAAAAGCAGAAGATGAAAGCAAAATTATAGACTGAGAAAAATAGATTATTTTTTAATGAAAAACTACAACTCGAGGACTTCACTTTTTCAGAAATTCCTGCTATCTGCAAAAAGTATCTGGATGAAAGAAGCAGAAAAAGTTACTTATTAGCAGAACACAGAATTTATAAAGCTGGAAATGTTTTAGCATATGACAATTAAGAACAACTGATGATCAGTTCACATCTCTGGGCTGCAAAAAGCTGAATTAGTAAGACAAGTTGTATCATATTGTCTTTTTGTTAAAAGAGGGTGTCATTAAAATTGGTGGTCATCAAATTATTCAGATAGGAAGCTGTGCAAGCAACAGAGCCCCAGAGCTTTAAGTAAAACAAATTGACAAACCCTTTGGGCATCCTGGCCTCTTTTGTGCTTCCTGCCTGCTCTTGTTTCTTTATGTCACTTATGAACTCAATGCCCATTTTTCTTCTTTCCCATTCTTCTTTTCTTGTTCTTACTTTCCTCACATTAATTTGCTGCTGCCGGCTTGGATTCAGCTTGTGTCTCTCTCTCTGAATCACAATGGGCATGGTATAAATGGATTGTACATAGGATTCCACATTTTGGAAAAAGAATTTCAGATGCTGATAGTTAAATGATATGGAAATGCTAGCTAATCAATATTTATTTTACATGCTTAACCTGTGTACTAAAGCTATAACAAGAAATTGTGAACTTGTGTGTGTATATTTTAATTCAACAGTTGTCTTACAATACTTTTAATTACAATATATTCACAGCAGAATGAGGCATGCTTTTCATGCTTCAAAAAAAAAAAAAAAGATAGAATGGGAATTAAATAAAGTCGGTCAGTCAAAGAAAGCCAGCGGACCTAAAAAAAGTTAATTAGCCCAGTTAACAGTTGGCAGGATGGTGGTGGAGAAATAGGTCTCACTCAGCTGCAGAGAGGCAAAATTTCATAGGTAAGTGACCGGGATTTTTTATATCAATATTCTCCAGAAATACAATCTGTTTACATACCAGAAGAGTATTTTAACATGGGGAGAAAAGTCAAACAGTGTAATTTAATAATCTTTTTCAAGTGCAGAAAAAAAACCTTAAAAAAACTCTAGAAATACTAGATAGCAGTAATGCCCTTTAAAACTTAGCTTTGCTAGTAGTCAGCTTGTTGACTTTCCTGAAATAATTTTTTGGCTTAATGGTCTGGGCTTCAAAATTATTACCAAGAAGGCATAAGCAAGGCATAACAGATGTTAATGGAAGTGTGAAATAATGCCACGTTCCATTATTTGTTGTGTTTGTTCCTTTCTTCCAATTAACTTGCAGAACAAATATGAAAACAAAAACCTGTACAGGCAGCTTGGCCAATCAATTTGGAACAGACCTCCTACTTAGCTCAAAGGGAACAGAACACAAGGAATACCAATGGCAAGGCCTGCTGTGCATATTTGGAAGACTTTTCTTGTTGTTCAAAACCATTTATAAACAAAAGCAATGCTTCTGGTTCTGCTGCTCCCATCTGAAAACGAGTTCAACATAGATTATAAGAAATTATTCACAACAGTGTACTGACATTAAAATCGTATCTCTCCTTGCATATTAAGGATTAGTGTTCTATTAAGCACCAGGAAGGTTTTTAATTTCTCTCTCAAAAAAAAAAAAAACATTTTAAAATAGTCTGTGGTCAATTAACCAGTGAAAACACATGTAGTGAACTGTCAATACTATAAAATATGCAGTAATATTCTATACTAGAAAAGAAATAGTTAACATCCTAAGCAAATGAAATTAACATTTAAAAAAAATACTTTCAAACATTCATGTTTTGTTGTAGTTCTTCAGTTGCTCTCTTAATCCATAATAAATGTAAGGCTACTAAGCATATCTGAACATACAACAGAACAAAAAGTCTTGCTGTGAACAGACCTAGTATCAGGGGACAGAGATCCCTCGGATGATGCTCCGTGGTATAGATTTTGAGACAACCTGTTGTCTGGTCTAAGCTCTTTATCATATGCCATCATATTCCACTCCTGGCGCCTGTTCCTTGCTTTTCTAACCTTTTTCACCTCGCGAGCTGTGCCATCTATACGCTTTTGCTCCTAATGTTACAGAAAGAGAAGAAACATGCGCAAGAGAGAGACAAGGAAGGAAAGAGCAAGTTAAATGCTATTAAGAGTATGAAAATAAGTAGATATGTAGGTAAGCCAAGCAAAATTACAAAAGCATACACTCACGGAAGGTTATTCATCTGACAGACATCAGGTTATTGTGAAAGATTTCACATCTATTTATTTGACAAGTATCAGCAGTGCTTTAATATTCAGCAAACCTGATATTACATTTTTTTTCCCTACAACATTAGAAATTGCAGCTAATGTTGTGGTTTGCAGAGCTTGCTTTAAAGAATCCAATCAGATAATTTTGATAATCTCTAAGTCATACAAGCAAATCAAAAGTGGCAGAATGAATTACAAAAAGTGACATGAAAATATTTTGCCATCACAAGCTGGGAGCCTGTACAAACCTATCTACAAGCTGATCTGATCTGAGCTTTTCCTGATGAGGAGCAAGTTTCTGTGCAAACTAATTCCTCAAACATGCATTCATTTTGAAACTCACAGTAATTTCCTCTTTGTTGCTCCTCTTGCAATAGAGGCACCTTTTCTGCTTTTGTTATTGGCTATCAATTGTTTTGCATGTTCATCTAATTAGACTAGAGTAGGGAACCTGGTACCCTCCTCCAGATTATACTCCCATTGGTCCCAGCCTGCATGGTAAATGGTCAGGTATTATGGACACTGATTCAAAGCAATGTCAATTACCCTTGGATTAGAAATTGATTTTGCCAGTTGTTTTTAAAAGCCAAATAAAATAAAATAAAATAAAAAATAAAATAAAATAAAATAAAATGCTCTAAATTTACAAAAGTTTCTCAAGCACAGGAAATGGCTCCATGATTTGTTATAAGAACCAGTCCAACACCAGAATGCACAGTCCCTCTGACTGCTAACAATACAGAATTCCCTAATCTTAAGTCTTTGAATCAAGAATCATGTCTTGCTGCTCAAAATGGTGCTTCCACACCAAAGTTGGCTCTCAATGCATGCTAACTCACCAGAAATTACTCACAAGAAAAGGCCTGAACATATGACTCATTGTGATAATTAAATGCGCTGTGGGCAGAGATGGTTAGGTTCATTAGCTTTCGAGAAATCTAATAAAGAAAAAACATCAAAATGTATGGTTTGGTTACCCATAGTTTCTAACAAATATTAAACATGTCTCTTCAGTTTTTTCTCTTGCACAAGGATTGCACTTCTAGGTATGTTTGGGCAGCCAGACCGGATTAATCTGGTTTCGGGTTGGTTTCAGTACTTGAATCTACCTTGGTTGCCCTGTAGATAACCTACGTAAAGTGAGACATGGGGGAAGCATGATGCAATTCCTTTAGGCCCTCTATCAGCCTCTTGATATCACTTATCAACATATCTTGTCTGAGTGTATTGGTAGCTGAAGGTACTTCTTTGCAGTGGTTTTGCTGATATCCCAAACACACATTATGTTCCAAACTTTGAAATGCCAATCACTACATTTACTTGATTCAGAAATGTGAATAGACTTGAAAAGTGCATTTCAAATAAATACAGAAATAAAAGTCTACAGTTTTTCAGTCCATGAAAACATTTATGCATTCCTATTTACTTTTAGAAGTTCAGTGTGATTCTGCTCATATTGTACATACAAGAAGTTTCCATTAAAAATGCCTGATATTTTTGACTACTATTTTATAATCAGAATAAGGGGAATTCAGGTGACCATTCTTCATGAATTAACTTTATATGCACTCACACTTAAAGACAGCAAACACAGTCATTCTCAAAATTGGTACATTATAAATATTCATCTATGATACAACTACTCACTTAAATCTGTCTATAAAAGGACGTGGACTGAATTCTCAGAATGTGATGAATCAATTCAATGTGCATTTTATAATGGAAGTGATCTGCTGAAAACTCTTTAATGCTAAAAAAAATGTTAAATTTTATATGGATTTAAGCTATTTTTCAAAGAGGTATTAATTTTCTGAAAGGACAGGTTGCTTACTTGTAACTGCGCCTCTTCAAGTGGTCAACTAAATATTCACACATGTGGGTTCTCTGCCTACGTGGAGCTCTATCAGGGAACCTTCTACACTCGAGGTGTTTTTGCCAAGAATCCTCTCTCAAAATCTTAGTATGTATGTTCCT
The DNA here is from genome assembly GCF_004798865.1 of Varanus komodoensis. Lineage (NCBI taxonomy): Eukaryota > Metazoa > Chordata > Lepidosauria > Squamata > Varanidae > Varanus > Varanus komodoensis. Next base: position 46,395,094 of record NW_025335941.1, read on the forward strand.
ACCTATGCCCTCAGTTTCTTTGAGACTTCTTAGCAAGGCCTCAAAACTAAGAGAAAACCCTGATATCAATGTCAATACAGTTACAGACACTGACGTTGTATTGTACCCTGGAATCACCATATAACATGCAATTCAACATTAAAGTGGGGATGGTGGATGAGTTGTATGTATGCACAAATGACCATGGGAAGAGCCAAGTTACATGTAAACAACTTGTTTTTCTTCTTTGTGGTCTCTTTACATCACACATGGGTAGGTAAGAGGCTGGCTTATCAGGTGGCAGGTTAATGTGTTTCTTATCAGGAAAAAAAAACACTACCAACCCAAAAGCAAACTCACTTTGGCCCCAAATATCCTGCTGATATTTGATAGTGCTGAACCAAAGTCGATGGTCACAACCACTTCACAGCACGGTCCTTCACAGGAGAGGCACTCCTCTTGCAAACAGCAGCAGTCCTGGTTGAATGCAGCTCTGCATAGTCATGGCCAACACTTCCAACAAGTTGGTTCACCAAGACTATGGACCCAACCACCCAAGAAGCAAAACACTGCCAAGATACTGAAAAACCAGTTTTCTTTCCTCCAAAGAAAACAAAAGGCTGTGATTGTCAAAATGGATCTGTCCTCACCTTAAAAAGGGTAACACCTACTGAATGTTAAGCATGTAAAATGTAGATTCCAAAGGTGGTGATGGTTAGTGATGGGGAAAAAACAGGAAAAACAATGTTTTGGTTAACATGGAATTCCAACACTACACTGGGGAGATAATATTAGGACAAAGGCCTTATAGGTCAAACCAGTTCTTGAAACACAAATCTAACTGGTTTGGTGAGCAGATAAACTTAATTTCCAGAAGAGGAAGATGAAGATCAACTGTCACTAAACCTTGAAAGAGTTTCAACAATACAGCCTGAAGAATCCCCAGTATGCTCTACTTAAGAACCACCATCTTTGCCAAAGGAGGGACACCAAGTTGAGCCTCAGATGAACTTAGTAGATGTGAAAAAATAGACCAACTGTGTGTCTTCAGTACACAAATGTAACTGTTAAATAGATGTGCAACAAGGAAACTTTTAACCCTCTTGGAAGAACTCAAGAATATGCTGCACTGAGCAAGAAGGATCAAAACTGCAAAACTGAACAAGATGAAAACTTCTTGCACTTATGTGCATATCAGTTTTGTGGAGGGTTTCCAGGCCCCATTCAAACCTACCTATATCAACAAAGAAAACCCATGTGGTAATCAGCATTTAGCATAATCTCCAGGTTGACAGGCCAAGAATGTCCAGGTTCAGATGATGAACACAGAATCAATCCCAAGTGAATAGATGTTGCAAAATTACGAGGTAAATGTGGCTGCTCTGGGATATAGGCAAACAATAAATGTCCTGGTCACCAGGGAGTTATTAAAATACAGCTTAGATTCCTGAATCTTTGCTGGGGCCCTAGAAAAAGTGGGAAAGAGATGGAAGAGCCTTTGAATCCACTTGAACAGGAAAGTACTTTGGACATGCCCTGACCCACTCCAATTCTGCTGCACAACTGAACACAGCTTTTGTTCATTAGTGCTGCAAACAGATGCACAGCTGGCATGCCCCATATCTGGATGAAAGACTGTGGCATCTCCAAATCAAGATTCCACTCATGCAAAGTATTAGTAGATCTGATGAGCAGGTCTGCTAAGATGACCTTGCCTGATATATAACTGCCAATTAAGCCAATGTCCCAAGTTATGCACAATGTTATATGGTGTCAGTGTTGTAAGCTAAAGAGAATGCATGCTGCCTTGCTTGTTCAGGTTATAGACCACAGTCACACTGTCACCACTTGTATGTGGTGGCCCTGGATATTGAGTTTATACTCATGTAAAGACTTTCATACTGACAGAAATTCCAAATAATTGATGAGGGCTGTCGATTGGAGATCAGGCACCATGAACTCTCAAGTGGCTACAGAAGGCACACTGTCCATTATCAGGATCCTGGACAGGGGTAGTTGAAGAAATGGCATGCCAGTTCAAAGATGGCAAACATTCATTCTGCATTGAAAGAAATAAGATCTCTGGCTGTATGTCAGAAGATTTTAAGTTGTGCATCCTGACTGGGGTGGAAGTTTCAAAGAAAGCAATTCTGCAGGGGTCAAAGTCATTGATGAGCAAATGGAGCACCTGCTATAATGGTGCTGTTAGTCCTAGAAGCTGCTACACTGCAAACACTGTGAACACATACCTGCTATAAATTATACAGCATAGGGAAGTAGCCTCACAAACATGTCTCATGGAAGATATTTGCATCCAGAGGCTGCATCCAACATAGCCGCAGTGTGCTGCACACCAGTGCAAGGGTATGGGGACTGGGCTCTCTTCTCCCAAAATACAGCATTCCAAGGTGGTTATTTCAGACTCTGAGCTGGCACTGGAAGAAGAGGATGGGTTGGAATTCTTAGATGAAATGCCATGGCTAGGAAGCCTCAAAATGAGATAAGCATATAGTGAGAACTAGAGGCAAGGCTTGAGATGAAGAAACATAATTTAGTAAGTTCCAGCATCTGATGCCAGCTCAAGTGGGCTGGTTAAATGAGTAATGTCTGATGTTCCTACCATTTGGACCACAAGCAGCAGGAACCTCTGTACAGGTAAACTCCATTTGGTTGAGAAAGCAAGCAAGATATTCATTTTAGAACAAACTTCTTGGCATTAGTGGTATTTTCTCTCTCTCATTAGGCTGCCCATTTAGATGGGTGCCTTTTGCTAATGACCTCTGCAATAGTTCTTTTGTTGCTGGCATAAAGATCCAGAGCTTGCAGGAAGTCAAAGCTGACAATGACATCTATTCTTTGTAGAGGCAACAAGCAGCCAAATGTTGAGATAATGGTGAATTTGTATGTCCCAGAGCCATATGCGAGCACAAACCCAGAAAATCATTTTGTAAATACCCAGGAGCCGTTGCCAACCCAAAAATGAACACTTTTTTGGGTAAGTGTCAGCACCAACCATGAACCAATGGTAATGCTGGTACTGTGAAATTAAGCATTCTTGAGAGTCAATAACTACAAAACAGTATCTTTGCTAAGAAGAGGCCATACAGAGCTCAATGTCATCTCACCCCTAAACTCCTTCAGGGGTGAGAATTGAGTTGAAATCTCAAAGATCCAAGATCAGACAAAAGCCCTACATCTTTTTGGGGTATGGTGAAACTTTGAAAAAAGAAGCATCTTTATACAAGTCAGGAATAACTGAATAGTATTGTTTTGTGAAAATGTGTCCACTTCCAACTGCACCACCTCCGACAAAGCCATAGACAAGATACCTGTGAAAGGAAGGGCAATGTTGAACCCAACAGACCTTCTAAATAACTGCTAGGATCCATGCACCTTATGTTATGTTTATTCATTCTTGATGGAAAGGGACAGACAAGTTCCAAAGTGGGCAGACATAAGAAGGAACAAAGCAGAATGGGGAGGTCAAAGACACTACTCCCATTGAAAACTATATGACTGAAAGGCCTGATAATTTTTGCTTTGCTACAGAGGGTGCTGAATAGTTGAATTATTGATTTCTTTGCTACCTGCATGGAAGCACTGCTACTATTGGCTAGTTATGGCTCATCTTTTGGACCATGGCTTGCGCCTTCTGTACCAAAAGTATTATATTGTCCGTTCCAGCACTGAAAAGTCTCTCATCACCAAGGGAAAAATCTTTCTGGAAAAATCCTGTAGACCACAGCCACACATGTGTACAAAGAACAGCCCCAACCAATATCTTTGCATCACAATTCACTTGATGGCGGGATTTATTTAAGTGCTGCCTTGAAAGTCAAGAGTGTTTTACTGAAAAACATGTGCTCTTGTTGCCTGGCAAATAAGTAACACAATCTCTGCCCTAAGAAAAGGTGGTAAGAAGATAGTGCAGTATGACAGTCTGAAATTTTGAAACCTAGGGCCACAGTTGCATATACATGCCTTCCTATAAGCTTTTTATGCATGGGGAATAGTGGAATTTATTCAAGGAGCCTTGAAATCACTCCACTATAATCAAATCAAGCTGTGGATGAAATAACAGATACTATACAGTAGATCCTAGTATTTGTACAGATACTCCAATGTCCAAGTGTCTTGAGTAACAGAAACTGGAGCCTTCCCAGAGTTCTGTACAGTTTGAAGTGATGTTGGTAGAAAGGTTTTAGCAATTGTACAGCTGCTTCTATACAAATTAAATTAATAATTGGATTTCAGTAATGGTTGCTGGGTCTCCAGGCCCAAGCATTGAGCCATACAGTGTACCTGGGTCAGAGAAGTGGCCTATGAGCTACATTCTACAAGACAAGATCTTGAGAACCAACAGCCATATAGAAGATGAAAGGTTCCATGGGGAAAGGCAACATTGATTTGGAATGATAATTTTCACCCTCCTCAGTGGAACATGGTGACATTTTGTCCTGTAATGATATGGGTAAGGGTGACAAAGCAGCAGATAGTTCCAGCAAATGGGACCGACTGAAGTGCCTTGGAGCCTGCATCAGCAGCACTTGTGAAACAAACACCAGCAGTTGCACTTTTCATGGCAGAAAAGGTGGTAAGAAGATGCCAAGGCATAGGACCACTGTCAAATGGGAAAAGTGATGTCTTGGAGAACTGGTGTACAAACAGTGTATAAATTCATAGCATAACTTTCATTCCCTCCAAGCATTCTGAACACCCCAAGAGTAGTAGGATCATCTGGGAGGCATCAAACAATCTAAATGTTGATCCCAGTCAGAAACTGGAAACCTGAACTGCTCCTGAGGGCCACAGCATGAAGGGCATTCTTTATCATCCTGAACTGCAGACCCCAGCATGTTTCCAGCTGTGTGATTTGCTAAAAGGTGATGAGCATCTATTAAGGGTTGAATGTCTTACCACTGAGGTAGAAACAATCAATCCCTGGTCCTGGCAGTACAACTAGTAAGATCCTTGATAATTGAAGGGCAGGCATCTATTTCGATTGTTCTGAGTAAGATGGGAAAGATTATTTAAATAGGCTTTTTATTCCAAATTGTTGCCTATCCCTGGTTTTTTAGCTACATGATATCCATAGGCACTGTCACATCTCCCACACAAGACACCCTTCCTTGTACCCCAAGGTGTCTTGCCCCTCTTGCTTTTATTTTTTTCATTTTTTAAAATTGCATTTTCTTACCAGCTATGGATTCAAAGAAGTTGTTTAGTGTGTTGAGCCTCAGACTGCATGCCTAGCTTGTACACAAGTGTTCTGGGAAGATTACTTGTCTTTTGTTACCAGTCATTCCTCCCATGGTAGCCATTTTGTGGTGCTGTCCAGGACCATTTCTCACATTGCCAAATGTAACCAAAGGCACAAAAAGGTTGCCTATTCCATGGTAAAAATGTAGGTACATTCAAAAGTTTGCCTATATTTACCTTTTGTCGTCTCTTCTCTTTTCTTTTGTCTTCTGTATCTTGTAACATTTTCTCTTTCCAGAGATCAAAGAAATAAGATGGATCAGTATAGAACTTTAATCCATCTTTTTTATCATCTCTGTGAACAAAATAGAACAGACATTGGGGATGTCGGGGTAATTTAACACACACTGACCTTAGCGAACAAGCTAGGATAGCATTTAGCACGAAGGGCTCCAACCTACCAGCAAACCTACTCTCAATTAATTAGAGCAGATCTATCCAGCAATGGCACTGTTTCAAGCAGCAGAGTATTCCTTGCCAATAATGAATGGGCACCCAAGCCTGCTGTTTAACATTGGTCACTGGGGTCTTTAATTATAAACAGATCCAAAGATCCTTGTTACATTTGCTCTTTACTATTAATGCATCTGTTGTTTTTCTACAATCAAACTCATATGAGCAGCACTCACTAACATCCAGCTCCACTAAGGATACAATGTAAACTTCCCTAGCTTGTGCAAACCCTGTCTGGGAGAAAGCAGGTGCTAGGAGGCTTCCTGAAGCAGTTGACATGACAGAAACTAATCTTATAACAGTGCTTTAAAATATGCAAGCATCTCTTGCTTAATATACCGATTTTATATAAAATTAATGACACATGGAATTTTATTATTCTTAGAGAAGCCATAGCACAGTTCTAACTTTGTATGAAGAAGCACCACATACACTCTCCATAAACCCCAGGGAAAAGGATCTCGGCTAACAAGATCATTTGAACATGGAACTATGTTGCCAAAGGGACCAGTATCTGGCTTACTATCCATTCATATGTACTCCAAGTTTGCCTTACACCAGTCAACAGAACTAGCCTAGGATGGCTCTTTCATTGCTGATTTGAAAGCTATGTGCATACAATACCTGACCCTCAAGAAAATAATGCTCGTAAATTTTAGAAACCTATTCACATAATAACCAAAAGCTGTAAAATTCCAAAATCAAATGATTAGTCATCATTATCCAACAATGAAAAAGAGTGTGAAAGTAGATAAGGCATTTTGTGACTGAATTCAAGCGGTTTTCATCAAGTTTTAAAACTTCCATGGATAAGGAACTTAACTAAACATGAAGTAGTTACATTCTTATTTCTGAAAATATACAGGCACACATATAGCAGCCATATGTTTTCCATTCTACAGTTAATAACAGCTAGTGGATGGGATGAGTAAAGAATTAAATAATTTACATTAGGGAAACTGTATATTGTTGGGGGAGGGTTAACTTCCCTGTACACCATGGCCCTGATGCAAATAAGACCCATACTGCTGCTTCTGGAACAAGAAAAGGGCAACTGAACTCCAGGCCATGGAACTCCCACATCCTATGTAGCTTGCCTCTGAGCTGTCATTAAATAGGCTTCCCCAGAATAGGCACTCATCTTCAAATACTATTTGACTATTACATTGACCAAGCATATGAATTTGCTTTAACATGTATAGTTATAAAATGTTAAGAATTCTGATGCTCCAAATGAATTCACATATTCCAATTCAACCTGGCAGCAAAAGTAAGTGGGGAAAACTTATATCCTACAAAGTGAAAAGAGCAGGACAATTTGTCCATGTCAAGTTACTGTACCTATATGAAGTAAGAATATTCAATGGAGGAGGTTTGTCACTCCGATTATAAATATCAGCTATAGGATTGGGAATGCTGGTCTTTGAAACCACCTGCTGGTCCTGTATTGTAGAACTTCTGAAGGCTTTTTTCATGTTGATATCCTGTAATGAGACTGTTGACAAAAAAACAGAAGGATTTAGGCACAGGTACAATTTAAGCTGAGAAGTTGTTGCTGCTAGTTGCGAAGTCGCAACCAACTCATCACGACCCGTTGGACAACATTCCTCCAGGACTTCCTGTCCTCCATCATCTCCTGGAGTCCACTTAAGCTCACAAAGCTGAGAAGAGATAACCGCGATATCCAAGAGTAGGTCAAATAAAAGTATTGACCATAACAGACTTCAAGCAAGAGGCAAAATGGATTATATTTGCAGGATTGTAAATACAATTTTCTCTGACATGTATAGTAATACTTTCTATGAATATTTTGTCAATCTTGCTGATTGTGAGATAGTATTATTTATACACATATTTATAGGCCACCTATAACTGCTGAGGCCTTCCTTGACAGCTTACAGCACATTAAAGAAGTAGAGGAAAAAGTACCTTAGGAGCACAATCCTATGTTACTTTAGACAGAAAATGGGCCTATAATTCCCCACACAGCTGTCTGGGGCATGCTGAGAATCATAGGCCTTTTTTCCATCTAAACTTGCCTAAAACTGCAGCTTAGGAGCCTGATGTTCTATTTCTTACAGGAAAAAACTTCCATACACACAGAACCACCAAGGCAGGCCAGAGTAATGTCTCTGTTAATGAGTTGCCAGGTAGACTCAGATGGACAATGTCCTCAAACCAGGAGAAGAATTTGCTCTAATGTGCATCAATATGGATCAAAGCCTCCTTATAATGCAAAGTAGAAGAAAACCTTCCATTTTGTGTCATACAATCAATTACTAAAAGGCTTCAGTGCCACATCCAGCACTGAGTGTAGTCCTTTCTGAAGACTGGTAAGCCTGGCATCTAGGAAAGGATCCTCCATGCCATGGGACACAGGGAAAATATATCCAGGCACAATGCTGCAATACTCTTCTCTCATCTTGAAAAATTAGGTCCAGGTTCAATGGGATTTGGAAGAAGGTTCAGTCAGAAGTCCATAGCAGTTGCGTGAACCACATCCATATAAGCTACCATGGTGTTATGATGTTGTAGCAGAACAATGTCCTCAGCCAGTTTAGGAGAAAAGCATCTCCCAGAGAGTTCCTGCCCACTCTGGTCTGCACTCAGAAGTGGGGGTATTCCACATTGTCCTGAGTGGCAAAAAGATGAATCTGAAGAGCTTTCCCCCTTTGTGAAGAGCTTCCTCAGCATGCTGGTGTTGAGTTGTCACTCATGGGATACAAGAGATGTGTGGCCCAAAGTGTCATCCAAGGTGAAGCTGGTGCCAACAACATTGTTGTAATCCATTTAGAGTGTTTTTGGACTAGTTATTGCAGAATATAAGTTGAATAAACAAACAAGGTTCACAGTGACAGTGATGCCCCTGTTGATACACCATGCAAAATTCCTAGCAGCTGGATGGGCTAGAAGAACAGACAGGATACCCCTCTGCTTGTTGAGAAAGAAAACCACAGTGCTATTGTCTGTGGCAATATGGACATGTGAGAAAAGATGAATGTTTGAAAAGCTAAAGGGCCTGCTTTACTACAAATATTCCCAGCTAATTTATGCTTGAAGACTTTGAAATTGTTCCATGTCCCTCAGATCTTTAGAGAGCAACAATGTGTTTCCCCTCCAGACAGGGAGGCATCTGTGGTCACTGTGAAAGTTGACTTGTGGGAATGAAAGGAATCCTGTTAGTGAGATTGTATTGATAGGTCTACCACTCAAGTCTGTCCAAATGGATTTTTGGATCCAGAGTCAAATTCATTGAGGGTTGTCTGTGGGATAGAAAGTGTACATGAGCCACAGCTGCAGGGGACAGCTAACATGACCATTGCTCCCATGAAGTTGAGGAGCTGTTGGATCTGGAAAGCAGTGACAACAGTGTGTCTGCACAGTCTCTTGGCTGCTTTGTTCAGTACCAACACTCTGGAATCTGGAAGATATGCCTCTGTTGAACTGGAGCCAGCCAAGAAGGGCCCCAGTGAAATAGATCAACTGAGAGGTGTGGAGAGAAGATTTCTTTGAGCTTGTAGAAAGCTTCAACTCTTCTGATAAAGGGCCAGTCGTTTTGCTGTAGTAAAGTGAGTCTCAATTATTGGTCACAATTAACTGGTCATTCAGTTAGGATAGAACTGGTTACCTCGCAGGCATAAGTGGGCAGAGACTACCACCATACTTTTTGTGAAGACCCCTGGGGCTATGGACAGTCCTAATGACAAAACTGGAAGTGTAGGAAATCCCTGTGTGAGTCCTCTGTGTAATGTGGAAGTATGCATCCTTCAAATCAACAGGGGTGAAACAATCACAGCCCTCCATCCTGCTTTGGTACCCTACAGGATCTGGAGTAGAAGCAATCTTGGACTTGGAAAGGAGGGACCCACTCTATAGTGCCCTGCAAGGAAGTGAGTCTACCTCCACAGTCAAGACAGTAGATGGAACCATACTCCTTATGATGCCAAGGTGTGGGAGGGCACTGATCCTATATTTCCACTCCGCAGTAGATAAGACCCAGACACCCAATGTGCTTGTTCCCTATGTGAGAAGGAAGAGAGGCTCAGGGAAATAATCAGAGTTGACACCTCCCAGTGTCAGAGCACCTATGACCTTGTCATACCTTGGGGTAGCATCCTGCATTCAGGATGGGATACAGGCTGTTGTTGAGATAAGTGGTTTGTCTAAACCCAAAGTGGAGAGGGAGGCTGACTGAGCTGGTACCACTTACATGATACTTTGTACACTCATGACAACTGCTGTTGACTGAGTCCCATATGTTGAGCTGTCATCTGAGCTCTCTAGACTGAATACATTGGTTTGTCATGTTCCCATTAAGAAGCCTCTCCCTGCTGAATGACAGGTCCTCCAGCAGAGTGTAGCAACATGCTTTAATGACTGTTTTGCCTCTGCAGTTGGCTTGATGCCAGGTTGTGTGAATCTGCTGGAGGGAGAAGCATGAAACTTCCACCTTGTAAAACCACTGGCAGGTGGTCATGGACGAAGCTGATTTTTTTTCTGGTACCAAGAAAGAAAGAACTGGAATCAAGCTATGGTTGCCTGGTAATTTACTACCCAAAGTCTCAAAGCGGAAGATTTATAGATGTCCCTCCCCCATGGGTTTTTTGTTGACTGGCATAGAATGTTCTCAACAGAACCTTCTCTGAACAGACTCAATGACTGAGTTCAGTTGTGGATATTAGAAAAGGAAGTTCATGTCTTTTTCCAACACACTGTACATATTCTCAAGCCATATGAACCTCAGAGCCATGGAGAATGCCAACTTCCACAACTGCTGTACAATCTACAGTGTTGGCAGAAATGGTTCAGCAAGCAGGGTCCACTCTTCCATATAGACCATGTTGAAAACCAGGTCTCTCGTTGACTGCTGCATGTCCAGACCCAGAGATTGGGCCATTTAGAGAATTTAATTCAAAAAATTGCCAAAATCTTTGGATGAAGAGGCTGGATTTTGGGATCCCACAGCAGCTTCAAGTGATGAGAGAGATAGAGCCATATCCAATCAGTAGTCCTCCAGTTCAGAAGGTGGAAATTCTGGTCACAATCTAGAGAGCACAGGGATAGAAGACTATGACCAATGCAATGGTATTGTGCAGGCAGTAGCACAGTACAGTGGCAGTTCCTAAAATGTCCCAGGCCGAGAGTAGATTTCTGTGGACATACTCCCAACTCTCCAAAATAGGACAGAGCTCTCATTGGTACCAAGAATCACAAAAAGGATCTTGATCCTGAGAATGCCACCATGAGTGGTACAATGGTGATGTGGATCATTCCAAGCACCTGCCTCAATCAGAGAGAAAAGCAAGAGCATTCTCTAAGGTCTTGACATGGACAGACTTCACTGGGACTGGCGAGATCGTGTCCCACTAGAGTGTGGTATGCTAATAGGGGGCTTTTATACTAAATCAATTTAGCATGATTCTGAAGCTACAGAAGGAGGATGGCAATTGAGGCAATGTATCCTGGACTTCTGATTTCAAGGTTGCTGAGACTGGTTCTTTTCTCAGTACCATCTGGTCAGCTCTGAATGTGGTCAGCACTGAAAGGGCTTGCTGAGCCAGCCTGAAGTGGCGGATCATTGAATGCTGCTTAACAATTTAACAGCCTCAACCCATTTTGCTGCTTTGGTCCTCTTTGCCATTTTCTAGGTCTTGAACACTTTCAGTGAGCATCCAGGCATTGGTGGCATGGTTTGGCCCATGGTTAGAGCCACAATCAAGGTAAGCACAGATTGACTTGAGGCTGGAGCCTTTAAGTAGCTGGGACCTCCTTTTCTACTGGCTTGGAGGAATCTAGCAGTGCCTTACTCCAGAGTTCCACTCTCAGGCAGTCTGCCCTGTTTCTTTGGGCTGTTTCATGAAGGCCTGGCAACAAGAGGGACTCAATGACAAGTCCCTCTCCTAGGCAGAAATGGCAGAGGGAGTGTTCATTGGTTGATGGCAGTTTGCTCCCACAGTAGATGCACTTTCTAAGGGGAGCCTTCAGTGCCATCTCAAGAAGAAGGAAAAAGAGATAGGCAGAATATAATATTTGGAGGAAAAATGCAGAAAGTATGATAGGAGATTCTGAGGAGATGAACAGAATTTCATATAGATGGATGGATGGGTAGAGATATATACAGAAAGACAGAGATAAGGGGGAAATTACAAGGAAAGAAGATCCATGGGACAAGGGGAAATTGCAAGAACAAAGAAGCACAACAAATTGTAAGAGAAAATGCTGTGAATCACAAAGATAGGCCTTCCTGAGGCACCACAATGGAGGTGGAGAAAGACCTGAAGGAATAGGCAGGAACCCACCTATATACCAACATTGAGGGTAGGCAAAGAGTTCCTGCTAAAACTTTTTAAAGAGCACTTTTGGGAGGATTTTTTTTAGTGTGGGGGAAAAGAGTGTTATTTCTGAAAACAAAAATGTGTTTCTAATATCCCATTGTAGCAAAATTCCACTTTGAGTTTGTGAAGATGAAAGAAGGAAAAGATCTTTGTATACAGCTCAGATATTTTCTGCAAGAAGACTCGAAGTGGATGCAGCAACTAAGTGCCTTGCGTAGAAAAGTTCTGAGCCTCAATAGTAGTGTCATCCTAAATTTATTTGCTAAGTAATCCCCATGCAACATTGTGCCACTTATTCCACAGTAAGTGTGCTTAGAATTGCAACCCAACCCAACAACAGGCTTCACACAAGCACAGATCCCATGAGAATAACTGTTCATCAGCTTCTATAAGAAGAATTTGTAAGTGAGGCTTTTAAATTATCAATCCTTAAATGTGTTTTCAAAATAATCTAAAGATTTACTTGAACATTTGCATTAGAAATCCTAGACCACAAAACCTATGCTTCTGTTAATGCTGGTGGTTATGTAGGTCAACAGCCAGAAACATCCCCACTTTTGAATATTCAAGCCATGGTGGGTGGTGACTTTATGGTTTATTGTGTCATGCAAACCCAGTTAGGGTTAAATAATCCTCACAAAACTCTAGCCCATGAGTTATGTGAGGCTTGTTTAACTGTGGCATAAGTTATAACTGTATCCAACATTCTAAACTCTGGTTAAATTGACATGATCATTATTAAGGATCATTTTCTTTGACAACCCTAAAGTAGCTCTGTTTATATCTGTTTAAACATAAAAAAATTGAGGGATATTTTAATTTTCTGTATCTTTATAAAGCTACATCAAAAATAAATTAATATTGGATGAAAGATACTCAACAGCAGATCTAATTAAAAGTAGAACTCCTACAAAGAGATACATTTCATGGGTTTTTAGCTGGAAATACTATGTAATATTTGTTTCTCCTTGTGCTTTGTCTCTTTTCCTCCAAACTGGAGACTTTTTCCTAAAACAACTACTTTTTTACAAAAGGCAAGGTGAAGTATAATTCAATATAAACCCCACAATAAAAAGTAGAGATTGCTGTGCAATTAATTACTATTTCCCTGTCAATATCACTTCTAGTTCTATTCACAAGGTAATTCCCTACCTTCTTCCACAGTTGAATCCAACTGGGTAACTTTGACAGCAAGTCGGTCAATTCTGTCTTGAAGGGAATTTGCTCTTATGTAGAAGTTGTTGGCTTCATTAAACAGCTCACCAAATATGTCTTCAGCATGCTTGCCTATAGAAAAAGAGGATGCCTTCCTATTTTAATCACTGTCACACATATTATTCACACATCTGCACAGAGGAGTTTTCAGAGAGTTACATATTAAATGCTTTTTTGCAACCTAATATAGAATTCCCTCAACCTGACTAAAGGCTGATCTTTTGGGATAGTGTACTACAGTTAGAAATGCTGCATGTAGCCACCTTCATTTGGTCAGAGCAGCTCCAGGTCTTCCCAATGGCAAGGAGAAATAAGCACATGGGAAGAAAGGAAGAATCCTTTAAAATCCTCTGTTTTTTCTAACTTCACAAAGTGGTGAAGAGAGGCATCTAAAAAAGGAATATAGTATATGAAAGATCACAGGACATAAAGTCAGGGTGAACAGGCATTCACTCTTCACTACAGAAATTCACTAATTTTGCCTCCTCACCTTGGGTGTCAGGACTGCTAACCCCGAAGTCCACAGGCTGACCAAGACATATTTTTAAATGGTCCAGACTCAATGTTACATTATACATACACAAATACAATAAAAGGCTTTAAAAATGACTTACTTAGGCTGCTAAGCTGGCGTATAATTGCAGCAAGGGTACTATTGGTTACACATTCTAATTCACTAGTAATTCCTTCAGGCAGAGCTCCTCGGCAAAGATGCCGAGGTTCAATGTTTCTTTTAACTAATGGCATGATTCAGTATCTGTAAAAGAAAAATAGAACATTAGTTTCATACCAATTTTCTCCAAAAGTTAAAAAAGCAGCAGCTGCTACTCCCATACAAGAAGAATGTGTTTGAATACTACTGGAAGGGATATGAACCCTAATACTCCAAGGGAAATGAGAACACACAATTGCTGTATATCTCATGAAAATGTTATGAAGAGGGCAAACCACTTTCTTCCTTAATAGTTGTACTTAAGGTGTTGCAGAAAACTAATTAGTTAGGTTCTCTTTCTAAATCATCCATGGATTCACAAGGACTTAATTTGAGAACATATGCCAGAACTTTTGTAGACAGTCCCTGAAGATCATAAAACTGAATAATCCTGTTGACCATCTGCTTAGAGACTCTAAATAGGACTAGTAATGTGGAATATAAGTCTAATAAGTACATACATACATAAATATTCTTTTAACTTCCCAATATTAAGATGGCTTTTTCAAAAAGGAAATCCAGAATATAATGTGAATATAGAAAGCTGAAGAACTGCAGTGAAATGCAGCATAACTACAGCACACACTGTGGTTGAAAGCTTCCTCTGATAACATGAAATTAAACTTATTTGCAAAGTATCTATTAAAAATGCTTGCCTACTCACAAACAGCAAAGTGTTATTAACTACATACAAATACGGAGAAAACAATAGAGGTTCTGTTTCATTGCAGCAAATGTGCTATAATGATCAACTAGCATGCACAAGTATTCAGAAGGTACATTAATTCCAGAACAGGAAACTTGTTTTAAATTATCAGTCTTTCTCTTGGCAATTTAAATTAGTCACCAAGATCCTCAAGGATGCTTACTGAAGTAGGGGGAAGGCCCTACTTGAAGAATGTGGGACCATCCATAATGCTAATGTCTGGAGTGACAAGCAGGTTTCTTTCATTTCAAGTGTACCCAGATTGATGCCTATTTATTCTTTTGATGCTTAGCATACGGGCTGTTAGCATGGAAAGACACTGAGAACACAGCTGTTTCTTAGTCACACCAAAAGCTGGAAGAATGGGGAAATGAACAAAGCAAAAAACAGAGATTGCTCACATGCCCATCATCATGACACATGCATGTGCATTTTGTCCGACCAGTCCTCCCTCATTCAAAATTCTTGACTGTGCAGCAAAATAGTTCTGTGGCACTTGAATTTTTGTCACAAAAATGAATGCAGACACTTCTTTAAAGAGAAGGCAAATGGAGAGTAAAAAACACTCTGGCCTCTAGTTGACCACACTTTCAAAACAGAAATGGCAAAAAGTCAAATTAGCAGCTGCTTTGAGAACAGCTGTATTGTAGACAAAAACTGAGGCTGTTACAGAAAGGTAAAAGCAGGAGTGTGATCAAAATTTTACTATCTGGTGGTCAAAACAAAGCAAACAGAATTGCTGGACAGATTTTGTGTACTTACCTTTTACCACTACAATGTTCTTCTAGAGCACACATGGGCAGAAGCTAGATCTCCATATGTTTAGAACTTCCACTCCTAGTATTGCTGATCACTTACAATGCTGGGAGGGGCTTCTGGGAGTTCTGAACAGTCTAATTCTAGAGAAGTAGGCAAAAAGGGGTCCTTCAAATGTTTTCCTGAAAAAAAGAAGTCTAGATACAATGTAGCCCTAACTATTTTAATCCTATTGATGCTCAGAAACCCCCAGATTCTGAGGCTTATGAACATCCAATGCAGAGCAGCAGAAAAAGTTAGGGAATGCGCTCCCCAGAGAGGTCCGCCTGGCGCCGTCATTATTTGTTTTTCGGCGCCAGGCGAAGACCTTTTTATTTAAGCGGCATTTTAACTGTTAATATTATTGGATTTTATCTGGCCAGGGCGGCTTATTTTATACTGTATTTTTGTATTTTTAATCTAATGTTTATATTTTTTTAAATTTAAGATTATAATTATTTTAATTTATTGTTGTAAGCCGCCCCGAGACTTCAGCGAATGGGGCGGCATAAAAATGTTTTAATAAA
>NW_025335941.1:46411174-46449707 GCF_004798865.1 Varanus komodoensis
TTATTTGTCTTTCGGCGCCAGGCGAAGACCTTTTTATTTAAGCGGCATTTTAACTGTTAATATTATTGGATTTTATCTGGCCAGGGCGGCTTATTTTATACTGTATTTTTGTATTTTTAATCTAATGTTTATATTTTTTTAAATTTAAGATTATAATTATTTTAATTTATTGTTGTAAGCCGCCCCGAGACTTCAGCGAATGGGGCGGCATAAAAATGTTTTAATAAATAAATAAATAAATAAATAAATAAATAAATAAATAAAATAAAATAAAATAAATAAAATAAAATAAAATAAAATAAAATAAAAAGTAAATACAATCATCTCCAGCACCTTTTACCCTGCATTTCAGTTTAACAGGCAATGTTGGCCGTCTAGCTGAGGTATTCTGGACAGTAAGGGAACAAGATACCTCTTATCCCGGCTGCCCCAATCTCCTTTCCTCCATACTTCCTCAAAACACCTTTACCTGCTCTCCAAGGTTACTTTCCTGACCTTAGAGGGGCAACCAGCATTAGCTGCAGACAGGAGCAGGAACAGAACACAGATCCCCAGCTACAACATGCAGAGGTCCTTAAAAACCGACTCTTTAGATAGGAGTAGCTCAGTTATCCTCTTTCGCACAAGAAAATTCACACTTAGCAGCAGGGCCCTGCCACGTACCATGTATGCACACCCATACACCTAGAATATGACATGCAACTTTAGCTATATGCACAGGTATCCCTGCAATCAACCCTCTTCCTTTTCTGGGGAAGGATTATGTAAGTAATTCACATATGCACCCTGTCTCAGATTGTACACTATAGGGGTAAACACCATATTTCAAGGATGTACATTTGTTTTTACACAAAGGCAGATGTAGGGCCTATGCTACCCTTACAGCCATGTTGTCACTACAACAGAAAACACAAGAATAATGCTACAGAAGTTTGAACTGTAAGAACTGGGAGCATAAGAAGGTTGCTTCAACTTGCTAGTTCCATTAGAATTACATCAAGTAAAGTTTTTGCACCAATGTTGGATAGAAGCTCTCCGGGGGGAAGGGACACTACAGAAGCATTCTCTCAAGCTTCTACAAATGCAATAGCACTTGCATCCCAGTCAGCAACACAATCCAGTCCTGGAGCAAATGTCTGACAGAAGTCTTCCATCAGCAAAGTACAAATAAAAGAATTATGCCACAAATAGCGGACCACAGTGCATTAAGGATGTAACATGACACATCATCACACCACATGGCAAACAAAACAGTGAAGGGCAGACAAAGTAGAAATACTTCCATTTTTCTTAATTATTCCTTCTTTACAGAGCCTCTATTCTGTGTATTAGGGATTCATGAGAAACATGAGACTCATAACTTGTGATTTATTTATTTTTAGTCTAAGGACAAAATGATTCACCATAGCAATTCAATATTCAAAATTAAAATTGAACTAAGTTCTTACTTTACACAGCTATGTAAGTAATGCAAAGGCATGCAGCCAAGATCATAAAAACCGTTTACAAACAATACCAAAGTAGCTTAATAAATCTGCAAGCAGTAGCCACTATATTAATTTCTCTTTATTGAATCATTTGATGCTAGCTTGGCTATAAAAAGAAGAGTAACACAGAAAAGATACATCAGCATTTTACCATTTGCATCTCTTTCCAATCCAATATGCAATCTTGAACTGCATGGAGCTGATCAACTGTTCAGGTGCCCTTCCCAAGACACAAACATCATTTTATTCTTTCACATGACTGGAATTAACAGAATTAACAAGAGAAGATGCTAACAAGTTAATCCTGTTCTTAAATGTGAGGGCTGTTTTATCTGTACATAGTGTCTTCCAGGTGGCTCTCAATGCATGTGAAAAGACAACCAAAAAGCAGAAAAATCCTACGCCATTTAAAAATTCAATTATTTTTGTTCACAAAATGCTTCCTTGCATTGGATATAATGGTGTAATAAGTGATGCCTTCACAAGCTATTGTGATTTGTACCTAAACTCAATGTGGGCCAATGAGGGAGAGGCAGGTGACATAGGCAGTATTAGTGCACACTGTGATTGATTCTGAGCCATGGAGGAAGATGGATACTGGCCACCATTTGGAGGGAAGGTAGAGAAGCATGAAAACTATGCATACATACATGGACCCATGCATGTACTAGGAAGCACAGCTTAGCATTCTATGTGAACATGCCCACTGTCTTCTTTGTTACCTCGATTTAATACACTGCAACTTAGCCAAAAATTAGCTAGCATTTTGTAACTACCAGTATTCTCAGGTTCCTTGTGTCATTTAAAAACATGATGCTGAATGTAATAATCAATTATTTGGATTGTTTTGATACTGTACATGTTTCTACAATCAATCCAAATAGATGCAGTCAGAACTTTACAGCAATTAAAAAAAAAACCCACTCCAGAAGATAGGAGGGGTGTTCAATGTATTCTTGGTATCAGCATGAAGAAAAAGGAATAATAAATTGAAATAATTTTTATTTTTTAATGTAATCCCCCATAACTTAGAACTTAACTTTTCAATTCCCTGTAAAAAATACCCTTCCTCCTTGTCTAAAAAATGTGGGTTAATTGCCGCCTTGAGCTCTTCATCATTGGAAAATTGCTTTCCACGAAGATCTTTTTTTAAATTCGGGAATAGGTAGTAGTCACTGGGGGCCAGGTCCTGGCTACAGGGTGAGTGGTTTCTTTGAAACCACAGTCTCGCACAGCAGCCTTCAAAACATGCATCGTGTGAACGGGCACGTTGTCGTGAAGAAGCAACACACCTGTGGTCAGTTTTCCCCGCCTTTTTTCTTTAATTGCTTCTCTTAAATTACGCAGAGTGGTTGCGTTAGATGCTGTGTTTATGGTTTCACCTTTTTTCGTGTACTCGATCAATAAAATTCCCTTTGAGTCCCAAAACACTGTGGCCATGATTTTTCCAGCAATGGAGTGACTTTGAACTTCTTCGGAGGGTCAGCACCGTTTTTATGCCACTGCATGGACTCCTGCTTACTTTCAGGGTCATAGTGATGAACCCAAGTTTCATCTCCAGTAACAATCTGGTCGAAAATACTTGATGGATCTTCACCACAGAGCTCTAAAAACTCTCTACAGCACTCGACTCATGCTTGTTTCTGAGGCTCCATGAGCATTCACAGCACAGACCTTTGAAAGGTTAAGATGGTCAAGAAAAATAGTAAATATGTCACCAACGGATAGGTTTGTCATCTCTGCTAACATTTTGATTTTTATTCAGGCATCTTCTAATACAAGTTTCTCAATTTTTTTCACATTTTCTTTCGTAGTGGCAGTAACCGGCCCGCCCAAGCGAGGATCGTCTTCAATGCTTTCTCTGCCCCTTTTAAATTCACTTGACCACTTTTGAACAGTAGACAATGAAGGTGCAGAGTCCTGATAAACGGCCACCATCTCTTCGTGAATGATATTTTGAATTTTTCCTTGTTTTGTAAGGAACTTAATCACAGCGCAGTGCTCAATTTCAACATTGTTGCATCAGTCATTATGGTCGTCTTTCACTGAAGATTATTAGGGAACTAATGATCAAACTTATTTGAAATTTTGCATGTATACCCTCAGATAGTGCCATTAGCTAATGAAATAATTAAATTACCCACATCAATAGCAAATCAACCTGATACCGAGAATACATTGAACGCCCCTTGTATTTCAAATCCTAGAAATAATTTGAAATTTAATTTAATTCAAATATAGATGCAGGAGTTTCTGTAAAACTGTATTTCCATAAAGTGACTCTAAGTAGGGGAAAATATCACATATTCATATCAGATGAACTTAAATAGGAGTGCTCATATCTCCACACACAATCACATCGCCAATTAGAGTACAAATAACTGCTGTCTACGATTACAGTAACCCTAGACCATGGGTCCTCAAACTATGGCCCGCAGGCTGGATTCGGCCCACCATGCCCATTTATCCGGCCCACCTGAGGTTTTTGACTCACCACACCTGCACCCACCACCGCCTTGCTGCGCACTTAGGGAGGCAGTGACTTGCTCGCATGGAGATCGTTTCGGACTCGCTTGAAGAAAATGATCTCCGAGAGAGCAAGATGCTGCCTCATGCACCTGCCGCTGCCTCGCTGCGCGCCCCCCACCTCGCCTCCCCCCTCCTCACGTGCCCGCCCCCGCCTTGCCTGCACACCCCACCCCCGCCCCCTCACTAGCAGAAATGTTCAAGTCAACTGCTAGCTTAATATACAGGCTTCTTCAAAGCAGGCAGGACTAAAACTGGGATGACTCCTTCAACTGAAAAGGACCAAGCATAAAGCAATTTGCCTAAATTTCTATGCAAAGTGAATGAATACTTCATTTCTGCAAAACTACAATTGAAGGAGGATCTTCTTCCCACCCAGCTGTACCAGAAGCTAACGGATAGGAGAAAAGTGAAAGCAATGAATCATTTAAATGCAGTTACTGGATTCAGTTTATGAATCACTGCATCCTTTAAAAAATAGTTTCACATGTACACAAATGTCTTAAAATCAACAAAAAATTGTTTTCATGTTGGCACTCTCTATCATTAGAGGACAGTTAAAACCTGACAAATACTTAAATGACATGTTGAAATCTGAAGTTCCCTATTATTTCTAAGAAAATAAAAATTAAGTTTTTATTTTTATTTATTAAAACATTTCTATGCCGCCCCTTGCCGTAGCCTCGGGGCGGCTCACAACATAATAAAATACACAATAAATTAAAACAATAACAATTAAAATATATACATTGGAATAAAATAAGCCGCCCTGGCCAAATAAAATTCAATGATATTAACATTTAAAATGCTGCTTAAATAAAAAGGTCTTCGCCTGGCGCCGAAAAACAAATAACGACGGCGCCAGGCGGACCTCTCTGGGGAGCGCATTCCATAACTTAGGTGCCACCACTGAGAAAGCCCTCCTCCGAGTAACCACCCTCCTAATTTCCTTCACTGAGGGCTCCCGGAGGAGGGCCTCTCCCGCTGATCTCAGGGGACGACTGGGCATAAGCGCTCCTTCAGGTAACCAGGACCCAAGCCGTTTAGGGCTTTATAGGTCATCACCAACACCTTGAATTGGGCCCGGACTTCAATGGGGAGCCAGTGAAGCTGACGGAGAACTGGAGTCATGTGAACATAACGTCCAGTCCCCGTCAGCAGCCTGGCAGCTCTATTTTGAACCAGTTGAAGTATCCGGACCGTCTTCAAGGGTAGCCCCACGTAGAGCGCGTTACAGAAGTCAAGACGGGAAGTCACCAGTGCATGAGTCACTGTTGCGAGGCAGTCGCACGCCAGATAGGGGCGCAGCTGATGAATCAGCCGAAGCTGGAGAAAAGCGGTCCTCGCCGCTGCTGCTACCTGAGCTTCGAGTGAAAGCTCTGGGTCGAGGAGCACTCCCAAGCTGCGAACCTTATCCCTAGGAGGGAGTGCAACCCCGTTCAGGACAAGGTTCAATTCACCTTCTCCGAAGCCTGAACCGCTTACCAACAGGACCTCCGACTTCTTTTTAAAGAAACTCACTTTCAAGATCCACAAAGAAAAACAAAAAACCATTCAGAGCACATATCATTATAAACAAGCATAAAAAACTAGATGATAACCTCCTCACTGTAAATTTATCTAAGAAACATAGAACTGAAGCCAGGCAATATCATAAATGAAGATGTTTATTGTAGTAAATCAATTATAGTTACTTATTTTTGCAGTCCATCAACCATATATTGGGAATGGACACCAATTACCTGGGTGCATCACAAGTTTCGATCTTTATTGGCAAACAGTCACAACTGCCGTTCAATGGAAGTATATGTGAAATAATGCATACTGGAGCACAGCATCCTAACTTCACTGTCTGAGCTGTCAATTTTTGAACAGGAAATTATTTGGGGGTTGTGGTGGATAACTCAATGAAAATGTTGACCCAGTGTGTACATGTGATCATATTCCATTCCATATTAGAAATACCTAAGAATTAAAAATAAAACTGCCAATATCATAACACCTTCATACAAATCAAAGGTGTAAACACATTTGCAATAATATGTGCAATTCTGGTCAATGTCCCTAATAAGGAATATTTGGGAAACAATCAAAAGGAGTAGCAGAGAGCTGCAGAGAACTTGCAAGAGAAAAAAAAAACACAGAAAAGAGTTAATATTACCAGTTGTAGAGAGAAGGCAGCAAGGTAGCAACATAAAAAGAGGGGTTTTCCAGAGCGGTTTGCCTTTGATCAGCACAGACTCAACCCCATATATGGGGCTGCAAAGAGGCTACAAAAACAAGTAGAACGCAAGTTGCTTAATAGGTTACAGGCAACCTATAGGTATGTTGCCAATATTCCTGTCTTGGACGAAGTGCTCTAGTTGAGTATTTGCTGATTAACTCCAGTGTCATGCTCTCACAGGATGATTCCACTTTAGAAGAAGATTCAGAGTCCTGAGCAATTGCCAAGGCTCAGAGTCTAGAGAAGCCTGGTTCTTCAGTGTTAAGTCCGTCTTTGGAGGCAGAAGAGGAGATACTCTCAAACTCCCAAGAGTGATAGACTGAAGAGGTTCAAAGTCTGAAAGAAATACACAGCTGGAAACAAAGTATGTTACTGGTTTGGTTCCAGTCCTAGGATTCCTAACTCTACAATGAACTGCAGCACTTGGAAATATTTTCAAAATGCTCAGCTTCATGCCTGAAAGCTGTCAGCTGTTGCATCTAATTGCTCTTTGAACTGGATCTCTCAAGAGAACCTTCTGCAACCGCATGACTACTCTCCTTGCCTGAACCCTATATGCTGTGGTGTCTTGGTCCTGTTTCTCTTGCTGACCCCACACTGATCTGCTTTGCCTCTCCTCTGTTAATTCCTAATTTTGTAAAACTCCCAAGAACCTCCTGACCTGTTAATCAACTCTGAGCCTCAGGTAAAACAGAACCCCTTGATGTTAATTTTCAGGATCCATTTCTATCCAACTTTGGCATAGTTTTGTGACAAACTGCCATAGTCACCCTATGGTAACTTGGTTGAAGGGTGGGTCATAACAGAATTCTGTTGGTTTTCAGCAGCTCTCAAATACTTTGATGTGCTTCTGGGGACCTGTCTGACTTGGGAACACTGTTTTATAGTGGTTCTATCCCTTCTTGGATGGCTTTTTACAAAAGATAGAACTGCAGGATTCTGACTGTGTTTTATGATAATTATGTCAAAGGATTTACAGGATTTATTGTTTCCTCCATGCTATTTATCCTCAAGATGAAACCACTGGGCAATTATC
The DNA here is from genome assembly GCF_004798865.1 of Varanus komodoensis. NCBI lineage: Eukaryota > Metazoa > Chordata > Lepidosauria > Squamata > Varanidae > Varanus > Varanus komodoensis. The sequence goes on from NW_025335941.1 coordinate 46,418,448, forward strand.
TGGAAAAGAGGGCTGAAGTGTATGTAGGAACACCCAGTTCAACTTCTCCTTTTCATCTAATCCAACTGAGGAAGCAGATGGTCCAGCAAAAGTTATCCAAGCACTAGTAAGCTCCTGTTTGAATTACAGCTGTGCATACTATACATCAACCAAAAGTTATTGGACACTTTAAATGTAAGATACGATGTTTCACATCTCTGAAAACTGGGGAACTTCAGTTAGCCAAAGTGTGAGACTCCTAAGTGGTAGCCCGAATGAAACCACGCCAGCCCAGTTCTTCATAAGTTATACTAACTTTCAAGTCATTTCCAGGCCCAATTCAAAGTACTGATGTTGCTCTTTCAAGTCTAATGAACTATTTGTGACTACAGTATGTAAAAATATGTCCCCTCCCAAATGTATACGCCTAGACCAGTGGTGGCAAACCTATAGCATGCGTGCCACAGTGGCCACGTAGAACCTTCCGTCAGGACATGAGCCAAGTCGCCCCAGCATCCAAGCATCAGATAACAGCATACACAGGGGACATGCACATGCTCAGAAAGGAGTAGTGGTGCCAGGCAATGACCTCACAAGCTGCGACTCATTTGAGCTTTTCCATGGCCGGTCAGAGCACTGCCAAAGATATACATATATTAGCTTGGACTGGCTGTGAGTTGTTTTTTCTAAATTAAAACCTCAGTTTAAGTTTTATTGCAGTGCTGGCAATTCGGGATAAATCCGTGGATTTCGGGTTGCAGTTTGGGCACGGTCTCTAAAAGGTTCATCATCATTCAGATAGGGTTAGAAAAATGAGGTATCCTGGCATGATGCTGATGGTTGGAATGTGTTTAGAATGGGCAGAAATGATGAGATGTGCTGAAAAAACTACTCAAGGAAAGCTTTTTCAAAATCTCCCTCTTTCCAATGGAACTCTACCCCTATATTAGGTTAGGGTAGTTCACCAGGGTAGGGTTAGGCCAGTGGTGGCAAACCTATGGTACGCATGCCAAAGCGGACACGCAGAGCCCTCTGCCAGCATGCGAGTCAAGTCGCCCCAGCATCGCCCCAGCAGCCGAGCATCAGATAACAGTGCACATAGGGGACATGCGCATTCTTGGAAAGGAGTAGTGGCGCCAGGCAATGACATCATGAGCCGTGACTCATTAGCTGCAATTCATCCGAGTTTTTGCACGGCCAGTCAGTGCACTGCCAAGGATATATATATATTTGCTTGGACTTGCTGTCAGTTGTTTTTTCTAAACTAAAACTCAGTTTTCAGGTTTTATTGTAGTGTTGGCACTTTGTGATTAATAAGTGGGTTTTGGGTTGCAGTTTGGGCACTTGGTCTCTAAAAGATTCATCATCACTAGCCTAGACCCTTAAAGGGTCATTTTCAGAGGCCATGTTCCAGGTAACTTTGTCAAATGGAAGAGTGTGGGTAGCTACAAGAGAGAGGTACTTTTCAGTTGAATGCTCTCACCAGAATGCACTAGCACACACATAGTTGTTCTTTTCTTCCAGGCAGTTTAATCATTATTGTGTTATTATTCAAGTCTTTTAACATTTATTCTATTGTGTATCTGTCTCTGTGAGAATCATTATTAAAACTTTGTTATAGGGCAGCATACAAGTATTATCAAGAACAGAGCACTGCTTTATGTATTGACAAGTTATGGATGATGGACCAGATTGGAAGCTCAGGCTTCTAGTGCATATATCAAAAGTCACTTTGCCTTTCAATCAATGGAAATTGCAAGGCACGTACAGTTCCAAATGTAGAAGTAATTGGTTCCAGCCCTGTCCCCTGACACAGCAGAATGTTAGCAATTTCATTTTTGATGGATCCTCTCTAGAAGGCATTTATTTTTTATTTTGAAATCCAAGCAATGTCATTAGTTTTCTGTTTAAGCTCAAAAACATTTGACTCAACTGAACATGAAATCCTGCATTATGTTTTAAAGAGATAATTTTCCCCATGTTTAAAATGCAGCAGCTATGACAGGAAATATACTTTCAAACAGCTGTTTTCAAAGGAAAATACTCACTGACCTCCTCAAAAACAACAATATGTAGTTGTAATAAATATGCAAGTGGTTGGTGATCAAAATGTATTTGCTAGTATAACAGTAATACTTTGCATTCTGTCCAGTTCAGAAACATTTGGAATCATTTGAAGGAGAAGTATTTTATAAATCTACAACTTAAGAAGAACAAAATCTTTCAGAGGACCACACAATCTTAGTGAAACTCAAAATAAGGAGGACTGTTTTGGTGCATGACTGCCTTTTGTAAGGAAGAAGGTGGTTTAAAAAGGGAATATAATGGAGTGGGAGGGAGACGGACCACCACACTAAACAGAATGTAGACAACTCAGCCACTAATGTATTGTAGCTTCAAATCCTGATGCAGAATCAACAGTCTACTCTCAAAAGGAGAAACAAGGCATATTTTAATCATTGAAAGAAGTACCAGGTCATATAGAATACAGACAATACTCCCCATACTAAAAACAACTGTGACAGTCTTCCTTTCAACTCTTTTTTCAGCAGGGGGAGGGTGTGTGCCTCTTCTAGTGATTTACAAGGTATTCTAAAACACTTTGAATATTTTATGGAAAGAAAAAGTATTTTTAAAAACGTGGCATCAGAAAAAATAGCACAGTACCCAACAAGGATGCAAAAGGTGGAAATTGAACAAGATATACATATACATGTACGTTCTCCATGAACTCCTTCTTCAATTACCTGCAAATGAAGCAGATACCATACTTTGCATTTTATAGTGTAAGCATCAAATATTAAAACTACCTTATAAATGATATCTGCTCTTTCAGAGCTTGAGGTTTTGGAAAATATTTAACACTAGCATGAACTGCTATGTTATTCACAGAACTCACAGTCTTCTATTTACTAAACAGTAGGGAATATTTGTCTTAAGCAAGCAAATGCTTAAATATTTTTCCTGTACCACATTTTGTAACTTGATCTTTCCAAAGATTTCTATTATGGATTAAGTGAATGACCATTTAAGGAACCTAAGAGAACATAAGGATGCGACTATAATCAATATAATCAAGGTTAAACAGAAAAATACAGTAATTCCTGCAGAGCTACAAATGCAATACAATACAGAATGTATATATAGCTACAACAGGCACTAATTAAAATTTACTATTTTTACATACAAATGTTTTTCTGTGCACAACTTTTAAGAGTTACTCTTAGAATACAAAACCTGTCCTAAAATGTCCTAAAACTTAACAGAGCACTGCCAGAAAATATGAAAACTGAAGGCTACATAGTAGCAAAAGCAACACAGAGTCCACAAATGTGTTCCTTGGCTGTGGTTCACACCATGTTTCCATGATATAGCATTTGCTACTACGTAATGAAAATCATAGGGTTTATTTGCAAATAAAACTTTCTTGCTGTGCAAAAAATTAAGCAGGAGCAGCAGGGGCCACTGTTACCCACAGAAATTGCTCACTCTTGCTGTGCATGAAGGGTTGCACGTGTACCAGGTATAAAGCAGCACTGTACAGGATAAAGTAATATATAATGTTAGAAAATAGAAAGGAATGTTTTCTTTAGAATTTTACCTATTGCCATGTTGCTCTAGCTTACAAAATACATGTTTTCAATAGCTAAAGAAAAATTAATCAGCAGAAATTAAGACCACTAATGTTGTAAAATAAACACATTCCTGGTACAGGGGTGTTCCCTTTGGTGCTACACCGATGTGTGATTGACAGAATATGACTAAATGGGTGTCAGTTATTTACTAATATAAGGGTTTTTAGCAGCTGAATCACTACTCATGATTAAGGAAGAAATTGCAGCAATTGCGGGGACAAGGCTATCTATGTATAGGCCTCATTCTTCAGTTATGTTGAAAGTCCCCCAAGCTCATAGAAGCCAGAATTTGTGAGATAAAGCACTATTTTTTTCTTATAAAAGTATCAGTTCAGTATGAAAGAATGTCAGGGGTGAAAACAGGTTCAGTTCTTGGATTCCTAAAAGGTATTTTCTGCTGCAATTTTCAATGAGAAGTGTTTTGTCATGTCATACTTACACAATGGAGAACCTCCGAAGACCATACTGAAAGGATCTATTTGTATGCAGCTCATGCATAAGACAAACGGTGAAACTAATATGTAGCCAAATATGTACAAAGGCTATTCAGCATTATAAGCATTTTATCCAAGCTCTTTTACACAATCATGTAAAAGAACCAAGTCTGCCTACCCTAAAGGCTTTTTAAAGAAACTGTACCCCAGATGAAGAGAAGCTATATGTTACATTATTGTGATCAGTATTAATTGTTGGTAACAGAAAAATATCCAAGCACAAAAGAAATGAAGAATGTTCTTGCAAATCTCCTTCATTTTTTAAAATTCATCTGACAGCTGTTCTGTAGGAAATTTTGAATAACGAGTGGATAGCTTTGCAAATACCCTGGTCCAACAGCAAGCTGAACAAGTGGGTCCTAGATCAAATCAAGCCAGAGTTTATCCTGGAAATGAAAATAACAAAACTGCAGCTGTCATATTTTGGGCACGTTATTACAAGGGAAAGCTTCCAGGAGAAGATAATCATGCTAAGCAGAGTTGAAGGCAGAAGAAGAGGAGGAAGACCAACTATGAGATGCCATAAAAGAAGCCACTGCCTTGAGTTTTTACAAGAGCTGAGCAGGGCTGTCAAACACAGAACATTCTGGAGGGCATTCATTCATAGGGTCACCATAAGTTAGAGACAACCTGACAGCACACAAACTGTGAAGCAATCTAAACTGCTCATAACAATTCATAAAAATAGACAAACCCATAAAACTGAATGGCAATAGAAATGCAAGTACAATGAACCATTTCAATAAAACCTGGTGTTAAGGCTACTAACATATCCCATCATATGCCATTAAATGCCTGGGAGTGGAGGGCAATCTTAACCCGGCTCCTAAGGTGACAATGTGGACATCTGATGGGACTTAGTGCAAGGATAATTCAATAATTTGAGGGCCACCATGGAGAAAGCCCTACTCCTTGTTGCCTCCTCTGGGCCTCTCCTGGTGATAGTACATTTCTATAGTACATCCATTTCTGGTGCCTTTTTCCATGTTCCATCATGTAGATGGAGGCTGGGAGATGTGTTTTGTGAGATATTTTGCTCCCAATCCATGCATACTTTCATTGCATATGATATTAATAAAATGAGATTATGCTGGATATTTTTAAAATAACAAGGAAACAACAATGAGAACGTATCTCTCCCACAAGAACAAATAGGGACTGAATACAGTACAATGAAGAAACCTTCCTACAATATATCATTATTTCAGTTACCTGTTATAACTGAAAGTGATCTTTTCTTTATACAAAGTTGCTAATGTTACCATAATATTTCTTTCCCATAGTTTTTGCCACTTTTCTAGTTCTATGGGAAAGAAATATTACGGTAACATTAGCAACTTCGTATAAAGAAAATTTATATAAAATGTTCTATAGATGGTATTTGTCACCAAGTCGATTAGCTAAGATGTTTCCAAATATGTCAAATAGATGTTGGAAATGTAAACATAAAGTGGGTATTTTTATCATATGTGGTGGACTTGTGATAATGCAAAAAAGTATTGGATTAAAATACATGGGTGGATGAAAGAAATATTACAAAAACCCTTTGCTTTTAAACTTGAAGTTTTCTTGTTAGGCATCCTACTGGAAAACACTAACAGACAGGAAATGTATTTGATGTTACACCTAATCACAGCGGCGAGTATTGCATTTGCTCAGTATTGGAAAAGTGAGGAGCTACCTACTGATGGATTGATTGTAAGAAAGATCTTGGACTGCACAGAAATTGATAGATTGACTTTAGCATTGAAGGAGAAAGAGGACACTGACTTCTATCAAACTTGGGATTCTTTCTATAACTGGCTGGAGAAACGGAACATGGCATAAACTTAGAGATGTTTTAAAATTATTATAAACTGATTTGAATTTGACTATAGATGTTAAAAAATACGTAGTAGGGGGTTGACCCAGTAAATCTGATGTATGTGATGTTTGATTTTTTTTAGTATTAGTTTAAAATTTTAATGAAACTTTTAAAAAAATGAAAAAGTGATCTTTTGCAGGAAGTTTTCTACAAAATTTGCTAGTAAATGAAATGAAATTTGCTAATACGAAAGGGTTGAAACAGGATTATGAAATCTATTCAATTAGCAGTGTAACACACATTGCAAAAATCCTAAAAACATAATCCATCTGCTAAAGTTTCCAAGAAACTGGAGATAAGCAGCAAAATGTGATACATGATTACTCAGAAGTTTGTAAGGTTCAATGGGACTTATTCACAGGTACGTACAGGACTGAGTCCTCAAAGCCAGAAAAAGAGATACATTATAATTGGTAGTTAATCATTGCTATAGGCAACAAAAAATTCAGGAACAAACTCAGCCACAGCACTGAGCCCCATGCTAATAAAGTTAACTTTTAACTCACTTCTTCCATGAACTCAGAGTAGTATACAAAGGATTCCAATTCTATCTCCCATCTATTTATTTTCATTATTTATTTATTTGGAGTTTTTGTATGCCGTCCTATTCGCATAAGCCTCGGGACGGCTTCCAACATAATAAATAAACAATCATATAAATAATACATATAAAATCCAGATTCACCCTGGCTATAGAAATTGCTAATACATCTAGAAATATATACAACATATACCTGGTTAACTTGCACATGATAGCTTCATCATGTGCCTTTAGACCATGCTCTGAAATTTGTTTTGTAACATGAACTGGTCCTTTTTACCCTTTTTTTATTCCTTTCAACCTGAATGTCTTAGTGCCCTTTACCCTGAGTGCCCTTTCAAATAAACTTGTTTTGTCCCCCAAGCTTGTGTTCTCATGTGCTGAATTCAGTGTCTAGTCAAAGGTCTGAAGGACCAGGGAAATTCTGGGCAGGATTCTGCCTAGCTGGCCAGGGGAACAGAAAAGTCCTGAAAGCTTTCCATTAGATACTGTATTTTTCGCTCTATAACGACGCACTTTCCCCCCCTCAAAAGTAAGGGGAAATGTCTATGCGTCTTATAGAGCGAATGTGTGTGTGCCCGACGCCCGGGACGCTGCCGGCCGCCTGCACCACGTGGCACCACCTGGCCGGCACGCGCTCGGCGCACCCTGCTCCGCCGCCCCCTCCGGTGCAGGTGAGAGCTGTGCCGCTCAGGGGGAGGCGTGCGGAGGAGCTGTGGCCTTTAACCCGCTGGCCGCACAGAGAGACGGACTGCTCACCCCCACTGCCCGGGAAGACCTGTCGCTGCCGCCACCCCGCCCGGAAGACCATCACCGGCACGCTGCCAGCCGCCTGCACGTGGCACCACCTAGACAGCACGCGCTTGGCGTGCCCTGCTCTGCCCCCTCCCCAGTGCAGGTGGGAGCTGTGCCGCTCAGGGGGAGAGGTGCGGAGGAGGAGGAGCCGCGGGCTTTAACCCACCGGCCGCACGGAAAGACGAACTGCTCACCCCCACCGCCCAGGACGGCCTGCCGATGAGGAGGAGCAGCCGCGGGCTTTAACCCGCCAGCCGCACGGAGATGGGCTGCTCACCCCCACCTGGGAAGACCTGCCGCCACGCGGAAGACCACCGCCAGCATGCTGCTGGCCCCATGGCACCACCTGGCCGGCATGCGCTCGGCGCGCCCTGCTCTGTCCCCCTCCTCCGGCACAGGTGAGAGCTGTTAATCACAGGTCAGTGTGTGTTTTCAAATGGCAACCCGTCTTTTAATGAAGCCCATGGGGAAGTGATGGGGAATGTGCCTGTGATTATCAGGAAGCTTTCCATGGATCAGTTATCGGTTAGTTGATCAGACACATTTTTTTTTAGGAGCAGTGGATATTTGAACAGCATTACCTTCGTGTATGAAGTTTATTCTTCAAAGGCTACTTAGTCTGCTGTGTGTTTGATTTACCGTACAATATCTCGTTTTTTGTCAGAAGTTTTTTTCTATTATTTACTAGTAGGGCAGCATGGACATTACTGGCTTTTTTAGATTTGTTATTGAATTGTCTGCAGCAGCTCTTGTATAACTGGTGTAGATTGTGGATTCCTTCAATAATTCCACTACTGACTAAGAAAGTGATGTCAGTGATTGTGAGCAACAGAGCTTCATAAATTCTGACTCTAATGATGATGAGTTCTATGGGTTCAATAAAAACTAGAAGAGTACTCGAACTTTAAAGTCTCTCTCTTGTTAATAACAGTGATGATGGTTCTTAATGCCACTGTTGACTGCTGTTCCCTTTACAAGGTTGAAATACAGTATTACTGTATTGTTATAGTTTATTAAATAGTTAGTAAACCATTTGATTCAGAATATTTTTTTTCTTGTTTTCCTCCTCTAAAAACTAGGTGCATCTTATGGTCAGGTGCGTCTTATAGAGCGAAAAATACGGTACTTCCTTGTGGTACACTTTGGCCTGGTTTCTATGATTGCAGTTTAAATAAGCCAAGATGGGCTATGCCAATGATTTGTGGCACATCTATAGCCATTACAAATACAGATAGTCCCCAGGTTAAGAATGAGCTCTGTTCAGTCTCCTTAAGTTGAATTTGTATGTAAGTCAGGTTACATGAGTAAACCAAATGTTTGTCTTAGCATATGTATTTTACTTTTCTATGCATATAAAACACTTCCATATTCACTAAAACATCTTAAACACAATATATCACTGTAGCAATGATAATATAGTAATGTGTATGTATGTGTGTAGGTATACAGTATTGTAAAAACAAAAGAAAAGTTCTTAAAACAGTTTAGAACACTCTTGTGGTAACACTAAGCCCAACATTAACTGATGATGATGGAGCTTGGAGAGTCAGGCTTTGAATGTGCTGCTGGAAAGGGGTGGGGTTACCACTGGAGTCATTTTCTTGAAGTAGGCATCAAGAATTGTTTGTACAACCTTTTTTTTCTCATAAATGGCCTTTTAGCAGCTGAGGGCCTCCATAATTGCACGGTAAACCATTGCAAACCTCTCCATGTTAGGATCTTTTCCACATCAGTTTCTATCATGATTGGTTACAGGGACAAATGCTGGAGAAAGACCAAAGGGGAACTATATAGCACACACATGCCCCTAAACACACTGGCTTGGGTATGCTTGAGCTGATGTTATGGAACAAGAAATCATGAATACTGTATCTCTAGGGAACAATGTGGCCACTGAGAAATGAGCATTGCATAGTTCTTCAAAGACAGCCATGACTATCTTTAGGGAACTATGTGGCCACTGATGACACATTACACATGCATTGCATAATTCCCTAGAGATATTCATAGCTTTTTGCTAGAGATTTTCATGTAGGGCTTATGGCAGTCCACCCATTTGTAAGCACAGGTTGTTCATAACCCAGACATTTGTAACCCAGAGGCTACCTGTATTCAAACTCTGGTGTGTGGTTGCTGCAACTTACGATGTGCAAACCCAATACAGAGTGGGTTTGTCCATGAAATGCAAGTGGTTTGTTAATCATACTAGAGATCTTCTTTGCCAGGCTTGCATCTTCTGATAAAGCCACAGTGCCTACCCACCACAACTTGAATATTCACTTTTCACAAAACATGCTGCAACCCATCGTAACTTAAATAAGTCACAGCAGGCTGCTGCAATCATGAAAACAAGACCTTTGTGTTCTGCACCATCATTGCTGGGAAAGCTTCCATCTGAATCCACTGTCAAGTAGGGTTGACTGTTGGGCATTTGGCAGTGCAAAAAAGGGAGAGCAGATTCTGTGATTTGACTAATCAGACATGTGAAAGGTAATCTTTAAGTGCTGATGCAGCCATGAGACAAGAGGGTCTTGCTATAGCACTATGTCCAAACCAGAAAACTGCAATTAGACTTAATATGCTTTACTGAAACATGACAAGTCATTAAGTTGGCTTGTTTCAATAAACCATACTTAAGATTTAATCCAAAATTTTAGATTAAGACAAAATGCTAAACTGACATTAGAGATGGAAGCAAAAACTTTCAGTAGTATTCCTCACAGTGATACTAAAAGAGAACCATAGCTGAGTGTAAAAAAAAATATGCTTCACATGCAGAAGGGTCCAGGTTCAATCCCTGGCATCTCCAGGTAGAGCTAGAAAAGAATCCTGTCTGAAACCCCACAAAACTGCTGCCAGTCAAAGCTGACAATACCAAGATAGATAGACCGGCAACTAAGGCAATAGAGCAGGGGAAAGCAGACAAACTTATCTTTACATCCCATTCTAGTCAATGAATGAGCACCAAAAAAGTCAAATTGGGCAACTATAATACTAGTCAAATCTAAAATCAAACTTCAATTATTTCGTTTTAGGTGAATATTCATAGGAAGCCTACATGCTAAACTAGCATATTAACAGTTACCAGTATCTTCATTTTTCCTTTATCAGGCTGAAAACCTAACAATGTTTACTAGAGAGTAGACCCATTTAAGGAAGGACTCCCTGGAGAAGAGTCTAATGCTGGGAACAATAGATGGCAAAAGAAGAAGGGGATGGCAGAGAATGAGGTGGCTAGATGGAGTCACTGAAGCAGTTGGTGTGAGCTTGAGTGAACTCTGGGGGATGGTGGAAGACAGGAAGGCCTGGAGGAATGTTGTCCATGGGGTCGCGATGGGTCGGACATGACTTCACGACTAACAACAAAGACCCATCTAAACTCAGGGACTTCTAAGTAGGATTGCATAGGAACATCCTGTTAAAATATAAATAAATGGATTCATATGCTATGGAATTGTCTTAAAATATTTTCAAATAATCCAAAGATTTGAATTCCACTGAATATGAGGTTTATTACCCTAAACATATAATCACTGATTTTCCTAAACATATAATCACTGATTTTCCTCCACCTATCATGTTTCAGTTCATGTATTTTTATCTATTGCGATTACTATTCAGACAAGCATATAAATTAAGACTGCATTATTAGTTACTCTTGTTCACTAAAAGTACAGTAACCATGAAAACTGAATTCTCCATTGAAACATGTCAGCAATAAGTAGTATTAGAAGAGTGTATCTTTGACATGCATACTCAAAAGTAATTTTCACTGAGTTTAACAGACTATAAACTGGGGCTGTTCATACATAATGCAAATGGTCACTGTGCAGTTACCTTTCTTACCTTGTGTCCTGGGTTCACACATTTTCAAGGTAACTACTGTCTTGGTGTACCTCCATCTCCCCTCCAAATGGTGGCACATATCCCAACAGTCCTCATGGCTGGAAACCAAGCCCAGCCTGTGCTGCTCCTACCTACCTCTCCCCCACTGCCCTGCACATTCCCTTGTGGGGTGTTCTCAGCCAGCTACTTTTTTCTCCCTCCTGCTCCAAAGAGTTCCCATCTACTCATTGGTGTAGCACAGCTGCCCCCATGATCACTGTATCCTGTTCTCCTTCCCAGCACATGCTGCCTGATATGCAAAGGACAGGTGCTCACTTTCCAACTTTTAATATGCCCTGGTTTCTAACTGGGGGTTCTAATGACATAACTCCACATGAGGATCATTGCACACTCATATGTGAAAAGCGTTGATGGGAACTGTGGAGAAAAGAAGATTTTAAAAGTCTAATTACGTTCTGTAGGAAACTTGAAGACCACCAGTTATGAGGTTACAAATTCATGTGTCTATGCATCAAACAGAAGACAGTTCCTTGCTTGGAAAAATAAGTGAGGAAATATAACAATTCTTTTCTACTGTAGAGCATTGTGTATGGATTTCCTAAAGCACTGACCAACCAACCTGAACCTACTTTTCCTTGACAAACACATGAGGAAGACAGAGAAATCTATTCAAAGGAAATTTTTCTATGTCAAAGCCACTAGAGTTGATGTTGACATATTTGTAACAGTACCTTGGGCAATATACTCAACCATCCGTAGTACTTATGAGCTATCAGTCTGTCCTGTCTTCTACTGGTGTCATAAAAAAATATAACACAGTGCTTCAGCAGTTACATATACCTGGCAGTTGTTATTCTTATATTCCTGAGTACACATGTATCATGGTAACAGAAATCATCAAGAGTACCCAAGGTACTAAAGATCTATCCATGCCCTAAGCTCGTGTGTAATTGTGGAGAAGTACACCCACTTTAGGTGTATTTGTAGATATCTTCCAAGTGCAACATTTCCCAGAACATTTGAAACTAGTGTGGAGAGTCCAATATATATGATGCAATAAAAGAAAGTGACCCAACACTATCAAAAAGTCAAGGTAATGCCTGTTAGACATCATGACAATGCTTGGTTTGAGCCACTCACTGTTCAAGCCCAAGGCATGGTTTAAAGTTATTAGCCTACTTTCATCTCCCACCCACTCAGCATTCATGATCACAGCTGCATCGGTTCACTCCTATATCTAGCGAGGCTACAGTGATCTGCCAAAACATCACATTAAACCATAGTTAGCACAAACTATAGCTAACAAATCACTTGATGGTTTTGGATTTTGATCTGTCTACTGACTACAAGTCATGGTTTGTAAAGTCATACATTGTGCCAAAACACAGGGAAGTGTCTGTACTGAACCAGAACAATTTTCAGCACATGCCAAGTCTTTCTGTTTACAAGAGTTTCTCTACAGCCCAATCACACAGTCAGATACATGAAAAGCACGTATTTGGATTACTGGATATCATGCCTTCACTCTGCAATGAAGGACATTATTATCCTGATAAAATAGAATACTAATTACCTGTACCATCTAGGTATGTGATCCCTACACCAGTATTCTTGCTGCACACAGTGCATTACTTTTTGCCTAGGGTCTCTGTCCTGGTTTTGTTCTGTTGTATTTCCCATGTTTAAATTTTTTCAACCTTCATCTGAAATGCATCACTTCACTTCTCCCAACCAGCTTACCATATTCCCTCACTGCAAAGGCAGGCAACCATCTACAAACACCAATTCCTCATCTTCACAACAAAAAGCAGCACTATGGTTAAACATAACAATTACAATTTGTTGCCTTCTTAGGATACTACAGGGAAGTAGAACCATAGACTTTCATACATACACACATACTGACAATCAAACTTTTTCCCTGCAAAATAAGTTTTCCTTTGAAAAGCAATAGTCCCACATAAGATCTTTTAAAGATCTTTAGGAGGATACTTCTTTTTAAATAATAATAATAATAATAATAATAATAATAATAATAATAATCTCATAAAATATTAAATAAATTAAATGTGCGAATTTACCTACTTTCAGCGATATTTACTAATTGAAGCTTACTGAAGCTTTTAACACAATAGAACTCCAACCTGAGCTTTGGGAATATGGGGGAAACGGTGTTACGAAAAATGCAAATCCCTCAATAAAACTACTGCTAGTTCCAGAAAGTAGGTGTAGTCTGTGAAGCGGGTCACAAAAGCCCTGGAGGCGACTTGATGCATGTGTGGGGAGAGAAAGGAGACCAAGGGGCGGGGGGTGCCTTGTCCCCCTTCCCCCTCCCACTTTGCTTGGAAAGTGGGGAAGGGGGAGACACAAAGCTTTCCCACAGAGAGAGAGTTGCTCCAGGTATCAAGCGGACAGCAACCTCGAAAGGCAAGGAGCAGAGCTCGCCACCGCCGAGGCAGGGACCGGTGTCCTGGGTCGGCGGCGAGGACGGACCACCGCTCGCCCGCGCCGCAGGAAGGGCGCTAATCCCGGGCCAGGCGGAGGGCGGCCGTGTGTGTGTGAGAGAGAGGGGGGAATTAATGGTCGGCCGCCCGCTGGGCGGGAATCACCGAGCGGAGGAGGAACCGTTTTGCCTCAACCCGCCTCAGCCGCAAACTCTGAGGGAAAGAAGATTATCGGGGGATGCGCGGGGGGAGAGAAAACGCCGGCCGCTTCGTGCACGGGGACAGGCGCTTCGAATTAGAAGTCGCCCCTCGTCTCGTCCTTCTTCCCTCATCGAGGTGAAGCGGCGCGGAGTCCCCAAGCAGCGGTTTTCGGGCAGCGCGCACGCTACCCCGCTCGCGTTGTGTCCCCCCCGCCCCACCACCCCCACCCCGCGCCGCTTTACCTCACGACTCGCTCCATCGGGCTCATCGGTCCCAAAGGCGCGCGCTGGGCTCCCCGCCCGCTCTCTCTCTCCCGCCGAGGTGGCGCGGGTGGCGGGCAGGCAGCGAACGCCCGCTCGCTCGCCCGCCCGCCTCGCGAACCATGCAGTCCCCTCCTCCTCCTCTTGTGCCTCGGCGCTCTCGAGCGTGCAAGAAGCTGGCCCCGCCCACCCGGCCATATCTAGGCTAAGGAGAGGGGGGTGGCGGGGGCGGGAGTTAGCTCCGTTTCTGCGCGACGACGCTGATTGGCGTCAGCTGCCACGAATGAGAGGCCAAAAGAGAGCGAGAGCTTGCCTGGGCCTCAGGGGTTTTTGTTCTTCCCTGAACTGGCGTTAAAACGGATAGCGGGAACGCCAGCGATACTTCATGCTTCGGCTCCTGGCAGCTGCTTCGAATCAGTTTTCCTTCAGCAATCCTATTTGCTTAACTTCCTGGCTTCTGCACACGACCTGTAGGACAGAGTTAATGCGTGGCCTTCCAGGTGTCGTTGGACTACAGTTCGCATCATCCCTCCCCATTGGCCCTGCTGGTTGCAGTCCAACGGTATCTGGAGTCTCCCGTCCCTGCTTAAAGTCTCCCACATACTGACAGCCTCTTTTATTGCTTCTGGAGTAACTTTAAAACTATCCCCTTTCTCCCTCACAGCAACAAAAATTGGGACTCATCCAACACGTCCTATTTTTGTGCAATGTTTTTCGGTTAAAAGTGACTGCTTCCCATGGTCTATGCTCATTTTTATATTAATTTCTTTAGAACTATTTTTGGTAAAACCCTCACTCCTACTAGGAAAGATCCAACAAATGCAGGACAGCTGTGCCCTTTCTAGTATAAAAGCCAACTTAACAAAACTAATTATAAAAACATACAAGGCATTTATTATGAGGCAAGATGAAGTGTTCTGCACTAGGCAACATTATTTTTTATTATTTTTAGAATACAGTGAGGAAGCTGAAACGTTTTAAATTTGTTTCATTTGTGTTTACTGCTATGGGGAGCATCACGGGGGAAAATAGTTTTGAATCTTTTTCAGCTAGTGGGCCAAATTCTACTTTGGGTGCAAGGGAAGAAGCTCTCAGGACCAAGTACCACTGGTGGGAGAAGAAAGACAAAGGAGTAAGGCCAAAATATCAGCAAATTTTAGCTGAAAGTTCTTAATGCCAACAATTAGGAAAGGCATCTCAGCCTTTTCAGAGGGAAATCACACCAACGTCAAGAAACCATGAAATAAAGTTGAAGAGAGCCAGTGTGGTATAGTGGTTAAGAGCATGGGACTGGGACTCAGGAGATCTGGGTTCTAGTCCCCGCTCGGCCATGGAGCCAACTGGGTGACTCTCACAGACTCTTAGCCCAACCTACCTCACAGGGTTGTTGTGGGGATAAGATGGAGGAGGAGAATGATGTAAGCTGCCTTGAGCCCTTTGTAGGAAAAAGGCAGGATATAAATCAGAAAAAATATATATATTTAGTGGAATCAAGGGAAGGGGGCATGTCTTTCTGAGAAACCGCAGCGGGTCAGAGTGGAATACTAAAGGGCAGAATTTGGTCTATAGGTCTGAGTTCCAATATCCTTGATTTGGAATTTAGCATCAAAATACCTTGAGCCACCTCCTTGAAGGGTCCTCATTTACATTTATTAATTCTTCCATGTTTTCCTTATCATTTATTCTTGCCTGGAAAAAAAGTTAATAAGGAAAAATGGAAAACCTGCATGATGATTTTTGATTGTTAGTGACAGAAGTGTTACATCCAGAACCATCCAAACTGTAAGGTATTTTCTCTCTGTTCACCAGCCATGTCATTCATTGCAGCCAACAGCATATTTCCCACCCAACTACATGCTGTAATCTGAGGCATATTAATCAAAAGATACTGTACAGCTACTCCATCTTTCCCTCCTGAACAGGTTTGCTTAGGGCTTCTAAATGAGGCTTTTATTGTGTAATCACCCTGCCTCAGCCACAGGGAATCCAGATAATGTTTCCATTTCAAACCCTCTCATATTCTCCAATTGCATCTTCTGTTGTCTTACCACAGTAAAATGATTCAGAATTAGAAGATGAAATAGGTACAGAATATCTTTGACCTGGAAATGCTAGAAGCCCTGTCCATGATCAGAAAGAGCAGAGGCAAAACATGGGAGAGTTAAAAATAGAAGATCATCTGGAACCCTTGGAAAACTCTGTAAATGAATCAGGACAATTGCACAATTAAATTTCATCTGGAAGCAACCCATGTTTAAAATCTATCATGGTCAGTTTTAAACTTGCCCCCATCAGTTTCAAGCTGAGAGTTTTCCTTGCGTGCTTAAGATGGGGCTTAGATTGTTACAGAGAGCAGGTGCCAGTTTTGAGTAATGGAAAATATAAGACTTTGGTTAAAGAAAGTAGGACCATAAAGGCATTGTGGAAGCTAGCAGTGCACCAACCATGTAGCTGACCTTTCTTTGTTTCATTCCCTTTTCTTTCCTTTTTGTCTCTTGCAGCTTGCCCTCAAGAGGAGGCTTTTGTTTAGCACTCCTAACTAAAACTCCTCCAGGAAGAAATTTAGTCAGAGGTCACATGAGCAAGATTTTGTAGAGAGGAAGGAGAATCAACAACCAGATTATCTTTCCTACTTTAGGGTATTCCAATAGAAAATTACAATGGTAATAGAAGATTTGAGGACAGTGTTGCCTAGAGAAGTCCATTTGTCATACATGAAAGTGATCTCTCCTATCTTGCCCTCAAATGTAGACTGGAATTGGCCCATGCCTGCTTGTTTTTCACAAAGGGTGGAAACATTTAGGATTTTAAATCAATGTGTTCTTGTTTTTGATGTTCAGGTGGTTTTTAACACTTGTTTAAGAATTTTGTTATTTCAAATTGCTTTGCACTGGTCTGTTGATTTCTTAGCAAATGGTGTGGTATAAAAATGGTAAAAAATTGTTGTAACCCGCGATTTTGCAGATGAGACCAGAGACCGGATGGTAAAAATAAAGAGGAGTTTATTAACCTGCAGGATTTCCTGCAGGGACCAACATTCATGGTTGGAATGCGGCCCTGAACAGAGTTGGAATGAGGTTTTTATAGCTTCACAGTGAGCTTTTGGTAAATGGGAAACAATACAATCAGTTTTTGACAAAAATCAGAACAATGGCGACAATGGGAAGTTACAAAATCACATAGCAGCAGTTAAGCAAGTGATATACAGAAGCAGATTTGATTAGCAGTAAGTTTTATCTTTTAATTTACACCTTCTAAGCAATCTTTGTCCATTACGTTGTAGGTAAGCTCTTTCCATTTTCTGAGGGAATTCTCTGAGGCAGTTACTAGACATTTGAATGGGCTAGAGCTTAGGAGAGCTAAGCCTATCATGCATACCCTGAGACAGTTTGATTATTCTAGTGTTTGGCCGGGTCATGCCTATCTGGAGCCTAGAGGAGTCATGCCTATCCTGAATGCCCTGAGAAAGCTGATAGATATTTCTATTATGTCAGGATCCTGGGGAGTCAGGCATAACAAAAATAAACTGATAGTGATAACAGTTAAAGGTATCTTTAAATCAAATAATGGTCAGCCCTTTTTGGTCTGAGAAATTTTGTGGTTGACACTGTACACTGTCTATCATATGTCCTTGTGATCCTTAAGAAAAGAATGGAGGATTTGCAATTTGTGGGAGAAGAGGCAAAATTAAAATGTGCAGATGGCAGAGCAATGGTTCTCCCATAAAATATTAAGGTCCCTGTAGTGCCTGAATAAAAGTAAGCTGCTTGGCAGATTTATTGGCACATCAATATATTTAATTTATTTATTTATTAGATTTCAAAAATATATGAGCAAAGTTATTAGCCAAGTGTGCCCAGTTCTTTATATACTTACCAATTCTTCGACTTCTGATTTAAGCAAAGCTTAAGTACCACCATCAAGTATACTATTTGCAAATTCATACATACCTATTGGTAAAGAGGGATCCTTCTTTCATCAAAGTATTCAGGGTTTTCTGAAGTTAAAATGCAGTGCATGATTTACAGTGCTCCTTGCAATCAGTACTGCTACAAAGATTATTAATGGAATATTGATGGGTAAGAGGAGAGGTTTGTGCTAGATCAGCATGTGAAATAAATTACCTTTCCTCCTAACTTAACAAAAAACTTTCCATGTTTTGAATGAGACGACTGTGTCAGCAACAACAAAAGAAAAACAAACAAAAAACCAAAACAACAACAGAAGATAAAGCAATCTTGCCTAGACCAGACATACTGTAATGAATAGGACTTAAATGAACATTGGTTAAAACACATTACATAAAATGGATTACTAACTGATGTGTAGCTTTCAGCCACATTCCAAAATAGTGTCATAGTAAATTATTTTTCCCGTTTGTCTTCTCCTCTCTCCTCAGTATAATGCTATTACCAAGCAAACTCACAGTTTTTAAAGGGGGAAATAACTTTGTATCATATGCACTTTATCATTTTAGCTGGCTGCATACCTTTAAGAAAAAAGTAATTCTGCATTTCATCTGTGTGTGTGAAGAAGGTTGGATATGACTCAAGTTCAATATTTTTCCTAGGTGGGTTATAAAACACAAATCAATAGAAGGCTTATAAAGAAAAATCAATAGAATCTGACACAAATCAAAGGGGAACACATCAAACATCACACTTCAAAATGTTCACTTTGTTTAGTACAGAATTCAAATATTGATAACTTTGCACAGAACAAGACAGACTCTCAGACACATTGTTGTTGTCTATTTGCAGGAAGGGAAAGAAATTCTATTTTTAACCAAAATAGGTATTTGCTTGACATGGAGGTAAGTCTATTTTTAAGAGCATCAGAAAAATGACAGAGCAAGGAAATTGTATAATTACAATATAACTTTTATTGTATCCTCTATATAGTAAGAGATTGGCAGTATTTTGTTTAACAGAATGATATTTCACAACATTCACAACATAATGAATCATAAGAATTGTATTTTTTTCTTTCTTATAAGGACTCAAGAATAATTTATGTTCTTATAATTTATATGGCATGGACTAAAAGCTTCAGTCAGCAACTACATATAGGGAGGGGTAAAGAAAGGAAAATATATAAATGGTGGAATGGAAATGAATGCAAAAAGTACCACCTGTGACAAAGTAAAGCTTAAATATATGCAAAATAAACACAGTGACCATTCACATCAGTAGTAATTAGTGTTAACACAGTCTTCTTAGTGTAACTGAGTCAATAGCAACTTTATTGGAACAGGAAAGTATTGTCCTTGTTCAGACTCAAATGAACAAAATCCAAACTTGCTGATACATGCTGTCAAGGCTCTGACATATGGTGACCCTATGAATGAATGGACTTCAAAATGTCTTGTCCTTGACAGTCCTGCTAAGCACTTAAGAACCCAAGGCCGTAGTTTCCTTTATGAAACTGATCTGTCTCATTTTGGTCTTCCCCTTTGAATGCTGCCTTCAACTTTCCTTAGTATTATTGTCTTTTCCAGTGAGCCTTGCCTTCTCAGGATATGCCCTAAGTGTGACAGCAAGGTTGCTTCAGTTCAGTTTTTTCACACTAGAGTCTCCAATAGAGATTGCTGGACAATGGCAGCTTTTATTTCAGCAGTGCAGTGTGCAGGAGTCTGAATGTTCTCCATTTCATGCCATGAAACATGGCTATTAAGAGAGAGTTTTCAAGGTGGCACATAAATCAAGACTATAGCAGTTCTATTGCTATTGGATGAAGCTGTGTTTCTGAATAAGTTTCATCCTGGCCAGAGGTTTGGCACAGACACTGCTTAGGCTGCCTTGGAGGATGACCTAGATTTGGAGAAAGATAGGGGCATATGAAAATATCTCAGCACCTTTTAATGCCATCTGCCATGGTAACCTTGTGGACCACCTTTCAGGGACTGGGCTAGATGTTATTGATTTCTGATTGTGCCATTCTTTCTTCAGAGCTAGGTTCCAGCTTGTGATGCTGAGAAACTGCAGTCGCTCCCCATGTGAACTCCCCTTTTTACACAGTGCTTGGTTAAACTACAGAATTCACTTCCACGAGACACAGTGATAGCCAGCAATTTGGATAGTTTTAAAAGTAGATGGGACAAGTTCATGGAGGAGAAGGCTGTAGGTCCCAATGGCCTTTGTGCTGAGGAACTTGGGCAGGAGGGTACTGTTGCACTCATGTGCTACACAAGGAATCCTGTGGGTGACTTGTTGGCCACTGTGTGAACCAAATGCTGGACAAGATGGACCCTTATCCAGTGGGACACATCTTCTGTTCTGAAGTGAGAGATCTACAGCCCGGTACATAGAAAAATAGCATGCCAAGAGGGAGGCTCAGCTGAATCTTGTCCAAGACACATTAGCTTGTTTGCTTTAACATGTAGAGTTGTTTGTTTGTTTGTAGGCCAGAACATTCATCAAAAGAAAGTGCATTCTAATTTGATACATTCCAGTGAAATGTGCCAAATACATGTATAAACTGGCTGTGCATTAACACAGATGTTAATTCCCCTTGCTTTTACTGGGACTAGTTCTAAATAAAGATCTTTAGATCTGTAGGTTTAATTCTTCTGATAAATCAAGACTGTGATGATTAATACTCCTCAGTAGACAAAATGTTTGTGTGTTTGAAGGGACACACTCTTACTTCAAGTAGCTAATGGCAATATTCTGAAAATTAAAGAGATGCATGTTCTTTACTGGGTTCTTCCAGTCAAATTTTGAAATATTGCACCAAAGATTAAGCCATTTTTAACTGTATGTTTTGCCTGTTTTATATTTTTAACATTTCTCTGAAAAGAGTTTATGGTTTTTATTTTTGGCTTGGGGGGAGAGGTTGGTATTTTATTGGCCCAATTTTGTAGATTGTTGTAAACTGCCCAGAGAGTTTATCTGGTTATCAAGCAGTATAGAAATGAAATGAGTAAATAAATAACCAATATGTAATCCAATGTTCAGATCAGTTATTCAAACATCTATATTTCATAAGGTGTATAATATGCACAGTCATACATGAATCCAGAATATCCAGGTATGCTAGGGAAAACTGAACTGATGGTTTGTATAACAAAACTGGTAACCCTGTAATTTCTGTTTTTTTGAAGTGGACCTGAAATAAAAAACAGACTACACCAAGACACTATATTTTTACTTAGCTGAAATTAAGCCCCATTGAATTTAATGAGACTTTTGAGTAAAAATTATAGGAATGCATTAACAGTCCTACAAAAGTTTATCAGCTGGCACAAGCAGACAACATTCTCTATGGAGCTTTCTTGTTTGTTGAGGGGAACAGAATAACCTAACATTGAGCTAACAAAAAGGTGAGTTAAGTACTGGGTTGGAGACATTTGGTTTAGCTGATAAAATAATTGCTAGCATTTTTTATCTTGGTAAAGGTAGACACTTTTGGCAAGGAGAGTCCTCCTTTTAAAACAGAGGACAAAGCTGCTGTCAAAAGTTAAAGGAAAATCTCTGCAACATAACTTGCATGAAGAAAGCAAAACGATGTAGGAATAAAGAAGCAACACTATTTAATTCTAACAATAATTTTAGCTGAAGTTTTCCCTTTTACACCAGGCAATTTCCTGGAAAAAAATTCAGTAGAAACTAGTAGTATGCGTTATTCAGTTTAATACTTTATATTTTTGGAAGGTTGATTTTTTTTTTTGTCTTATGGGGTGAATAACTTCTAGAAGGCATAGGTCTGTTTAGAAGTTGGAGAAGGCAAAACCAGACATATACCTGTTTAATAATATTTGTGTTCCTTTGAGTATCTGTTTATAAATTTGAGATTGTCACTGCATACACCTAGTGAAATGGGCAGTATCCATGAAAGCTCATGCCAGAATTACTTTGCAAGTTGTTGAGGTGTCACAAGACTCTTTCTGTTTTTCCTGCAACAGTTTAACAAGGCTAAAAGGTAAAGGAAAAGGTAAAGATTTCCCCTTGATGTTAAGTCCAGTCATGCCTGACTCTAGGGGGCGGGGCTCATCTCCGTTTCCTAGCCGAGGGAGCCAGCGTTTGTCTGCAGACAGTCTCCGTGTCATATGGCCGGCATGACTAAACACTGAAGTGCACGGAACACTGTTACCTGCCCACCGAAGTGGTACCTTTTTATCTACTTGCATTTGCATGCTTTCAAACTGCAAGGTTGGCAGGAGCTGGGGCGGAGCAACGGGAACTCACCCTGTTGTGCAGATTTGAACCAGCAACCTTTCAATCAACCAGCCCAGCAGCACAGCAATTTAAACCACTGCACCACCTGCATCCCTTTTTTAACAAGGCTACCCCTCTGCAAACTTCTATTTCAGAAATTTGTCTGAAATAAACTTCTTATTTAATCCTACTTTCCAATGTTTCCATTACTTAGAGCGGGTGGGGGGATTATGAGAGCAGTCTCAGGAATGCTGAAATGGTCATTGTGGAGTACGTCACAAACCAGGTCATTACCTCTGACAAGTTTTCTGCATCAGAAGGATTAAGCATTACTGCTTTCCAAGCAATTTCTTTCTGCAAGGCTTCGATATCCCCATTGACATCAAAAGCAAAACTGCTTGCATTTAAAATTTGAAAACCTAAGTTTCCATGGGTGACTTCCACCACAGTTTCTGTGGTGAACATCCTTGCCCAAAGCTCAAATAAAAGACCTATTTGGTCTATGCTTTGTTACACTGTCTGTGGATTGACCCAGCTACATACCTCCTATTTCCACATGATCAGGAGGATTTTGTCTTCCATTCCTTTCATCTGTGGTGACCTACGAAAGATCAGTACTTTCATGGCAATAAGGCTAATTGCTTTGGGTGACTTAAGAACTGCATTAGAATTTTCCTATATTGGCATGCATTTGATCAGGTAAGAGAAGAGACTATGTAATAGTATTGCTAGCATCTATTCAGCACCATGGACAGCACAATCGGCCGCGACCAAGGCAGCATAGCACAAACATCAGAACATTACTTTGACTCCTCCTAAACCAAACGGGAAGCTTGGGCTGGGAGAATATATCCAGCATTAGTTGTAATTAGAGGATCCATTGAAATGAATATGCCTTAGGTTAGTTATGGGACCCCTTTTAATGGGGCTAACGGTGGCTTTAACTCTTGGATGATGATGATTTTTATTTTGTCATGGGACACATTCACTCTCTGCTGATCAGTTTGGGGCTGCATTTCAGGAGCTGTGGGGATAGAGTCAGCCCTGGGTGCTGTCACCTCTTTTTCCACTCAGTTTCTGCTAACAAGTCTCAGTCTAGTTAGTTGCTTCAAGTGAGGCAGAAGGATTTGACCTTAAATTAAGCTCGTCACCTGCTGATCGTAATTTATTATATATAAAGATTTAACGGTCTGTCCTCCTGTTCACTCACTGGCTCAGCTGGCTGTCCAGCCTGCTGCTTCACAGGCTGTCCAGCCGCTCCCTCCTGCGCTTGGCCACTGGGGCTTTGCTTCTCCTGCCCATCTGCTGGTTCCTGTCTTCTGCCTCCAGTCGTGGGGTTCTCATTAAACTATCATCCAAAGTATCGCACAAGGTCACCCGGGACAAGCCAGTAGATAGGGCAGTGGCCACTGTAGTAAGAATCGGGGCCAGTGGCTGGTGGTGCACCCAGCAGGCTGCTCTAGGGAGCCCCTCTAGTTGCAAATACCACAGTGGGAGAGCAGCTGGTGAGGCCCCCAGAAAGCCAATGAAGTGAATGGGGAGGGGGCAGCAGACCCTCTTGGCTGGGAGCAGGAGAAGAGTGGCGCAATTTGCCACTCTTCCTTCTTCACCACCTGGTGCGAGTGCATCAGCCCACATAACGGTAGGACTGGCTCTGCTGTCACCTCTTTTCTCCCTCATGGCTGTGTTATATAGGGCCACTCTGATGGTCCATCTAGCCCAGTACTGTTGACATGGACTGGTAGCAGCTTTCAGAGTTTCAGAGGAGTTTTTCCAGCCTCGCCTGGTGATGCCAGGGATTGGCCCTTGGCCCATGTGTATGCAAGGCAGCTCTGCCAGTGAACTACCAACCTTTCTGCTGTCCAGCAGTCTGCTGGGGAGGGGGTGGGGAGGGAGGAGAGAGCTCTTGTCAGAAGAATGAAATGATTGCTTGCAGCAGAGTGAGTGCTTCTGAAAGCGAATTGCCCAACTTTGTTTCAGATGGTCCATAGAATGGAACAAGCCAGTAACAAGGCTTCCTATGCAAGGAGGAGGACCCAAAACAGAGATGAAAGATGCTTATTCTCCATCATCCAGTTGAGCGAAGCACTTTTCCAAGGCCACTTGATGCAAACTCAAATGCACAGTCTCCCTTCAAGTAACTTTGATGACGTCTGTTCTGCCACAAACTTCTCAGCGTTTAAACATGGCCCATTCCTAGTACCGTAAGACCAAAGATGAGTTTTGTTTGCAGAAAGATCAGTCTTAATTCACATGGAATGACTGTTATATTAGCAGAGAAGGTGGAGATGAAAATGTTGCCTGAATTTCCTGGCACTATTGCCTGATTGGTTAACATAAAGCTTAGTTTAGTAAATGTTTAGTAAGATCTTTCGGCAAGGTAATAACATTTCCCCACTGCTGCAATAAGTCATAAAGCATGGTATGCATGAATGTGCTGCACTAATTATTCCCTTTGTTAGCAAACCCGGCTGGTGATTGCCAGTACGACTGTAGCCAAGAAAGAAGAGATATGGACATGCTTTCAGCAACACCAAACTTTGCAGAACTACAAAGATATTTACAAAGAAAACTAAGGGGGCAGAACGAATCCCAAGAACCAATCATTGGGGAATTATGAATGCTAAGTGTCTGTTCAGAGAGAAACAGAAAAAGGGGCTGTGAAGCATGGAGTGAGGCAAGGCTGAAACACTGAACAGGAGTACGCTGCACTGCAATATTTTGTTACAGTACCATTATTCATACATTTAATAACATTGCACAGTCTTTAGGTCTTTTGTTCATCCTCCCTTCAGTGTCCCATTCTAACAACAAAAACTGGGGGTGGCAGGAAATCACAAGGTACTTAAAAAGACCTCTTTCAATAAGGAATGAGCCATTTTATTTTCATTATTTATTTACTGAAAGCCATTGTTTATCACCTCTCTGCCTACCAAAGGCCCTACCAAGGCCCTAAAAGCAATATATGGTGAAATCCAATAAAATCACAACATAACAGAAAAAGAAAAGAATATGTGTACTTAAAAAGAGAACATTGCTATTAAGCCATTGATTAGTAACACTATAGCTGAAGATGCCATTGGAAATGTGTTCAAAAATAAACTTTTGAACAACATGGAGAGCCAGTGTTTTGTCATGATCGGAATGACCAGAACCAGGCTTTAGTCCCCACTTAACTATGAGGTTTTCTGGGCGACTTTGGGCCAGTCACTGCCTCTCAGCCTGACAGCCTGCCCTCCCTCAGTCCTGTTGTGAATATAGAGATCAGGACCATGTATGCTGTCTTGGTTTCCCCACAAGAGGGAAAAAACCTGGATCTAAACATGATGTATCAGTTTGTTTTATTTCAGTCCTGAATGAATGCATAGTGAAGGCAAGTTGGAATCCTGGTAAATATAAACTAACGTAATTTTTAAAACCACCCCACATTCATCTAGCCATCTGCAAGCTTAATGGCTATTGCCCTATCGTTCAGTTATTCTAAGCCAGCCTTTGGGAAAACATGCCCCTGGTGTGTGACATGAAGGTCAGATTTTATGGCACGTATCATTATTTACTGCAGAGCTTTAGCAACCAAAGCTCATTACATTGAATGTCACTGTCGTGCTCCTTTGAAAAGGCTATTGTGAAAAGATGTTTTTAAAGAAGCTTATCTTGCAGCTTGGCAAGTGTGAGAACAGTATAAGAGCCTTGGATGAATATGAATGAAAGAAGCCAAACATTTTTCTCAGAGCTCAGCCTTATGGAGAAGCAAAATCCTCCTCTCTCAGGCTGAGACGTTGCTATAATCCAAAGTGTGCTGCAAGCCCTTTCCACTGTGTGAAAACAGACTGATGGGAGTAGGAACTAACTGAACTGTCTAGCTTGCTTCACAAAAACCATATTATTTATTTATCAGGTTTCGAACCCACCCCTTACCCATTACAGAACAGGGGTTTCAGCACCATTTCTAGCTCTGCAAGATTTATCTAGTCAGCAAATGCTCAAGAGCAGGCCAAGCCACAAGGGATCTCGCACTGAGAAAGGTGTGCTTACTAGGATTTATACCTGTTTCTTAACAGGATCTTCATCCCTCCACCCCAGCCCCTTTGGCCACTGTCCTGAGCCTCTTGGGAGTGTAAGTGGATTGATATGGACTGGCATATAGCTCTGTGTAAATCCCAATCCAATCCTAACCCCATCCCACTCAAAATTCCCTGTAAATGGACCCTGTCAAAGATCTCTTTTCTCTTTAAAGGGGAGAAAAGAGAGGAGTTTTTAGCCTTCCCCAAGCCACTAGAAGCTGTGAACAAAGGCCAAAACTTGTCCACCCATGCAGACCAAAGGGGGCAAAGAAAAAGATGAGAATCTTGTTTAGAAGGGGGTGTGAATCCCCAAAACCCACCTTTTCACACCAAAAGATCAGCATTGTCAAGCAGTTCACTTGCAGATAGTATTGCCACTGTAACACAAACATGAAACACTGAATAGTGGACAGACACACTTCACACTGCAACAGTTTGTTGCACAACCTACTTACAGTGTCTGTTAACTGTGGAAGAACCCCAGTTCCAAAGAACCACACAGATAGTTCATATCCCCAGACTCTTTCTCAATCACCTTAACCTGCCATCTAATTTAGGAACTCAGTGAAATGAAATGGTTTTTTTTTTCTCTTGTGGCAGCCCAGCTGCCAACTTCCTAGAGACCTTCTCATTTTCCCAGACATGTATGTCTTTCAGTTTCTGTTATTTTAACCTTGTTACTATATTTTAAATCTGTGCAGTCCTGCTATTTGGTTATTATTTTTATTTTGTATTGTAGTTTTAAAATTTTATGTGCCTTTTTGGAGTTGTATTTTATAGTTTGAAGAGTTGTGAACTTCCCAGAGAGTTTCAATTATTGAAAAGCTTTGGAAAGCATTGGATGGATGGATGGATAAATGTCAAAGGAAGAACATCAACATTCCCCTGGACAAGCCAAAGGCCTTGAATGTACTTGCAGCTGATCTTTGGATCATTGGCATTCTGCTCAATTGCACAGACACAGGACGTATTTTAGGAGAGGGTTGTGACACAACATACACACAACCAGGCATCTGTGCCTGCATGCAATTACCTGCTCTCTTCCTCATCTTTCCCCTGGCCTTGTGCATTCAAACAGTGAATGGCTCACAGCTGCAGAAGGGAAGCTGTAGACAATCTGTAATTTTACTGTCAAACACAGTCCTGAAGAGGTCTGTAATTTGTGCAAATGGAGCTTTTGCTCTAGTCATTTCCTGGCAGCTCATCCTTTACAGAGCTTTCCAAGATTAAAAGTATTAGCTCCTCAGGCAAGAAGATTATGAAAGGGTTTTTTTTAAGAGGAAAAGAAAGAGCTGTGGGGGGAATCCTTCCCCTAGTTATTCTGTCTTATATCACAAACCACAGTTGCCTCAACTGGGCCAGGCAGGTGGTGCCAGTCAAAATTAAACTGTCATATATGAAACTATCATCTGCTGCTGCAAATCCCAAGGTGAGTGTAAGGGGATTTTCTTCTTGAAAACAGAATAGGTAGGACCATAGCCAGTATACCAGATCACTGTTGTGGGAGTGTTGACTTCGTCTGCAGACATCTTTAAGAAGAGGAGTGACAGGAGGAGGAGGAGGAGGAAGAGGAGGAGGGAAGAAAAGATGGAAAACAGTAGAACTGTTCACGTAAGTCAAAATGTTTTCCATCTCAGGTATAGTCTCAATGGCCTGTACTATTAAGAATATGTGGGCAGATTCCACCCCTACATTACCCCCAAATAATAGCAACTGTGCCTGTAGAAGGACAAAGACTTTCCTGTTTGCTTCCTAAAACTTCTATAGCACATTTTGTTTGTAATAAATAGAAGATTAAGGTACAGAGAAAATTTAAGGGGGACCACATCCCCACTAGGCCTCTGTAGGTACAGACTGTAGGTACAGAAGTAGGGGTGCTACAGATGGAGGGGGGGTCAAACTCTTTCTCCTGTGGTCCAAACCACTTATAAGGGATAACACAACAGGCACAATATTACCTCATTAATTTTGTTTTCTTGCTTTTGTATTCCTGCTACAGACAATATTGCTCTCTCATTCTATTGTGATGCTTCCTGACTCCAGTCAAGCAGCGACTGGGTCCTCAGGCCAGTCTGTCTTTCAGGACCAGCCCAGGATACTTTAGTGCCCATGGTGAAGCAGCAAAACAACAACTGATGAAGTTTCCAAACCACCCAAACCCCTCTCCATTTCCCTGGTGGTGAAAATGCAATAATAGTAAGTTAGAGAGACGGTTCTTTGATGACACTCAAAATCAGCTGTCTGAAGTGGCCACTTCTCTCTGCCTAATGGTAGCACCGATAAGTGCTCCCCCCCCCCCCCCTCTTCCCCCCCCCCCCCCCCCCTGTGTAAGGGAAAGAGAGGGAGAGAGAAAGAGAGGGGGAGCTGTGTGTGTGTGTGTGTGTGTGTGTGTGTGTAAGGACAAGGCAGCCACATTGGATTCAGAGAAGGATCAACTGTTAATTCCCTGAAGGCAAATCGGGACACACACAGACCCCTTTTGTTCAGTCTCTCTCCAGCTTCTTAGCAGTTTCCTCACTCCTCAGATCTCTTTACTCTTTCGACAGTCTCCATCTGTCAGTGTTTATGCAGCACTCAAAACTAAGCAAGAAGGGAATAGAAAGAGTCCATTGAAAAACCAAGCAGGATCAACTGATGGTGGGGAGGGAAACACAATTTCTCTTTCGAATTCTGCTCAGTGCAGCTTCCTGCTGGTCTGAGATTTTCCCAAAGGGGCTGTTGACTTCCCAGTGTACTCTCGTTCTTCATCTATTGATTTTCTTTCCATAATTCTCTCTCCCTGAATGGTGAAAGAAATTCGTAACATCACAGTGTTGCTGCCTTAATTGGAAAAATATAGAAAGATGACATGGAAAGTATGTATGTAGCACAAAAAAATGGAAATGGTTGTGCTCTGTGTAGCACAGTCCCTATATTCATGCCATAGATACCACTGCTGAGTCTTTTGCTTTTCTGTCACCCCTCCTTTCCTCCTCCTCCTTCTTGCAAAACCCTCACAGAGAAGTCCTAGCCCAAAGAGCGGCTGGTCTGGGCAGCAGGTGAGGCAAACATGACCCCCTGCTTTCCGAAAGCACCAAATCAGGTCGAACAACCTAGGCAAGGCCAGGCGACTGCTCTCAGGGGCAGCACAGGCATTTCCACTTCTGCTGAAACCACCGTATGGGTGTGTGTGCAAGGGGAGAGAATTGCTCGTGAAAAGACAAGGTACGACTGCCTCTTCACCCCTTGCCTCAGCCCCATGGTCTGCCACTCCAGTCCCACACCTACCCCAGTTAGGCTTTTCCATTAGTTCTTATGCCCATCAAACCATGAAACATGAATGCATGGGACTCCCATTCCCCCTGCTGACTCTCTCTGCCACCTTTCATGCATCCTGTGCTGCGTACATCTCCGTTCTGCAAACAGAGGGTTTGGCTTATGGAACGGTAGTGGCAGGAAGGGCGTCCTGCAGAACATCGCCCTGGAAACTGCCCTGAGCGAGGCACACAGCTCAGCTGTCAGAGTTTTCTGCATTATGGTGTAATGCACAGTGTTTATATTTACATTATAGTAATTATTTCCCAATTTGGCCGGGGAATACTGGGAGTTGCAAGTCTTTTTCTGTCTAAACATGTGTTGACACAACCTTCCCCTGTCCAGTGCTGTCCAGATGTACTGGACTGCACTTCTACCCAACATGGCCCCTGAATGCTGCTGGGGGGGTCACCCCCATAACAGTAGGGCTTCCCACCCATTGCAGCTTTTCTTTTCAGCTTTATAGGAACTATCCATGGAGTTCCATGGTAGTGAACCTCTTTTGGTGATTGAATTCAGTACCATGGATAGCCCCGCAGCAGTCTGGGAATGATGGGAATTGCAGTCCAAGACATCCGGAGGGCACCAGAGTGCGTGAAGCTACTTTAAAACACGAGCGCCTCCTGCATTCCATTCTTATGCCGATTTCTCATTACAGAGTTTTGGACTTCAGTATTTCACCCTGCTTTCCTTTTCACTCTGCCCGATTTTCCCTAACATCCAGCTTGCTGAAGAGTTATGAAGAATACAAAAACCTGCTCAATATATTGTGGCATTTCTGTTGGTCCTCCTAAAGCCATTGTCCTACCAACTTTTTCGGGTCAAGGAGGCAACAAAGTGAGTTTGCTTTTGTATCTGCTGAATTGTTCCACTTGTTCCATTATCCTGCACTAAACTGGTAGTTATTCCTAATCCGTTCTACCTAGAGCTGTTGCTCCTGTCCTTGCAGTGTTCTTGCTCCCTCTTGAGAAGCCTGACCCAAGAAGTCCTAATTTTATTCTGATAGCCAGATAATCTCATTGAAAGAGGGGTGGCGGCAGCAGCAGGATCTTCACATTTGTTATGGAATTCCTCAAAACCACCTACAAGGGGCAGTACACCAAAAGGTAACCAATTTAAATTAAAACATTTAAATGAACATACAAATTGATGCTATCACTAACATAAATTACATAATGTTAATGCATCTGCGGACATTATCAGTTTCCCTGGAAAACTTGTTACACCAATAAATACATATTACTGGCATTGCACTAGAGGTCACTTATGCTAGTGCAACATAACTTACATTAGCAGTCATGCTGAATTAGATACTGTCCAAGGAAAGCAACCCTAGGAAGCATTGAGTCGTACCTCAATTCTTGACTTATAATTCTTGGTTGTGTCTTCCCCATTACAAACTCTGCCAACTTGGCTTTAAACTACCTGACTTCATCACAGCTATTCTTCCATTAGTTGCTGGCATTCCAGAGGACCATTTTGCCCAATGAATTTGGGGTGGCAGAGAAAGCCCAATAAATTTCCAGTTGTCCCTTTATCAACTGTAGCTTCCAACTCCATTTGGTAATGGAATATCATTCTGAACACATCTAGATTTCACTGTGTTCTTTAAGAGAAGGATTTTCAAAAGGGAAAAAAAAGGTCTGTTCAAATAATACTTGGCTAAACTAACCCCCCCCCCCCGGCC
>NW_025335941.1:46449807-46471620 GCF_004798865.1 Varanus komodoensis
TCTCTCTCTCTCTCTCTCTCTCTCTCTCTCTCTCTCTCTCTCTTGGTCGTTGTGTGTGTGTGTGTGTGTGTGTGTGTGTGTGTGTAGGCTAGCTATGTTTTTAAAGACCTGTTGAGATTTGCCCTCTGGTGGCCTCCTGAAAAAATGCATCTAGTGTATAAAACATGCATAACCAAGCCCTGCCTGCAGTCTGGAAATCAACTGCAGAATCTAAATCGACATACATTGGATTATGCATGTGTATGTCCTAGTCAACATTATGCCCATGCACAGATGTCTCTGGAAAAGTTATAGCTGACTTGGCAGAGAAAGTTGCACATTCTTATCATCTTACTGTGTACAGGGAGACAACCGGGGAAAAACTATCCCAGAATCAAGGGAGGAAAACCACACAGTTGTCTGGACAAACCTTTCATCAATGACTCTTATGCAGAAAAAACAACTGCTAATTAGGATCATTATAGTTCTTAATTAGGATTGCATGAGCTGGAGGAACTGAAGCCAATGAAAGAATGTGGAATTGCTACATATCAGGAATCACCTAGTGGACCACCTTGTTTGTTTGGACTAGGGTCTCAGTCTTTGTTTCCTGGAAAATGAGGCTGAAAGCATTAATTTCTTCCTTGTACACGAAGAGTGCATTTTACAAGTGTTTCAGATGCTGACTGAGAAGCAGCTTCTCTTCTCCATCCCATAACACTGACTGTGACATGGAATGAGGCTGTTCACAGATGAGGGTTTGTTTGTTTGGTCACATTAGCTCATTCACAGAATTTTACAGGGGGTGGTAGACATGGTCATCTTTCATTTGCAACCCTTCCAAGTTTCTCCACCAGTTCCACTGTTTTTTGTTTGTTTTTTTCCTCAGTGCAGGAAATGTTTAAAAATCAGAGATGGAGTAGCAGCGCAATGCCTGCTGAATGGCAGCATTAGGACCTTACCATCAAGATGCTCCTGAAGATGTAGTTTGGACCCATCTTGAAAGCAGCACTTTCTGTTTCCCCATGAAACAGTGGTTTTCAGACACTTGCCTCCCTTATGGTGTAGTACAAGAATTACTTCCCTTGCTGGATGCCAGAACTAAATTTAGAAGTAGACACTGGCAATTCGTGAACCCCATCCCCTGATCCCTTGACATTATGACAGTCGATCTTCTGTCCTCTGCTGCCATGATCTCTCTACTCTCAGGGGGAGGGGTTGTTGACTGTTCAGTTGCCTTCTGAGATTCATTTGGACATGGTGTGGAGGAGGGTCTTCTCAGTTGTGGCACCTGCCATGTGGAATAACTCCTGTGGTAACCTGATGGCTGCAGACATGATGATCTAAGGATACAAGGTCTGGTACAGCAGTGCCAACTAGTATCAGTGCCACCATCAAGAGAAAAACAAAAGCAATCTTCTCAGCTACAAAGTGCTCTTGGTTCTTTGGGAGTGACTGGCCAAGGATTCTACTGCAGTTCTCTGTGCAGGGCTTCTCTGTAGCGCACTTGTCTCTTTAGGCGAACACTGCTAGGTGGCAAGTTGTGTTCAGTTGTGTTGAAACAGCATAGTCTGACCCCAGAATGAGGCATGCCTCTTGTGAACCTCTCTCGTTTCACCCTCAAAGTACACAATCTGGGATTTGGTGAAAACTGGGTAAAAGATTTATTAAGGGTTCAGGCAAAAGTACAGAATTCAAAGCAATATAAAACAGCAAATCAGTGGCAAAGAAAATGTGGAAGCAAAAAATGCCACCTAGCTAGCACAGCTGCCTACCTGGTTCCATGGTGACACATCCCATTTCTGGAATGGTTGTCCTGGTGCCTTTGTCAGGTCTTCCCTCTTTGGTTGGAGATAAACTGCACCTGAGAGTTTTCACTAGAGAAGCCTTGGGCAATCTCTCTGGGCCTGCTTCAAGGCCCCTTCTTCACTTCCAGGGAGACTTGGTCCTGGCCCCTGTGCTGGAAAAGAGACAAGCCACCCTGCCCCACCCACCCTGCTTTCTCAGTGGAGCAGACGTTCTCCAATCTCTCCCCTTGCTTGGGTGGAGACTTCAAAGGGATCTCCCATCATGGCTTATCCCCAACTCTAGACTCAAGAAGATTCCTCCATTTTACCCTTTATGAGTTGATTGTTTTTCTACGTGTAGGCATTTGAACTTGAGAGGATCTTAGCCAGGTCATCTGCTTTGTAATGCCAGCACCACGTGACCAGGCCTTCTGCTTAAGCAGAGACCTATAGCTGATTGCAAAAGGGAAATTTCTGTCTCTCGCACCCGGGTAGGATGGAGACAGCACAGCCTGCTGAGAGAGCCATTCCAGGCTGACTGTAACATCTCCCCATTGAGAGGAAGTGAGCTCCTAGCCCAAAGTGCCTCCAATGAGAACTGAAGACAATTCCCAGACTGACAGTTACCCCAGGTTATTGTGATGAGCCTTTATTGTTCTTATCATTGTTTTGTTGCTTTAATTACTGGTTTTATTGCACATTATGGGAAGTTTATCCTGTAGCCCACTGTTTCAGCAATTATCTGAAACAAATCACCAAACCAACCACAAAGGAGCTTTAATTTCACCACTTTTATGACCTTCTGCCTCATAGCAGACTACACAAAAAGTATTGTGGGACAGTGGTGGAGCTCACCATACACTGGATTACAGCTCCCGTCATCCAACAACATACAGCTTCCTTTTGCATAGGCTGCTATGAGACAAGCATCAGCCACAGGTTCCTCACATCCACTGTATCTTTTCTCCAAGCTCCCAGGCCCTTCCTGATCCTCGTCTTGCCTTCCCCCTCTGATACTCTTTTGGTCATGCCTTGAATTCAGCCTAGATTTTGCAACATCTGCCTTTCTGCTTGCCTACCTGGGGCTGTCCTTGCCTTGCCCAAATGCAACCCCCAGACTACTTACTTCAGTGACTCACTCCTATGGCAACAGAACAAAGGTCTATTGCTTTATAATGACGAACTGCAGCCATCCCTAAAGCTTTCTTAAGACTGGGAGTCCATCTCCAGCCAAAAGTTGTAATTTTCCTGCAAAGAAAGGGAAGATAATAGTTGTACCATCAACATTTTGTCAAGCATTTTATCATCTATCCTAAAACATGAATGAGACAAGAGGATGTGAATCTAGTACTTAAACGCAATATCCTACATGATTTATCCAAAAACCTATGTCTTCCATTGGTCAGGAGAAAGCTTGCTCCACAAATACAGGGCTGGAAAGATGCTCAGACCCCTCATGCTGGATCACATGGGGACCATTTAACCCAGTATTCTGCTCCCAACTATGTCCAGCCAGATGCTTTTGGAGAGCTCGAAAGCAGGCTGTGATTCTTGTGTCTAGTAGCTGGCACCCCGCCCCCCTCGAAACAGGGTTTCTAGGTCAGCTCTATATATTGGACTTAACAGCCAATATATACAGCCAAATGTAACCACTGCATACTGCATTGATATCCCAGCCTAACAGTTACCCTACTAAGAAACTGTAGAGGCCAAAAGCTTTCCTTAGGAAAAAGATCTGACTCCTCCTTGACCTTGTGTGTGTGTGTGTGTATTTAATCTAGAGATTGCAACCTCTGGTTCTTGAACCTTTCACTAGCTTGAGCACTTCTATTAAATCTTCTTTATTGAATGCTTTTAAATGTAGCTCCTGGGATTACTGACTTTCATGCATGATCTTACCACAATGAGATAAATCACTAACATATTAACCTTCCTCTGTTAAATGCACATCACCCAGAGGCATCTGGCTCATAACAGAAGCCATACATCAGGCGCCTGGCATCTGAAAGCAGCAATGTACCCCATTTCTCTGTAGACGAGAACACTAGACAACCCTTGCCCAGCAACCATCTCTGGAGTGCAGTTGCCTCAAATATTTATTAGCAATAAAATTGTCTTCGTGACATTTCAAAGTTAAATGGCCAAGCTGAGTTTTAAAGTATCTCTTCATATGCAAGTAAAGAAATATTGCTGTAAACAGAAATTGTTCTTTCAGTGGTGCAAAAGCCCAATTGTGACACTAGAGGTCCTTCTTTTATGCAAAACTGTTTACTTCCTATGATGCACAGAGCAAACATGTAGGAAGAAAATGAATGGGTACTTTATCATTAGGGTTGATTCTACAGGAAAAAAATTGCAGCCTGCAAAATAAGGTGCTCACTTTCTCGCTTCACTGGGCTAAACATAAAAGTAGCATACAGGAAACTAGTTATTTTCGGGTTAGTAGGAAACATAACAGTTAGACCCCATGGGTATATATTGTGTTGCTTGTATTGGTATTATTATTGTTGTTGTTGTTAGTTGTGAAGTTGTGTCTGACCCATCACGACTCCATGGACAATGACTCTCTTGGTTATTTCCTGATGTACTGTATTCTTGGTGTTATGCCCTAGGAAGGCAGGCAGGTTTTGCTTCTTGGAGTTGAGAAGATATAGACCGGGCTCGCACAATCAAGGAAGCAAATACACAAAGTGCAGCTTGAAGGGCCTTGTACCATGTTCAGTTCCTTTGGCAACTATGGCCTCTCCTGGACAGGGACAGCTTGACCCCACAGGTGTTGGCAGCCTCTGACGTGCTCAATAGCTATGCCCTTAAGGCTGCTCCAGGAGGTGGAGCTAGTGCAAAATGCAGCCTCTTGGCTCTCGTCAGTGGCTGCCCTTTTTCAGCATGCAATTCTTCGGCTGAGGGAACTGCATGCGCCAAGTTATTTGTTCGTTTCATGGCTCTCTCATTACTTGTGTACAAAGCTCCAAACAACCTGTGGCTAGGAAATCTGAGGTTACCTTCTCCTTTACCAACCTGCCCAGTCACTGAGGTCACTGGAAGATAGACTGCTTGTGTCCCACACAAATCTATGGCCCAGCTGGATTTGACCATGAGAAGAGACTTCGGTGTAGAGGGGCCATTTCTATGACATTTCCTGTCTTGAAATGTCAGACAGGAACAACACTGTGTGGATCTGGGTGCCTGCTGAAGGCATCTCTGTTCCAGGAAATCTTTCTTGCTGACCAGTCACAGTTTTAATGTTAGCTATTTTAATATCTGTTTTTAGCTCTTGCTGTTCACTCTGGAATCCATCTAGATATAAAGCGACATACAAATATGGTAAATAAAAAAAGAAGCCATGGTGACTCCCTGAAACCCATCCCATGCATTCTAATTGCACATTGCCTCATCTCCATAGTTTTTGCCTCTTGGGTATGGGTTGCCATGTCCTGCAAACCTAGCAAGGTGGGCTGCAGAGGTGGCTGCCAAACCACCATGAAACCCATGGCTTAGGAAGCCACCTCGACTGCCCACTGGGCTCAGAAGTCATAACAACACATAGCTGGTGATGGCAATTATGGAAATAGGGTACAGCAGAGCAAAAGAAGCCACAGGGGCTTCACTTTTCCTTTCCTGACCATGTGACCTCAGCCATGGGAATGGATCCTGAGAACCACAAGCAGAACGAAGAAAGTTTGGCAGAAGAAATTTACTGTTTCAACCAATACCTGAACTGCAGTTCAGCTGATCCTTTGAAATTTGCACTTCTCCAAATTTTGCAAGTTTCCAGCCAAAAGATTACCTGCACAAATGCATATGTTAGGGCTGTGTACATAAAATGTGCAAATGTTAACACAAATTAGGAAAATTGGTTGCAAAAATATGTGTGTCAGGCAATGTATTAGGAGAAATGTGCACAAAAGTGTTAGTTTAGTCTTTTAAGGGCTAACCCCCCCTCCCCCCAATCACAAAGTTTGTGATGTACCAGATTTAAAACTGGAAGAATGGGAAACTGGGAGAAGCTAAAATTGGCACATTTGTTCGCCTCTGTCAACAAACAGAAGGGAGTGGCTGGGAGGTGCCACAGGCGCCCATCACAGCACTCAGCATCTGCCATTCAAGGAGAGCACCTCACTCCGCCTAAGGACACAGAACCAGCCTTGCAGATTGGGAGTCAGATCATTGTTTCTCAATTTCTCATTTTTGCTTGTGTAGTAAGTTTAAATTTATTTAACTGCAAAAAGTAAAGAAAATCTTCTGTAAAGCTCCATATAACCTGCCTCCCCCACCTGTAGTTCCTCTAAGTTCTCAGCAGAACCTCTTCCCAGATCTTTGGGGAAAATTTTAAATGAAAGATTGAGCTTCCTATTATACCAAGTTACATCTCAAGATACAATTTTTTATATTCTTGACCCCACAATCAGCCCATGAAGTACATTAAAGGTTTATTTATTTATATAATCATTCACATGCTGCCTTTTAGGACTAAGTCTTTGCAAGAGGACAAGGAGATCCACTCAGTAAGCCACACACACACACAGAGCTTTAAAATTCAAGGCAATAGAACAATTAAATATAGATTAATTAAAATGCTCTCCACAGTAGGCAAAGGGGGTAAAATGTAATTTAAATTCTGGAAAAATCAAGATGCCAAAAATGTGTTCGTACAGTCTTGTCCAAAATACTCAGAGTTGAGGCCATGCTTACTTCAGCAGGCAGATTCCACAGGCTAAGTGGAGATTTCGCAGTGTCTGCAGTGCGAGGTTATTGGCCTATTTAATCTGTAAGAGCCATGCTGGATCAGACCAAGGCTCATCTTGTGCAACATTCTTTTTAGTTGCCATCCAGCTGCCCAGGGGAAACCAACATGTAGGTCATGAGTATAATAGCATCTTCCTCTTCGTATTTCCCAGCAAATAGTATGTACAGAGAAACTGCCTCTGATACTGGAGGTATTTTATAACTATCACAACCAACATGTAGCCAGTGCCAGCCTTAGGCATCATAAATGTATCTAATGCCCCTTTAATCCCATCCAAGTTGGAGGCCATTACTACAGCTTGTGGTAGTGAATTGCAGTTTATGCACTGTGAAAAAGTACTTCCTTTTATCAGCTCATAATCTCCCATAATGGGATGAGCCAATTGGGTTCTAGTACTTATGAAATAAAAATCTTTCCCATTCCACTTTGTCAATTCCTTGTAGAATTTTGTATGCCCTTTAGTGCATTTCCCCTTATATGCCCATTTTTATATTAAGCAGTTCTAGATGTTGCAGCTTTTCTTCTGTGTTGCTCCATTCTATAGTTGTCTTTTCTGCACTTTTCCCAACTTTACAATGTCCTTTTAGATCCACTGACCAAAATTGTACATAGAATCCCATGTGTGGTTGCAACACAGGTAAGGGCAGTATGATCTTGGCAGTCTTCTCCTCAATTTTTTTCTTGATTCTGCCCCAAATGGAATTTGCCTTTTTTTAAATAGCAGTCACACACTGGGTTGACATTGTCACTGAACTGCAAGTAGATGAAATACAATGTTATCTGCTGACAGTGGCTTTCAATTTCTCTGGAAAGGTTTTTCTGGATGTACTCTGTTTTACCCAGTGCTTCCAGGGCCTGGTAACGGAACCTTGCACATACAGTGTGTGCGCTCCAGCACTGGTATTGTGTGTGTGTGTGTGTGTGTTGGTACTTTTAAAGTTGGTACTGGTACTTTTAATGTTCATATTCTGTAAGTTTAACACAGCCTTATGCTTACTCAAATAAGTTTGCAGTCATTGGGACTTATTTCTAGTAGTGTCCAATGATGAAAATTTTAATTCAACACATTTGGACAATGCTGGGTTGGAGAAGGTTAGTATATAGGGCTGCCACCTAAACTTCATGGGTTAAATGTGGCTTCTGTTGATGGATTGGATCTAACTCAGAGAAGGTACTTCTGTTCCAGTTTGGGAATCCATCCTCACCCTCAGCACCAGCTCCCAGCCATTTAGCAGGTTCCCTATTCCCCAGTGTAGCATTTTTGGGGGGCTGGAACTGTTCCTCAGAATGCTCCTAAGGAGAGGAATGTTCCTAAGATCTGGATCTGACCCTCCAATTCCATGTTAGTATTATATTGCTACATTAATTTTTATTCCACCTATTCTCAATATTGCCACTTAAGGCAGCCTACAACATTAAAAGATGTACAATTAAAACATTAATAAAAATATACAATAGTTAAAATTATATTTAAAACACCTATATTATTAAAATTAAAATGGCAATAAAAATATAAACAGAACTAGTATAATGCAATTCCACAGGTCCAGACTGAGATAAAGTGTATAAATATCTCTCCTTCAGTGCAAATTTGGGAGTCTGCAAGCATGGATTTAAAGTGCAGAAAGTTTCTGAAGGTTTTTAGAAGCTGCTTCCATTTTGACTTCATCTCATTTCAGTACTGCCAAGGTATTATATTTCTTTAAAAGAATGGATTGAACAAGATGCATTATACAGAGAAAATTTTCATAAGGGCACGAGCCACCAAATTTTATTTCTCTAGGAAGGGGGCTAATATTCAAGCAAAAATGTGCAGTATGGTATGCGTGGGGGGGGGGTGAAGGACGTATATTTTAAAAAGTCTTCCTACTGCTTCTTTTAGGTGAGATATAATTGTACCTTGCCATAGGTGTTCACTGCTATCCTAAGCCTGCATTCAACTTTGCAGAAAGGCAACATAAAACACATTTTCAACGATTAACAAGGGAATTTAACTCCATTCAGAACAGACTACAACCCTCCATTGGGGGTTAGAGTCAGGCACTAGAGGGTTCAGTGTACGAGGAACTCATATGCATTTCTATACACATCTGTACATATGCTTGTATGTACATACATCTCTCTCTCACACACACACACACATTTCATGGGGCAATATAAAAATGTAATAAATAAAATGGTGATCCAGGGTAAGAAACGGGTGTGCATGTGTGTTGGTAAGGGGTGAAAGTGGGAAGGGGCTGTTGGATAGTATTGGGGGGGGGGGCAAAAAAAATCAACAGCTTAAGCAAGCAAGAATAACCATAGAATATTTAGAGCAATGTCCTTTATTCTAATAAATAAGGCTGATTAGACCCTTCACTTGGCTTTAAGATGTGTGAGTCGAAGTAAGAAGTTACTAAGTAATCCAATTATAAAAAAATTACATTGCACTATGCCATATGTACACATCTAGGAAAGGTGCTCAAAATCAATAGTTAACATGAGTGTTCTAGACTATGATAAGCAACTTTGGTTTGATATGGTTCTCTTTGAATAGAAAAAGTTACTTGTCAAAAATGGCAAGAATTGTAACATCTATACAGGTTGGGTGCACATTTTTTGTATCAACTGAGAAAAGCACAAGCAAAATCATATGCAGATTTATGAAAAATAATTTTATTACGTAATACCTTGTTTTTAACAATGTTGATTTCTTTTAAATTCAGAATACCTGTGTCATTCATGTAAAATAGTTTGATACAGTACATTGTATGGTATAGTTTTTCCTCAAATTCTAAGGTTTTCCTAACACCTTGATCCTTTGCTTTAATAAGGGTGCCCCTAACAAACGTGCGAACATATTTAAAAATAATGAACAAAATTTAAAATCCACTACATCAAGCCAGCTCTCAAAAATCATGACAAAAATATCTGAACAAGTGCCGCACTGTTTGTTTGCTTTTTGCAGGGAACGTCACTCATGCTTTTGTAATTCCAAAGCATGCTCACAAATCAGTTAACACCAACAGGAAAAATAAAACACTGCCTATGACAATCATTTTAGTTTGTTTGCTGAACCAAACAGCTTTATCTCAAGAACACACTCAATTTACTATCGAATAGCAGCTTTAATACCAGTCAAGTCATAGATTTGAGAACAAAATAAACATGTTAAAAATTAATCTTTGGGAGTCTTGTAAATCTGCTGGAAAAATGCTTATGTTTCTTTTATGTCTTAAAAAAATCTCTTTGCAGCAAGTTTGTTGGTCATAAAACATTGATCAATGTGGAAAATGAATCAACCCACAAAAAAGTCACTAAAAATCAATGTATATCAAAATTCTCTCAATTGGAGCCACGGTTAGTTTTTCATCTCATTAACATATACTGTATGCTTCAAATACCAGTTAAGAGATTTTGCGTACTATTGGTCAGATAACGTTGTTAACATCAAGAGAAATCACAACAACAAAAATGCTTGCCCCTAGCACATTTCACAGCTTCAACTGCTACAGACTGTCACTGAAAACAATGCATTGGTCAGTCTGAACCATGTCAAGTAAACTATGGAAGTAGCATATCCACAACACAAACTGTGCTAGTACTTTCTTTTCAAGTCTAATTCCATAAACGGGTACAATCTGAGGGAGCCACTACTCCCAGCCTGTGAAAAGTAGTGGAACTTGGCTATCACACATTTTGAAAATGCAACAGTTACAGTACATTCTTGCGGCCCACAGCCAGGTTCCAGGCAGACAGCAGCACGGCCAGTCCTGCAGCCTTAGCAACAGTGCATTGACTTTATTCAGGTGCAGCTCAGTACCGATGCGTCTGGTGAGAGTACTGTGGAGGCTGCTGGGAGGTAGTTGAATATCCCATGCTGCTCTGCGGCTGTGATGTGCTTGGTCCAGGGTTTGGATAGGCAGCATGGGGATTGGAACGCTGGATGAGGCAGTGGAAAGAGCAGAGAGAGGGAATGGATTATGACAGTGCTTGGGACTGTATGACGCAGCACATATTTTTGGAAACCTGCAGTGCATTTGTCAACAGGTGCCCCCTGGACAGTATTCAGTGGTTTGATTGCACAAGTTCAAACAATGCTAGCAGTGCTCCACAGGACTTTTCTGCTGTGCACACAGTTGCACTGTATAGAGGTTGTGTAATTGCTTGTACAATCATAATTTTAGTTGGAGTCTCCTTTTGTGCATACCGTGGAACCTAGTTTCTGCCAACAATGTCATTTCTGCTAACAGAGTGAGACAGCTGGATACTGCCCCAATTTGAAGCATTGTATTCTCATTACTATGAAGAACAGATGCCATAATAGCTAGATCCAGAAATGTACACGTAGTATGTTCTATGGGTTCATAGCATCATTTTATGCCCATGTTTCTCGAAGCCCTTGCTACTGCTAACAAATGACCGATAAGGTATTAAAAAAAACAGTTAAAGGCAGGACCCTGAGTTAAAACCTGCTTCTTGCTCTGAAGCATTGCCTAGGCTAATAGAGTATGCACTACTCAAAAGCAAAAGGAGTATTTACCCACTGTGATTGCAGTGTAGGGAGAAAATTCTATTAGAACATAAAAACCTTGAGAGCTGCCTAAAGTATTTAAGGGAGCAATCATTTAGCTCTTTGACAGGGCCTGAGGGCCATAGGATAGTGAGAAGGGCAGGAGTGTGGAACCAAGTAATCCTGAAGCCTCTCTTGCATCCTTCCCTCAAAAGGCCCCAGCAAGATGAGCATCTATGAAAATGCAGGGTGGAAGGGTTGAGGCACAAAAATTATCTCCATTACGCCTCTGAGTCTGCAAACTATAGGATGCTCCTAAGCCTTACAATTACAAGTTTGGAGGGTTGCAATCATCGTGATGCAATTGCATGAAAAGGCCATTTGCTTTTAAGTCATCCTTTTCCAATTATCCTCTACACTAAGAGTAGAAATGGACCTGGCTCTCATGACTTAGGAAGCCCACCTGTTCTTTTCATATTTACAAGAACTCTTTCCCCCAGTGAACAGACTTTTCTGAATGGTCTATGTTAAAAGTTTTAATGCAAATTTAAAAGAATTAGTATTGTTTGCTGATGAATTAAGGTTCACAAAATGTTTTAAAGGAGGATGAAACTGTCTGGCAAAACATTGTTATTAAACAGCAAAGAACCATTCAACTACGGCAAGCAGTAATTGCTTCCAGGTAAGAGCAATGCTGTCCACCCCGCTTTTGGCCAGTCTTGAATGTGCTGGGTTAAACAACAGAACCAGAAAGTACCTGTTGCAAGTGACCCATTATTTCTCATCAAGTTGTTAAGAAAAGAGCCTGCCTTTTTCTTGTGATGTGCAGCTTAACTGGAAACCTGGACTATTGCTTCTGAAGAGACAATTATTAGGTTATTGCTCTTCTGTTTACAAGGCTCTCACCTCCACACAGATCCATACTATTTCCCAGAGCAACCCTTTGGAGATGATTTCTGGTATCAGAGCAATGGACTACAAAAGGAAATGAGGGTTGGAAAAGATCCACTCTGTGAAGAAAACTGCCATTTCTACAGAAGGGAAGTAATGATTTAAGCAGTTATGGGGATCAACCATTAGCCAGTACTTTTATTTTTCTGTGAAAAATGTTCTCTTTCATAATTCAATAATAAAATTGAACAAACCAATTGCAAATATATTTTAAAGCAAGCTTGGGACTTTTACAGTTGTAATCAATGTTTTTGGCTGATTATCTTTACAAGTACGTGACAAAATGCATGTATTTTTCTGAAATGCATGTATGTCACAGTGACCTAGTTCACAAGATACAACAGCCTATTGTGACTTAATTTACTCATGGGGGCTCTCATATCATGCTGACAGTGCCCATCAGCATCTTCATTTGTGTATTGAGAAAAAATGTTTTACCATTTATTAGATACAAATAAAATAAACATGCTAAATTAGAACTCTCAACAGCAGGGGTGGGCAACATATAACTTCCAGATGTTTTGGCCTATGGTTCCCAACAGTTCTAGCCAGCATAGCCAATAGGAGAATGGTAGTTCTAGGCCAAAGTATCTGGAAGTGAAAATTCACTCACCCCCATGCATCAGAATATTTTCTAATGCAAAGTAAAATTTTCTTATGCAAGTAATTTAAATGCTCTGGAAAATGTTCAGGAAAAATTTCCAATTCAAACCTTTCTAGAAAGCCAACATTACTAGGTCCAAGCTTTTTTATTATTATTTTATTGTTTGATCATTTTATCTGATTGATAACTGTTTTATTGTAATTTATGTATGTTTTTATACTGGTCTAGCACTGTAAGCCACCCAGAGAAACAAATGGATAGAAATAAATAAATAATTTTAAACTACAGTATCCACTTCCATGAGATGTAGTGATGGAAGGCCGCCAATTTTAAGGGCTATAACAGGAGATCAGAGGACAAGGCCATCGGTGGTTCTGCTCTGGGCTGGCTATATCCTACCTCCTGTTTCAGAGGCAGTATTGCTATGCGCAGAACTTGCTGGGGAAAATGGCCAGGAGAGGGCTGCTGCACTCAACTCCTGCTTGCTGCATTTCCCTTGGCAGCTGGACTCCTGGTCTGATCCAGCAGAGCTCTTCTTATGTTCTTATTATCTTTTTCAATTGCTTGCTTTTTCAAAGAGAAAAGCCATTACTAATGAAAACCTTAGGCTTTAATTAAAGGCTTAATTAAAACATCAGTTCAAGCTATGGATAAAAGCAAACTCAACTATGGTTTAGCATGTCTGAATTGACCAACTATGCTGTGCAACCACATGGCGAAACAGAAACCATGTTCTGATATGGGTTTATGTACTGTGGTTTAATTCAGTCAGCACGCCCCACTGAGGGGTAGGTCTCTATTAACATTACTAATTTGCAATGAAATGCACTGAAGCTGAAAACCAACCAAAGAAAGTTTAGAA
Source organism: Varanus komodoensis (assembly GCF_004798865.1). Taxonomy (NCBI): domain Eukaryota; kingdom Metazoa; phylum Chordata; class Lepidosauria; order Squamata; family Varanidae; genus Varanus; species Varanus komodoensis. The sequence continues at coordinate 46,463,233 of NW_025335941.1, forward strand.
TATAAATACCTGATAATCTGAGGTCATAATAAGTCCACCTGAGGTAGTGGTAGGAGGAACAACTCTCACTTTTTTCAAGGGAGGCCCTTGTGTATGACTGTTGTCTTGGTTCCCTGGATGACCAGTTCCGTTTGTATGGTTATTGCCCTGCTGCTGCTGCTGGTTCTTCTCAATTGGTTGAAGAAAAAATGTAAGATATAACTTAGAAGCAGTTCACAGGAAGGGAACATGGCACTGTGTATAAGACTACATGAGAAATTAAGAAATCACTAAATATGTAAATAAGCACTCTTATTATTTTCATAGTAAATACAAAGGCATATCATAATCAAATGTATCCATATTATACAACCCTGCCAAAATATTTAATCATACATGTGCCTGTTTTATTTATACAGACTGTATTTTCAAGTATGCATTTTAGAATTACAGCTTTTGGCAAAAGCAGGAGGAGGAATGAGAAAAGGGGTAGGCAGCCTCTTTGGTCCAGAGGGCTGCATGCAGTATTGTGTCTATTTCAGTCCACAGTGAGCAGGCAGTTTGAATGTGCCCTTCCAAGCACCAAGATCAGGAGCTGGGATTGCTGAGGGAGGTGCAGAGGATGGTAGGGCGTTTAAAGCTTCCCACCTACAATTACGATCCAGATCACTGTTCTCTTGGCACTGCTAGCAGAGGGAACCATCAACTGCTGCATCAGCATTTCTGAGATAAGGCCAATGATGTAGCATCAATAGAAATAGTTGTCTTTTCCTGCAGTCCAGCTGATGGTTGATCAGCTGGGCTGTGGGAAACTCTGGGTCTCTGGTAAGAAATGTGGTTGCTCACCTGTGAATTTAGACAGTCAGTATTAAAACAGCTTCCACTTCATCTTAAGTAATCTGAAGTCAGTCTATTCTCCTGGCTTGCATAAAATGCACAGATATTTTAGCAATGCCCCCAGTCTTGTACACTCATCTACTGCTGGGATGTTTGTGGAAGCTTTAGGGAAAGCAATGAACAAGTCTGCTAGTAATTTATGTTTGTCTTATTGTGAGTGGCCAAACATAAAACTAGAAGCCAAGATGGTTTGTCATCATAGGTGGCCTGTCATGTCATGTGAACACAGGTCATAAAAACAAGCCACACTGAGAACTGACAGGATGTTCTAGGATTGTTGCTCTCCATAGTACACTGGCATCTCATTTGAATAAAATAACTCACTGTGGGTGAGCCCCAACAGCCAGTGAGTTACTTGTCAAGGGTGGCAAAAATCACTTGCTACTGCTAACAAATGAGTCCTTTTGCAAGTACCACTTGGGGGTGGCTGGCAGGATTCCCCGCTGGTGGCTTGAAAAGTCTTCTCTGTAACAGCTGGCAAGGATGGCAGGGCTTTGCTCCTCCCTGCCAAGGCAGCATGCTCTGCTTAGGCAAAGGAGAGTGGACACCTTCACCTTGAAGAGGAAGTTTCTCAAGCCATATGAAGGAGTCCATTCTGTGCCACTGCCCTCTACTCAGATTCCCACCACCATGGACCAGACCAAGCACCCTTGCTTGTTGTGGAGAGCAGACCACTTGAGCAGGAGGCTGGCATGACATTTCCACCCTGCTCTTCTGCCAAAGCACATGGCAGCAGTGTGGTGGAAAGATGAGGGAAGCCTTCCTCATCCTCCACATTGTACTTCAGGTCTCAAGTCCTGTTTGCACAATGGGGACAAAGAAGAATATATAAACTTTTTATTTGTCCTTGTACCTATCATGCAAACAAGGCTAGTGTCTGGAAGTGCGATGAGGTTAACTTCTAGTCTCAGTTGGAACAATGTTTGGGGAATAGCCAAGATACTTCAGGCCACAAATGCATTTGTACAGGAGAAAACTGACAGTCCCAATGAGCCAATATCAGCTTGCTGTTGTTGCTGTCAGAGAGAGGAGACTTTGTTCTCCTCCTAGGGTTCCTCCACCTGGAGGAACAGGGAGACAGAATGGGGGGGGGGGGCGGAATTGGGGGGGGCGGGCCGGGGGGGGGGGGGAGAGGTACCCATGAAAAGCCTGATCATCTTTGGGCTCCTTGTGGGTACTTCACAAAGCAACAAATCCAGTGTGGTTTATTGCCAATATGGGTTGTTGGTTTCCAAATATCCTTGTTACAGTATCAGACAACAAAAGTCACTTTCACTGTGTAATTCAAGTTGAGACCACAAAATTCACAGTATTCACAGAAAATTTGCTGTTCATCTCCAAGTTTCACTCCACTTTTGTCTTTTGATATTGCAGTTCTAAGCTTTGCATATTTTCATTTATAGAGCCTTAAACATTGCACTCATGCTAATACATTTTTTGCAGAATTGCGAAGTTATTTCAGTATTTCATAGTATATTCAAATTGGGCGGCAGGAAAATACCCAACTGTTTTCATAAGTCTCCCAGTCATGTGAGATATCAGATCTTTTGATTATGCATCCTATTCCTTTTTAATATTTTGCTGCATTAATTTTATAAACTGAAATTCTGCAAAAAGTGTTCCATGTTTGATGTGCATATTAATCAATCAATCTTTATTCTATTCCCATTAGTAATAATTTTTTAATGCTATCACTTTCTTATCCTAGCAGGAAATGCTTTAACAAAAATAGTGGCAGCAATCAGGGACATACATGTAAAAGTATGAAAGAGCATCCTGGTCATGTGTTCTTGATAAATCAATGCTTTTAAGCAGAACTATTAATCCAATCATAAATATAATTGCCCCAATACATAGGCAATTATAGAACTGTACAAGATGATTTACAAAATTGACTTCCTACATATACTTCTCTCACAAAGGCCAGTAATTCAACACCTACTTTGTCTCCTTTGTCATCAGGCTCTTCTTCAGTTAAAAATTCACGTTTTGGGTATGGGATCTGACAACCTGCAAATACACTGCAAAAATTCCAAATGGTTTTTAATGTATCAAAGAAGAGATTTATTTAAAAGTCCTTTCAGAATTACAAGGTGTCTTCCCTATGATGTATTTTAATCTTAATTAGCCATACAGCCTATGCTTCATCATGATAATTCAATGGCTTTACACTGTTCCAAGTTGTGCTCTGCTTGAGAAAACTCTTGGTACTTGAGACTTCAGGCAGTGAGTCTGTTTCTCAAAGGCACAATCCTATGCATGTTAGCCAAAAATAAATCATACAGATCCCAGCATACCTGAATCTGCAGGATTTTTTTTTCTGCCTAAACATATATAGGATCATGCCTTAAGAGTTCTCTGCAGTCACTCCTTTTGGAAGACTATTACTTTCTTTCATACAAAGATAACTTCTTTACAGTGGGAACAGCAGGCACTAGCAATGAAACCTTAGTTGTGGCCCCTAATCTTCAGAACTACCTCCAAGGAGTCTTGGTTTTAAAAAAAAAGTTTGCTTCTAACTGATATGTTATATTGGACATGCTACTCTTTTATTGCTGTTATTTTTAGATCTTTTTTCTTTTTGCACTGGCTGAATTATAACTGGATTTTTTCCTTTGCTTGTATTATAATATTTTGGATACAATGTGATATTCTTGTGATTGTTATTCTGTTCTGGATGGATGTTGTCCAGAAAGGTAACTTATAAATATTTTAAACAATAAAACATACACTGTTTATAATAAAAAATAATAATTTATTGTATTTGCAGTCTGAGCATTGCCTTAGCATTTGTGTCTTGCACAGACCCGAGCATCCGTAACTAAGGAACGAATGGCATGTAGCCATTACTAGCTGCTTTCTAGAGACCTGAAAGGCATCTCAAACGTATCTTTTTCTGCTAGGACAAGCCTTGGTTTCCTTGTCCCATTTTTACACAGGATTAGACACACTGCTCTAAGAAAGTCTTCTCTTTCTGCTGTATATTGAAGGCTTCAAACTTTCCATTTGATGCATCACTTTCCACCAAACTAGTTTCCAAGTATTACTATATTAGTATTTCTATAAAAGTGTACCTAAATTCTCAATCCCTTAAATCCCTGACATTTTGCCAAGAAGCCAAAGAAAGGGCTTGACGTCTAACATAAGGTCAACTGCTATGAATCTCGTGTAACTAAGCAACCTGTAAAGCTGACTGGAGATCATTAAATACATAAATACTAGCTAACCAGTAATTATGACAGTGCCCAGATTTTAATTCTTAATTCGGAATATTTATTGCTAGAGACATATCCCAAATGATCAAGCTAAACTTGATCAGGCTGATGAATGACATGTTACTGGATGCATCTGTAAAGTAGAGTTTGTTGGATAAGGTCATACATTTAACATGAATATTATGTCTCAGGCTGTTTATGTTATATGTGTGATTCCTTTACCTATAACTAGCAAATAGTTTCAAAACTTAATGCTATATTTGTAAATTTGAGGGAAGACATTCTGCTCTCCCACAAATATCTTTGAAAAGGACCCAACTTCCAATGTAAGATGGTGGGTTTTGTCCAAAATACCAAGCTTTGGACTTTTCCACCTTGGCTATTATTTTTCACTTCATGGAAGTTTCACTTCACTGAACTTCATAGCAGTTTTATAATTGTTTTGTTGGCGTCCTCTCTCCAAATGGATGACATTAAGGTCTTGGCTCTCTAGGTGGCTAACATTAAAATATATTACAATTAATTAATTAAACATTACAAGTATATAAGGGTAGGGGGTATATCTGCTGGAGCAGAGTGAGCTCTTCTAATTAGAGTGAACTCTTAAAACCAACTCTTATAACCAGATATAGTCAGGTTTCTGTGAAATATTTGTGAAAGAGGACAATATCCACCTGGTACCAAAATAAAATAGTGAAAGCACCAAGAGGACCTCTTTAGAAGTCTATTCCAAAGGTGGAGGGCAGCCACTGAGAAGCCCCTTCTTCTAACTGCCATCCCTTCCTTTAGAGATGGCTCTTTCAGAAGGATCACATTCTCAGATCTTAAAAATGGGCGGGTAGGAATATATTGGAAAAGGCAGTCCTTCAAGTAACCAGGTCCCAAGTTGTTTAGGGCTTGTTTATAACAAGCACTTCCAATTGGGCCTGAGACAATTTAAATTACTATTTTTTGAATAGCCTGCATCATTAGAAAAGGTGAGATAGCTAGTCCTCCATGCTCTGTGAGCTCCTTGCTGCTATTCACAATTATTTAGTGGCAACAAAATTGTGCAGAATATCTAATTATGTATTTGGGCAAAGATTGTGCAGACTTCCCTGTCATCTTGCATAATTCTGCCAATGATATGGTTAATAATCCTGAGGGCAGTTTAGGCAAGTCCAAACAAGCCATATGTTCAAAGACTAACAAGTTCACTCAGAATTTGGTCTGGTCCAGTTAATTTCATTTCCAGAAATGACTTTTAATCCAGTCTACACATTGCACATAGTCATACATTAACAGTTAGAACATAAACATCAATGACATGGAAGAAGGGGTGAACAATCAATGACATCAATGACATGGAAGAAGGGGTGAACAGTCTGCTGATCAAATTTGTAGACAATACTAAAACTGGGGCAGTGGCCACAACTGAGGAGCAGGTACTCCAGCTCCAAAAGGATCTGGACAGACTATGGAAGTGGGTAGGAGACAACAGGATGGCGTTCAATGTGGATAAGTGCAAGGTCTTGCACTTGGGGCATAGGAATGGGTGTCATAAGTACAGGTTAGGGGACAAGTGGCTGGAAAGCAGCACTTGTGAAAGGGACCTCGGGGTGCTGGTTGACTGCAGGCTAAACATGAGTCAGCAGTGTGACGCGGTGGTCAAGAGGGCAAATGCCACCCTTGGTTGCATAGCCAGAAGTGTGGCTTCTAGATCGAGAGAGGTATTACTACCACTCTATACGACTCTGGTGCACCCGCAACTGGAGTAGTGTGCTCAGTTTTGGGCCCCTCATTACAGGAAGGATATAGCCAGGTTAGAGTCAGAGCAGCATAGAGCCACAAGGTTGGTGGCTGGTTTGCAGGGGATGCCATATGAAGCAAGACTGAGGGAACTGGGTCTCTTCAGCCTGGAGGAGACTCAGAGGGGATCTGTTGGCAACATACAGGTATGTCAGGGGATGTCACATGGAGGTGGGTAGAGACCTGTTCTCCCCTGCAGAGGAAGGCAGGACGTGCTCCAATGGAGCAAAGTTCAGGGAACCAAGGTTCCATTTAGATGCCAAGAAGCACTTCCTGACAGTTAGGACCCTGAGGGTGTGGAATGGGCTTCCACGGGAGGTGGTTGAGGCCCCATTGGTGAGGGTGTTCAAAGATAGGCTGGACGTCCACATGGTGGGCATGTCGTGAGCAGAGCCGGCTGGAACCAGGGGTCAGATTAGATGGCCCAGGAGGCCCCTTCTCACTCGCGCTGTTACTATGTTCTAAACTGGGTTATGAATAATCTAGCATGCACATATTTTTACCAACTTGCCAGGTAAATGTTCTTTACCTTGAAAGGACTAGTTCTGTCTTTTGGACACTACATTTAACATCTAATTTAGATGTTAACAGTAAGACTGTTTCAAGATAACAACAACAAAAAACGTGTTAACTGCTCTAAATTTAGGGGAAAAATGGAAATAGGATTTTGGTTGTGAAATTTTTGGTTGTGAAGTTTTAAGGCAGTTTTTGCCTTAGTCTAACTACTGAATTTACAGAGAAATGTCAACTAATTAGAAAGTATTATCTGGCTTTTGAACAGGGAAAACTGGACCTTCAGGCAGTTAGCAGCTGACTATGAAGATCTGTGGTGTACATAATCAACCTGTCAGTGAATAACAGGATTAATGGTATGATTAACAGGATCAAAGACTCATAAAACAAGAGATTAATAGGAACATTACTTAGAAATGGGGAAAGGCACAGTAAAACCCTTTCTTACTGCTTGTCAGGAGTGAGAATTTCACTCATTGTTATGCTCAGCTGCCATAATTCCATACCTACCCCTGCATACTGAAAGTGAGAAAGCATTTTAAGCAATTTTCATGAAGGTAATTCACTGATCACTTACTCAGATGTTGGAAGTGGATCTTCTAAGAAATAAGGATCCTGCATAGCCTGTTCTGAGGTAATTCTCTTTATTGGGTCCATAGTAAGCAATTTCTGTAGCTAAACATAATTAAGAACACAAGACACAAGTGCTGTCAAATGAACTAGGAAATACTTTACCACACTGTGAGCACATGAAGCTTCCTTCCTTGCACCCTCAAAATCAAATGAGCTCAGGGTCTCCAGTTCAAGGGCTTTGGAAGACCCTGGGTAAAGTTTTGGAAAGCCATTGCCTGTTATTGAGGATAATACTGAACGAAATATGGACTAGTGACATGGCTCAATTTAGATAAGGCAGCTTCCTAATAAGCTATATCTGCAGAGTAATCAGAAGACTCATGGAAGTGAGTTGCAGAACCTACAGAACTGATTCAAGTGTGCGGTCATAACTTCTAAAGGATACCTATTTAGCTCCATTATACTATATACTGCTGTGAATTCCCATTGTGATTTGTAAAATAATCTTACAAGAGCAATAATACGACTCCTAAATAGCATCAGAGGGGCATAGCATACTCTGGATACCCAGATTTGAGGGGAGACTGCACCCCTCTCTGCATCCTCCCACCCCCCACCAGAGCAGATACAACAGTGCCAGATGCCTCTCTGTGGTCAGGAGCACCACCTCAGAAGGGGAGGAAGTGACAATTTCAAGAATGGGCAGGGAAGAAACCAGAGAGAAAAGGAGACAAACTGCCTGGTGGCCTCTTCAGTCTTTCTCTCCCTCTCTGAAACACCTTTACTAGATGAGAAAATAAATAAATAAAGACTTTCTATTAAAAATGCAGGGCAGGAGGACAGGGAGAGGAAGATAGCCTTTGCTCCTCCTCCCACCCTGCACAGAATTAGCATAAACCTCCAAGTTCAGAAGCTCACAGTCACTATAATAAGTGAAAATCTCTGTGTCTCTCTGATATCCTTCCTGAGTATTCTGGCCATACACCTAGTCTATGAATCAAGAAGGCACAGAGAGGTATCTTTGCATAATCAGGCCAGTGGGAGAACCAGGTAACTCGTGCTGTACTACATAAAATTTTTAGAGTAAGTTCTTGTTATCCCTTCTAAATACAGAATGAGCTAAATTACAATATTTATCTATCTATAAAACACAGCTATATACGGTAGAGGTGACAAACAGATTTAAGGAATTAGATCTGATAGACAGAGGGCCTGAAGAACTATGGATGGAAGTTCGCAACATTGTACAAGAGGTAGCAACTAAAACCATCCCAAAGAAAAAGAAATGAAAGAAAGCAAAATGGCTGTCTGAGGAAGCTTTACAAATAGCTGAGGAAAGAAGGGAAGCAAAAGGCAAGGGAGAAAGAGAAAGACACACCCAATTGAATGCAGAATTCCAGAGAATAGCTAGAAGAGATAAGAA
>NW_025335941.1:46471720-46479007 GCF_004798865.1 Varanus komodoensis
ATAGAATAGGGAGGACCAGAGATCTCTTCAAGAAAATTGGAGATATGAAGGGAACATTTCATGCAAAGATGGGTATGATAAAGGACCAAAATGGCAGGGACCTAACAGAGGCAGAGGAGATTAAGAAGAGGTGGCAAGACATCCCTGATAACCACAATGGGGTGGTCACTGACCTAGAGCCAGACATCCTGAAATGTGAAGTCAAATGGGCCTTAGGAAGTCTGAGCACAACAAAGCAAGTGGGGGTGACAGTATTCCAGCTGAGCTATTCAAAATCTTAAAAGATGATGCAGTAAAAGTGCTACACTCAATATGCCAGCAAACTTGGAAAACTCAACAGTGGCCACAGAATTGGAAAAGGTCAGTTTACATTCCGATCCCAAAGAAGGGCAATGCCAAAGAATGTTTGAACTACCGCACCATTGCACTCATTTCACATTCTAACAAAGTTATGCTCAAAATCCTACAAGCTAGGCTCCAGCAGTATGTGGACCGAGAACTACCAGAAGTACAGGCAGGATTTCGAAGAGGGAGAGGAACTAGAGATCAAATTGCCAACATACGCTGGATCATGGAGAAAGCTAGGGAGTTCCAGAAAAACACCTACTTCTGCTTCATTGACTATGCTAAAGCCTTTGATTGTGTGGATCACAACCAATTGTGGCAAGTTCTTAGAGATGGAAGTACCAGAGCATCTTATTTGTGTCTTGAGAAACCTTTATGCGGGTCAAGAAGCAACAGTGAGAACTGGACATGGAACCACTGATTGGTTCAAAATTGTGAAAGGAGTTCGGCAAGGCTGTATACTGTCGCCCTGCCTATTTAACTTATATGCAGAGCACATCATGAGAAAGGCAGGGCTAGATGAATCACCAGTTGGAATTAAGATTGCTGGGAGAAATATCAACAACCTCAGATATGCAGATGATACCACTCTAATGGCAGAAAGTGAAGAGGAACTAAAGAGCCTCTTGATGCGGGTGAAGGAGGAGAGTGCAAAAGTTGGCTTGGAACTCAACATTAAGAAAATTAAGATCATGGCATCCGGTCCTCTCACTTCCAGGCAAATAGATGGGGAAGAAATGGAGGTAGTGACAGATTTTATTTTCCTGGGCTCCAAGATCACCACAGAAGGGGACTGCAGCCAAGAAATTAAAAGACGCTTGCTCCTGGGGAGGAAAGCTATGGCAAATGTAGACAGCATACTAAAAAGCAGAGACATCACCCTGCCAACAAAATGTGTATAGTCAAGGCTATGGTTTTCCCAGTTGCAATGTATGGCTGTGAAAGCTGGACCATAAGGAAGGCTGAGTGCCAAAGGATTGAGGCCTTTGAACTGTGGTGCTGGAGGAGACTCCTGAGAGTCCCTTGGACCGCAAGGCGATCAAACTGGTCAGTCCTAGAGGAGATCAACGCAGACTGCTCTTTAGAAGGCCAGATACTGAAGATGAAACTCAAATACTTTGGCCACCTAATGAGAAGGAGGGACTCCCTGGAGAAGAGCCTAGTGCTGGGAACAATATATGGCAAAAGAAGAAGGGGATGGCAGAGGATGAGGTGGCTAGATGGAGTCACTGAAGAGGCTGGCGTGAGCTTAAGTGGAATTCGGGGGATGGTGGAGGACAGGAAGGCCCGGAGGAATGTTGTCCATGGGGTCGCGATGGGTAGGACATGACTTTGCGACTAACAACAACAACAACAACAACAACAACACACAGCTCATCTTTACTCTTAATCTGCAGCAAGCCAACTAAGGCAAAACAGTGCCCAAAATATAAAGATTCCTCCATAAAGGCACTAAACTGCTAACCTTCTATCATTGAAGGACAAGCAGAAACTCTTTATGAAAATATTAACTTAACACTCCAGCCAGCTGATGTATTTACTCACAAGCCAGTACTTGCTACCTCAAGCTTTTGGACTCTTCTTTTCAAAATATTAATTTCCAAAACAGGATTCCCTATGCTCCCTAGGATAACATTAGCCTCTTCATAACGACTTAATTAGATTTGTTTTTAAGCCTCTTGGAGAAGCTAGACAGTCTTATTGTTGGGTTTTATGGCTGAGTGCCCTTTAAAAATAAGCATTGCAGCTGATTAACCATAAAGTTGTTAAGTCAACATTGAATTAAATGAATATGGTTCTGGAGCACATACAAGCAAACATTCTACTGGAGCAATGAGATGCTGGACACTTAACCTCCTCACCCATAGCTGCCAAGCACTTAGCCTATTCTTGTCCTCCATCCTTTTTTTCAACAGCTCAGAAGGAAGAATAGACTGACCAGGCAAACAAAAAGAAGAATTTTCTCTTTGGCATGTCTAATCCCAGGTATTCCTTTCCCAGCAGGATTTTTATCTGGGAATTTTTAGCCTGCTGAAGATAGCAGGTAGCTTGGCTACTACAGTATAAGAACACGTTAAAGGAAAACTAGAATTTGTAGCCACTATACATAATGCAAATTGCTTAAAGCTGTGTCTGAATAATTCATTTCTGTTCAGATAATCTAGTTCAGTTAATTCCTAAGAGGCACAAAGAAATAATTCTATGAATTCGATCTTAGGGTTTTAGTTCAGGCATGTCACAATACCTTTCTCAGACATGTATCATTATGAAACAGAAAAAGTCATATAAATAAAATTATACAATAAATGTTTTTGTGCAAAGATAAAATGAAAAGCCTTTAAGCAACTGAAATTAACATTTTTTGGGAACAATTAAGTATTCACTAGTGAGAAATTAGATACTTCCAGAGACTTACCAAATGGAATGCTTTACTATCTGGCTTTACTTTGTGTTTTTCCATATATTTGATAAGGCTGCAGTTGGTATACCTGAAAGAAAACACTGATTTATAACAAACATCACTTGTGAGAAATTGAGCAGAAAGTATACTTCGAATAGGTAGTAAGTACAGAACTAACAGGATCTTGTATCCACGAAAGAACTCAATTTTTCCAAACCATCTGGTCCATCTGTGAGTCAAAATGGTGCCCACACTGTGAGAAAGAAGCCTGAAACCATGATACTATTTTTTCTAGATAGGCTGCATGGAAATTAGTTCTCATCATCCAGATCTGGTTCTCATATCAAGGGATAAAATCTGTGAAAAGCTATTAACAATCAGCTACTCTATCTCTTTCCTGTACAATATAAGGCACACATTTAGGCGAGTTTTAAAATCAATTACAACCTATCCTTTCAAGTTTACACCTGGAAGCTGAAGTACTGTAATTTTTATTAATACAGATTCTCTTTAGTGAAACCACAGTAATTTCATACATATTGGGTGCCATAAGGTTTTAAAGTTATCTAGACAATAAGCAAAGTTGCAGTCATTCTCTGTTTTGAACAGCTTCACAACACCTGTATAGCATGCTGCACAGTCATCTGTAAATTTTTGGCTGGCTTAGCAGCCAGCCATTATTTATGGTCAGCAAGATCCCCTTTCTAATTACATCCCTCCTAATAATCCTTGGCTCACTTTTGCACAAATAGCATAGCACTCCGTTACAAAGTGAAATACCCATTCTTGTTCAAGTTCTTAGTCTTTCATAAAAATCCGGGAGGTAGTGATCTCTGTGCAAGGTGTTCAGGGGAAGGGATGGTCAGAGGATGGAACAGAGGGAGCTGGCAAACAAATGATTACTGCATGTTTGAGCTATTGATGCTGCAGACAAGATTACAATTTCTTGGAAAATTTTTGCAAAACTTACGTATTTCTTCGGAAATCTTTCATTAATGTTGAATGTTCAGGCATCTTTTTAATATCTTCCCAATCTTTATCTATGAAGTGAATATTAGTACAATTTCATCTTTCTTTACATAGAGAATAGGACATCATTGCTTGCACATTCAAAACTATAATCTCTTCATCTTCATGTGTGCAACTTTGCTTCCTGGACATTCTTGATGAACCTGAGTGGAAAAAATATCCTCTTCTCATAGTTTTCAGTAACACTGAGAACTGAAAGGCATATCTATTTGATGCATAGTTTTAAATCATAAAGATTTGTTTTGCTATAAAAATACCTGAACAAGTATTGCTTTACTTTTCAATATTAACCTGGTGCCCTTAACTAACTGCTACAGTAATTTCATGATAATTTTTAAAACAAAGTATTTAAAACCAACACAGTTATTGAAGGGATACTTATAGCCTCCTAATCTATGTTTCTGTATCACAAGGCAATAAGAAACAAAAAATAAAAAGAGGCTTCTTTGCAAGCTGGAGTAATGCCATTTGAAATATACAGAATAATGGCTGCTGTGGCTTTTTTCAAGCCTATCAAAACTTCAGAGAAGACTGCAAGGGATGCCAATTATCTTAAAATGGCCCTGAAGAGAAATATTACTTATTTCCCCCATATATCATATCAGTAGCCTTTGATCTTTTCACATTTAGGACCTGCATATGCCAACTTACAACATATATGAACTATATGACAAATGCTGAATATAAGAACCAGCATAGCATTATTTTTAACATGATTTTATTTTATTATATTTTCAAAGAGCTGAGCATGGCTGTAAAGTTCAGGACATTTTGGAGGGCTTTTATCGATAGGGTTGCTGTAAGACAAAGATGACTTGATGGCACATAACAACAAACTGCATTTTATTGCAGCTTGACCCTTTCTTCAAACCTACCTGTTCCATGCATTAAAAGTATTCTTTTGACCATCAAATCATTTAAACATTTGATTTGATAATGGCAAATATATCCTGGCATGTATCAACAATGATAAAAATAGACTATATACCTGCAGGAAATCCCATTACATTGAATATTCTGTCCAGCTGGTCATGATGATACGGATTGCTAGTTTTTATATCCTCTTGTCGGCAGTGGAATATTGGCTCTGATGTTAGCAGCTCTGCAAATATACACCCTATAGCCCATATATCTTTATAAAAGAGGAGGGGGGAAAATCAAATAGGCTTTTCTAAAAGGAGGAAACATAGTCTGAGAAACAGCAGACATTACAGAGAGCCTCTTAAAGCAAATCAATTCTACTTTAAGTCATCGCAACATTTATTGTGAACATTTCCATTGTAACTTTGCAACATTTTAAAGTTTTCTTTGATCCCATATAGTATATCACAATTCAAGCCACAGCCTAAAGAATGTTGGCACTGTTTGTTGAAGTCTAAATTCTAAGTTCTTAATCTACAATTTGCATATTATCCCACTTTCTCCATTGTCCTTTTAAGATTTCAACATCAAACATGCATATTAGTTTTGCTGCATTTTTCTGTATACAGTAATAGCAATGTTAATGTTAGACAATGATGACCAACAGAAATGAGCAGAATCTGTATTTTCCGCTTTATGCGCTGCTTTGTAGGCCTTTCAAGTAGAGCATGCAATAAAGGGATAAATTAGAATATAATGCAACTTTTATAGTCAGTTTAGTTTGACCAATTCAAGAAAATACTTGCAGAAGCTGCAAACTATGTACCTCACTAAACAAATTACATTTTAATAAGGGGAAACTCTTTTCAAACTATCATTTAAATACTTTAGGCTACATCCAAAGTGACAAGCAGACTTCTGCTTGCGCCCTTTGCAGTCCCCAAACTAGCCTGAGCAGACTTGATGGGACATGTGCGGGTGCAAGACAGAATCTGTTCTGGCAGTAGTAGTCTCTCCTGGTGAACAGACACCACTGGATACAACACATTAGCAAGAGCTGAGCTGAATGTTTGTGTTCAATGAAAACTAGGCAAATTATATATTTTTTTGGTTCAAGTCCTAATTATGCAAGGTAGTTGTACAAACTCATGCCAAAAGATTGAACTTTAAAGCATCAAGGAACGAGTGTGCAGCTCAAAGGAGTTCCTACATCTTATCTTCTTAGGAAGAGCCGTGCATCTCTAAGCAGACAGCCTAAAATTTGGGCTGAAATTTTCTGCCAATCCTTCCCACATCCTTTTAGCTAGCATCAGCCTCATTTTACCTGCAATCTTCTTCCAGTCATGCTATAAGAGAGGCAGGTAAGGTTCACAATTAAACTGCTTAGAGATGTTCTCTGAGTTTGGTCAAACAAATGCAGATTGCCCCCTCCCCCCAGTGCAACTCAGCCCTATTCAATATGGTGTCTTCCAGATGTTTTCCAGAATTTTTGACCATTGATTAGGCTGGTTGGGGATTATGGAAATTGAACTCCATGATATTTGAAGGGTATCAAATTAAGAAGAAGCTGAACTAGTACAAGGACTATACTGGTCCCTTTGTCAAACACTCCTGAGTGAAGTTAGCAATTTTGGGTAGAGTCATGGTACAGATTAGTAGCAGGATGCAGAACACAGGAACACAGGCAATTCTCATAATGAAGGGAATGAATGCTCCTATCCAAAAATTTATACTGAGACTAGTGCCATTTAATTTTTTTATATGTATAAATGATCTGAGATATGAGATGAACAATTAGGTGGTGAAGTTTCTGAATGACACCAAATTATTTAGAAAGATGAAAACCCAAATCATTCTCTCAAAACTGGGAGAATTGGCAATTTGATGACGAAAAAGAGATTTGGTATAAATATAATGTGATACAATTTGGGAAAGAAAAAAGTATAATTCCATATATAAAGCATCTGGACTGATAGGGAGCCTTATGACAGGAAGAAGATCTTGGGCTCATGGTAGATCATGCAATGAAAATATCAGCTCACTGTGCAATGACAGTGAAAACAAAAAATTGCTTGCTGAGAATTATTCAGACAAGATTATGTTGCTCCATTTGAAAAACTGATGCGCACCTCTGAATCTTTTATCTGAAAAAGGCTAGAGCAGACCTGAAAAAGGTGCAGAACAGGGCAACCAAAATGAGCATGGGATCAAAGCACATCTTCACTATAAGCAAATGTTAAAGTGTTTTGTATTTTAACTTAGAAGGGAAAATGAATAGGGCTGATATTATGAAAGGTTTTAAGAGTATACCTTGTGGGAACAAAGTGGAGGAAGATTTTCTCTCCTGTAATATAAGTGCTTATCATCACTTAAAATCAGTGCTCCACAAGTACTTTCTATTTTCTAATTTTTAAAAATTCAACCTATAATGGGCTTTTGCATAGTTGCTTCACATATCCCAGATGAAAGACAGATGAAGGAGAAATCAAAAGCTTACTGGGAATGGGGGAGAAAGCAACAGTAGTTTCAACAACAGTGCAACCAAAACAAAAGGTCATTTCAGCTCTAGGCATAGGTTTACTAGCATCCAAGGCTTAGATTTGTACTTGTGCAAGCTGAATGATGCTCATGCATCTTTCTCCTTCTCCCAA
>NW_025335941.1:46479107-46616311 GCF_004798865.1 Varanus komodoensis
TACTTCTGTAATAAAACTATTACTATTTAACAACATAGGTGCAAACATGTCACATTTCACAAATTCTAATAGACCCATGAATTTAGCTTAATGTCTCTGAAGCTTAAGTATTTTAAGAACAAAGGTTCCAGCCCTCATATTTTCACCAGAGATAAACTCCGTTCACTTAGCTGTCCAAACTGAGAGCATACACAGCCCTATTTAAAATGTTGTTATACTTCATTTTAGAAATTAAATAATTATTTTTGTATATTAGAAAATAAAGGTCTAGTGCTAATAGAAAAACAAACACACTGATACATCCTCTATTGCTCCATAAGGGAAAAGTATAGTGTTTGAAAGTGAACACTGTATTTTTTTTAAAAAAAGTTTGGAACAGTGGAAGTCCAACATTTTGGGTTTATTGCCAAAATAAGGAAAAAACAAACTTTATCATAATTTTGGAAGTCAAAACTTGCCATTATTGGTACTGGATGGCTCAAGCAGATTGGAGGAAAGGGTTTTTTTCCCAAATCCAACAATAAAATGTTTTAAAAAGCTATTGCTTGTGCAAAGAGTAGATGGTCAATTTTCAACAATGCTACAACAGACTGTCAGCTTTGGGTGCTTTACTAGCCACCCAAGCCAGCCAGCCACACTCACCAGGTTTGGATGTCACAACAACCCACATCTGGCAAGGGTTATTAGAGAAATCAGTCAGGATGGAATTAGCATGTGTGGATGTGACAAACAAGTCATAGTGGCTTATTAACCACCCTTGTGTCATGACTTCAAATGGGAAACAGTACAGAAGTCTGCAAGGAGCACTAAATTCTGCATTTGGCAGACTGTTGATCAACAGTCTTATACAACCAAAACATATAACTATGAAATTCTATGTAAGTTACAAAGCAAGGCAGCTAAATGCGTCAGAAAGAAGGGAAAAGAACACTTCCAAACTTTCAGTACTGACTGAAGGCTGTATTACCTTAAAAATCCAGGATACAGATTAGGTGTTTCCTGGTGCACAGTCATACCAATGTCCATAGGACATCTAAGGATGTGCATTAATAACATGCTGGGTCATATCATGATGTGGATTTTACTGTTTCACTAGAGTTAACTTAAATGATTTTAAAGTCTTTTTATAGAATATGTTACAAGGAGTTCCCCCAATAAAAAATATGTCCAAAGTCTATGGCTTCTAGGACGGTTTGGATATTTCCTTCAATTGATGCCCATGAGCTTTTTCTTAGCCTTCTATAGCTAAGCAACCTTTCTACCCTTCTCAATAGTACTTTATACAACTGCCACTAATATTCATTTTGTTATTGCATATTTGCAGTACACAGCACTTACAATGAAATGACATTTTTAATGAAGGGGGCAATTTTATGTTTTCCCCTTTTCTCCACCCTCCAAACTATCTCATTTGTCCAGCAATAACAGAAGTTACCTTTTTAATTTGTAAGGTTTCACCTGTGAACCATCAAGCATTAACAGTATTGACCTACTAAACCACACCTTTAGAACATTCTGTCTTAAATGCTACACTGGGACTTATCAAAGATATAAACATACCAATTTTTACTCTTCCTCGCTCAGGACCTTCACCCATAACTAAAATATTAGCAGGTTTCTGTGGAAAAAAAATAAATACACAACACATATACCAAGATAAACCTAAACATTTGTGCCTGAAATTAGCAGCTTTATTCCCCATTTTAAAACAAAATGCAGTGGAATATTATATTGATAGTGGCTGCATGTTATTATTTTTAGGCAATAAAAGCAGCCTAATAATGTCCTTGCCAATTTTAAATTCTCTCCCTTTTAAAAAGCAATCTTACAATAACTCCTCACATTGTGACCTTCTCTCATGAGCAGAAGCCATTTTATTCTGGAGCTCAGAAATAGAGGAAAAAAATTTCCCTGCCTCTTGAACTTCCAACACTATTCAAGTACAAGAGAGTAGTCTACCATACTTTTTACATATTGTCCAAAAACATTTTAAATGCCATTGTACAAAGATTTTAATTCTGTACAAATGTTTTTTTAATAAATTAGGCAATATAATTGTAGTTTAAATTCAAGCTAAATGTCAATTTAGCCTCGTTTACAAACACAGAGTTTCAGATGCTTGCCCTTCACAGATGCTATAGTTTGAAATTCACACATCCTTCTTTTGATTTTAAAGGGCTGCTGCATGGATTTCCTTTTCTTGTCCATTGTTTGTTTGTTATCATTCCATTTCCACATAATGCATTTTCCTCAACAGTAGTGGCCTTTAGAAATTCTTAAAAATATGAATTATTTGTACAATTACTTCAGCAAGCACTAGAGCCATACTAGTACTATATTGCTATTTCTTATGTTTATGAACATTTACAAGACTGTAGCATGTAGTTACAGATGGTCTAAATTGTAGATATCCAGCACAGATACTATTGCTTGTCTCAGACCAGTTTCAAAAAAGAATGACTACTGCTCTGAGAAAATTTGGTATCAATAGCTTGAAGCACAACTGTTTGAAAAAGCTATAAATTGAGCATGCATAAGGGATCATCCCTCCAAGAACACTGCCAAAGTATTGCCACAACATGAAGCTATTATGGGACCACATATCTGTGGACTTCAAGGTTTTATAACACGCTACATAAAAGTACTTAAAGGAAGCTTTGATGTATGAATGCAAACACTTTTGATAGGAAAGGATATAATCTGATTTTGTTACATGGACAGGATAAATGTGTGAAGAATCAGAGACAACAGATTTTAAAAAGGATACACTTGATTCAGGACAGACTAAAAAGGCTACAATGCAATTTCAGTAAGATGTATGCTCCTAATTAAGAGGGGAAAAGGAACTATCCTGTGGCATTATTAGGCCATCTAATTCTTGTAGTGATTCATATGATGTATTTATGAATATGTGAGCCATTTGACTATTGTGATGTGAATAAATAAATAAAAATATCAGAACAAAATATCCAGAATTCTCTTCAGTCTAACTGGAATAGCACTCTAGAACTTAAATTCATTTGGAAATATGTTGCAGAGGAAGTTTAATGAAAAGTTTGCTCACCAACTTGTGTATGTTTATATGCTGGTGTGCTGTTATTAATGAATGATCAGTCATGGTGGCAATTAACAACCCAGGAACATTCCATTTCCTGCTTTCTTTCATGACACGAGAACCCAGAAATTCTAGGTTCTTTATGAGCTAAAAACATAGCTCAAACACAAACCAGAGGCTAAGTACTTACTTTTTCCAATCCTAATGACCTTGTCAAATATTCCAATAATTACTTTTATTCCTACTTTGTACTACATGTTTAATGTGAGAACCAAAGACTAAGTGAAACGACAACCAAGAAAAGAGAAGTGCTGAAACTTTCCATTTAAATCCACTATTCAACTATAAATTTTTATTTTTTTAAAAAAATAATTAACTTATTACCATACCATATCATTCATTGTGCATCAATAACAGGGAATTAAAATTTAAAAAGGGAAAAACTTGCAGTACAAATAAACTGATTCATTTAATTCAAAGCAATTAATAATTTATTTAATACTGAATGCAAAAGGTGCATCTCCACCCAGTACCTTCAGCTACATGAGAATTTATTCATATCTTTATATTCCCCTCTTCTCCTTTACTTCTGTGCTTTCCCATTCTAAGGAAGACCCCTTTCCCATTCAAAATTGCACTGAATATGTTTAATACTTTCCCTTTCACTAATACGTATTCAACGAACAACTCCCAAATTATCCTTATTAAAATTATTCCGATTTGTCAGTCATTTTGTCACCTCAATACTACATGATAACTTGTCATTGATTGCTGTTTCAAATTTACTTAACTGGAAATCAAGGTTTCCTTCTAATTCTTTGCTATTATTACTCTTATGACTGTTAATAAATGTTATTAATTTCAGCTCATGTGCCAAATCCTATTATCTCTATCAGCATCTTTATTGTATGCCACAATAAAGGCTTTAAATTGCTTTATAACTACTATTATACCAGCTTTTAACCTTTCCTTACATATGATTTTTATTCTGTCTAGTACTCTTCTAGTCAGATCTGCCATCCATCTCCCTAATATAAAAATACACTGATCCACCTTAATATATTTACCAATAAAATTATTCAATCACTTTGCAAATACTGCTCTATTTTTTGTCTTGGTTTATCAAAGAAATAGGTCTATAAGCCCCAGGATCTGTCAGATATTTGTTAGGTTTGGAATGAAAACTATTGAGGAATATTTCCAGGTTGAATATTTTCTCCTTCCAATATATTATTAAAAGAGATTTTAGTTTTGAGAAGCTTAAGTTCAAATAAGTACCTGAACTTTCAGGACAGGGTAGGTTTAAATAGGTAAGTAAATAGGCTTAAACATAGGTAATACTATCATGTCTGTTTATTTGATATTTGGTTTCTCTTCCACCTGAACAAATATGAATGGCATCAGACATAACTGGAAACAGGACAGCAGCATAGCTATGAAGATTTTCAGCAGAAATTCCGCATTCCAATAATAAACCAAACCACAATGCTGTGACAGAAATGTAAGACATTTCGTCCACCTCATATCCCCTCAGGGACACATCACATAAAACTATTCTGACATGATTTCTATCTTCAAAGTGTTTAATTTAATTAACTTATTAAATAATTGCTTTTGCATAGTTCATTTGTCATCCATGTTATTGTTTTATTAGATTATTTTTTATTTTATAGCTGGCAAGTTTATTTTCCAGAGCATCCAATTTACTTTGTGGTATTTGTTTCATCTTCCACTTGCTAATCTAGTCTCATTTTTTTAATCAATGACTTTCTAAACTGATTTTTTTCAAAAATGACAGAAAAATATATTTCCCAAATTTTCAATGCAACAGCACTCTTACCATTACTTTCAAGTCAGAACTATAAACAGATTGAGAATCCCCCCCCCCCAAAGTTGGGAGTTTAACATCCTGCTTTAATTTGTCACACACAGCCAATACATTTTGAAATATAACAATTGGTGTAGTGGTTAAGAGCATAGATCTGGGACTTGGTCAATCTGGGTTCTAATTCCCACTCAGCCATTGGATTACTTTGGGCCAGTCACAGACTCTCAGCCCAACCAACCTCACAATGTTGGTGGGGGGAAGGGGAGGGAGATTGAAAGAACCCACTTTTAGTTCCCTAAAAAAGAAAAAGCTGGGATAAAAGTCTGACAGTTAGATAGATGGATAAATAGTTCGATCGATCGATAATCAGTTACCCCTGACTTGAGATCACACTTACTTAACTAAACATTAAACAAGTAAGCAAGATTTGATCAAACATTCAGACGTTTCATTTATTTATTTATTAACAGTAGTTGAATGTATTTATGTCTGGGTTTTTTCCTATCTGATTTTGAGAAACAATAGTGTTGGTTGCTCTGGCAGAAAACTTATGAGAGAAAAAGGTGAATACAACTATTATCTTGTTCCCTATACAAACTGTTATAAGTCAATTGGCGGCGGGGGGGGGGGGAGGCGGCAGGCAGATCATCAGTATGTGGATGAAACACAGCTCTACTTCTCATTTCTACCAACTAGTCCCAGATGACTGAGGACACATGTCTTAAGGCAGTTTAGATATTGATGAGGACAAGCAATCTGAAGATCAATCTTAATAAGATGGAAGTACTGAGAGTGAGTGAATCTGCTGATCTGGATGGAGGTGAGGAACCAGGTATGCAGCTCAGCGCTTTTTCCTGCCCTTGGCATTAGCTACAGAGGTGCAGGTGCCATTGGTGGCTAGCAGAATCATTTATCAATTTCAGCTGACTGGCCAGCTGTGTCCTTATCTAGGGAAGGCAAATCTTTGCCACATTTATGCCATGGCTTCAACCAAAGGAGATGACTATCTCTACATAGGTTAGTTTTTGGAAATTGTTCAGAAATTTCAGCAAGAGCAGGATGCAGATGCCCAGCTGTGTGTAGGACCCAATTAAACTGAGCACAAAATACTGAATTATGGACCAGCTATGCTATTTGTCAAACACCAATTCACACCAATTAAGTGTGTACCATTACCTTTCAAGCCCTAAATGGCTTGGGATCCGGTTATTTAAAGGACCACCTATACCTACAGCTTGCCCAACCCTGAAATTTGGCTTATCAGGTTTGCAGCCTGCAAGGGACAGAACTTTCTCAGTGGGAGAAAGATGTTCTTTCAGTGGAAATGACATGGCAATTTCATTATGGCCACCAAAGACCTGGTTATTTATATATGTGTTTAACTGATAAAGAATATATGCTTGCATCATTCAGTTTAATTTTAAACACTGTTGCTGCTTTACTGCTGATTTTGTAATGAATAGTTTTCATTTGCTTACCATTATTTTTCTTTAGTGAGCCCTTCCAAGGAGTCTTAGAAGTTAACACAAAATAGTAACTAATTTAGCCATCTAAAAACTGCTATAATCCAGTACTGTAAATCCAATTTAAAAATTCAAAACAATTTTTAACTGAGTTAGTACTAGTATAAACAGTAAAGCAATAAACTATTCAATATGACACTTTCAACTAGAGTTTTCATTGCTCATTTCAAAGCTGATAAAGAAAGAACCATATAGGAGGAAGTTCCGCAAGTAGGACAACCATGCAGACTGTCCTGCTTCAAGTACCTGCCAGGCTCACTAACCTATTTTACTAAGAAATGGTAGAAGCTCCTCTACTGCTATATTGAGCAAATCAACTACTGAAAATATAAATAGAAAACAAATTAATCAAAATATGTCATTCCAATATGCCTTTGACCTGCAACTACCTAGAGCCTTATGGTACCCAGGACATCCATGCAGACCAAGCTATTATATGCCAGAAGATGAAAACAAGTGGAAGAGTTGCCCTAAGAATAAGGCAATCTGTCCCATGCAGCACTTTACAAAGGTTTGTCAGCACGAGCAAAAGCAGCTTAATCTGAAATCATAGTAAGAACAAAGTACTGTTTTTAAGGGACATGATGCTGCTCCCTATGCCAGACAATTGGTTTTGGGGACATCAATATACATGCTAAGGGCACCTTGGGACTGCCTCAACAGGTCATCAGCCCAACTTATATAGCAAGGCACACTCTGAGCTTGGTTTTCTCAGCCAGTCATAAGGATGTTATTCTGAAGGGACTTTGATTTAGTCCCTTTGTCAGGATCACCATTTGCTAAGATTTCAATTAATGGCAGTTTCTCCCCTCTGCAAGGGTGGGGGACCTACTAAGACAACTGACTCCGAGACTAATAGATCAGGATGGTTTCCAGAAGGCTCTAGCATATTTGCCAACTGGTATGACTGGCACACTAGCTGAAGCCCTGTCCGAGCAGCGGAACACAGAGATGATGCAGATGGCTGACACAGGTCCTCCCAGGGCTACTTAAAATCAGGTATACTTGGGGCAATTAAGTAGAAAAGAAATATCTCACTGCCTCTATTCAATGTTCTATTAACCACCCACCAGAGCTTTTCCATGGTTGTCTGGGGTCTATTTTATCCTGGCCCAAAGACATCCTAGACCCCTTTGAGCCCCACTCCAATGTGTCTGTGGGATACCTCCATGACAAAATCTCGTACATCTACCAGAACTCCAGCGTTATAGCAGCTGAAGCAGGTGAGGCACTCACAGCACAGACTGGTCCAATTTTATTGGGTGAATTTCAGTTGCTACAGCTTAAGAATGTGACAAGGCCTGGACAAACACCTCTGTATTGTATGTTTGACCCTGCTAGCTTATAAAAGCCATCAAGGAGAGGAAAACAAGCCGGGCCTCCTTGAGAAAAGGTGCAGTATCGTGCTGCCTGAGATCATTTCTAAAGAAATCCTTTCTGGACCCAGAAAAACTTCAGGTTTCAGGTTCACAGCAAATCTTCCTTTCCTGGGCATGTTTCTTGAACAGGTGGCAGCCATCCGGCTCCTGGTACTATTGGATGAGACTGATTATCTGGATCCATTTCAGTTGGTGTTTGGGCTGGGTTTTGGCACAGAAACAGCTTTGGCTGCCCTGTATGATGACCTATGTCAGAAGAGAGTGGGGGAATGTGACCCTGTTGATACTCCTGAATCTTTCAGTGACTTTTCATCCCATTGACCACAGTATCCTTTTGGGGCTACTGTCTAAGCAGGCAGTAGGAAGCACAGCCTTGTAATGGCTACACTCCTACTTGGTGGTGGTGGTTGCTGCTGCCGCCACTGCTGCTGCTGCTGTTATTATTATTATTATTTCTTTCCTATCCCAAAACCAAAGCTCTCTGGAAAAAATACAATGATTTTTAAAACAAAACAATACAAATAATATAAAAAACATTGAAAGAATTTAAAATTAAAAATACCTGGCAAGAAGAAAAAGTACCAGGATAATGCCCTCAGGTCCCTGGGTAATCAAGGAGATCTTTAAAGGCTTCTGCATAGAGGGGTGTCCTGACCTAGTGCCGAAAAAATGGCAACTTCGGCACCAGACAGAGTGTCTGGTTGGCTGACTCGAGAATAGAGCTTAGGGAATACTTTCCGGCAGGGCTTTTTTTGTCATAGAACGCACCAGAATAGTGTTCTGGCACCTTTTTTTCTAATGGATTTTACAAAGTGAGTTTGAATCGTAGCAGATCAGCAGCAAACATCATTAACATAGTGCCTGCAGGCTGCTTTTGTGTCTGCTATCTGATAGTGAGATAGTGAGGGCACTGGTCTCGCTTGGGACGCTGCTCTGCTGCGCAGCTTGGGATTGGTGTGTGTGGTCGTGTGCTTACTGCCGGCGACGTGAGTTTCGGCATTTTTTTTTTTTTTTTTACAAAAAAAGCACTGCTTTTCGGCCTTATGGATTCTTCTGTATTGGTTTAATCAGGAATTTGTTTTGCCTCGTATGCTATACAATATCTACATGTTAAATGAAATCTACATGAAAGCCCTGAGTGGAGTCACCTGGAGTTTTGGAGTGCTTGCCATATGTGTGCTGATTATACACAGTCCTACTTCTCTTTTTCATCAATAGCAGGTGAGGCTGTGGATGTGCTAAACCAGCAAATGGTGTGCAATGGACTAAATGAGAGCTAACAAACTGAAGGTTAATCCAGACAAGATGAGATACTGTTAGTGGGTGGCACCTCTGACTGATGGTGTTCAACTTGTTCTGAATGGTATTGCACTCACCTTGAAGAGACAGGCTGGGAGTCCTCCTTGAGCCATTTTTGACACTTGAGGTACAAGGGTTCCCTCTACCAGCTTAAGTCACCCCCTTATCTTGAAAGGAATTGCCTGGTTTCAGTAATCTAGCTCCAGTGATCTCTAAATTAGATTACTGGAATGCACTCTATATGTGGGTGCCCTTGAAGACTGTTCAGACGTGCAGCTTGTGCAAAATGCGGCAATCAGACTAATAACTGGGACTTGATGCGTGAAATACATGTTACAACCAGCAGCTAGAAAGACCTACAGCTCCTGAGACCTCCATACCTGACAGGATGTTCTTAACATCAGAGGCCTTCCTCCAAGTGCCACCTTCAAGATGGCAACAAGGAGGTGGACCTTCTCAGTGATAGCCCTTTGACCGTGGCATTTCCCCATCAATGCTCAATTTGTCGTCCTCCTGATGCCAAGTTAAGACAGCTCTCTGTGCTAAAGCATTTAAAGATGCCTAAAGTTACCTAATGGATTGATGAAGGTAATCATGTCTGATTTTTTCAAAAAATATTAATATTGCAATATAAAATACAGTCAAAAGGAAAACTTACAATTAAAATAAAAACATACAACAGTAAACATGCAATTAAAATAAAACATAAAAAACACTGTGCATCCCACCACGAGGACCACTGGATTCATGTTAAAAACTTTTTCAAAATGTCTTTCAAGAAGTTCCACCCTTCTTCCAAAATTGCAATTACTCCTGTGAAGGTTCAAATTCTTTCCCTTTTTAACAAACATATTCAATAAATGAGCTCCAAATCTCATCAATAGTATTATTTATATATGCCCATTTTCACTTTAATATCACATGTTTATCATTAACAGCTATATTGCACCCTGAGACTCTGCAAAAGGCAGGATACAAAAACTTTAAATACATAAATATTCCAAACTTCTCTATACCAGTCACTCAATTGAAAATCATGTTTTACTTTGCTATAACTAATCTTGCAGCTGTTATTAAATTTGTTATCAGTTCTTTAATATTGTTACTCCATTTTTTCCTATCAAATATTTAAAGTAATACAATATTGGGCTATCTTTCAATATTTAAACTTAGTATTTTACTACTCTCTTTAAAAACCTCTTTCCAAAACATTATTATATATTTGCATTCTCTCCACATATGAAAATATGTACCCACTCAACCATGTCTGTTGTTTTAATAGGTGTATTCTGTATTACATACTGTTTTTGCAAACTGCTTTAAAAATAAATGACTTTCCATGCTTTGTATTACAGAAATGATATGATTTTTAAAAATGTATTATGGTAACCGTTAAGAACTGCTGTAAACTGTCATAGAGCTTTGGCTATGGAGTAGTACAAGAGCTAAATAAATAGATGAACTATACTCTTCCAAAGAGACAAAAGTAAATAGCAGTCCTTCCTCCACTTTTCACTTACCTTCAGTTCCAATTTACAAGTGGAATCTGAAACAAAGGGTGCATTCACACATCAAGGCAGCCATGTAAATAAGGTACACAATGTGACCTATCCATGAAACAACCCATAGAACAACTGACAGATGACCAGGGTTACTATGGGCTGTCCTTCCCCTCACTCGCTTTAGCTAGTACCCCAAGGTTCAGTGTGACAAAACACATTTCATCTCCCTGTCCTGCTCTGAACATGATCCCATTTTCATTTGTGCTTTTTTGTTTGGTTTCCACCACAGCCAGTAACAGTTGATCCACCAATGCCCACACAAGACCTTTTAAAGAAATACTGTTGAACTACACAATTTTGAGCAATTGGATTTTTTTAAATAATGTGGTCTTTTTTAGGTGTGCACTTGTTCCTGATAAGTGACTGCTCCCAAAATACAGTAGGTAACATTCATGGACATTGACCAAACAAAGTCACATATAGATTGCTTTATGCACACTTGACAGCTATCAATTGGCAACTTGTCAACAAAAAGCAAAGCACAGAAGGGGTTTTTGCCCTGGAAAAGAGTAGCCTCCATATTGCTTTAGCGATGTGTAAGGCCATCCACTGAAACTCAAAGACTTGGTAAGGAGGACATTAATTACAGAGGTGGACAGGAATCCAACAGAGATCCACAACTGACATAGGAGAAACAGTCCATGGACAAATATCACACAGTTACTCCACAAAATGAGCATCATGGAAGAACGGCAAGAAGAAAGCCACTGCTAAAAGAAACCCTATCAAAGCCCACTTAGAGTTTGCAAGAAAGCATGTGGGAGACATCACATGCATGTAGAAAAAAGGTTCTCTGGTCTGATGAGGCCAAAATTGTTGTTTTTAACTTTGCTGCAAATACTGAGCGTAGCTGAAAGCCAACACCACTCTTTTCCCTGAGGAGACCAACGCCACAGAGAAACATGGTGGTGGAGCCTTATTGTGGGGATGATTTTCCTCACCAGGGACTGGGAAATAGTCAGGACTGAGGGAAAGATGTCTGGTGCCAAATACAGGCCAATTCTAGAGGAAAATCTCTAGATTTTCTGCAAGGAAACCAGGACTAAGGTGAAGCTGTTCCCCTTCCAACAAAACAATGACACAAAGCACATAAAAAATAAGACTGCAGTAGTTTAAAAACAAGAGCATCAAAGTCTCAGAATAGCCCAGATTAAGCCAGACCTCAGTCTGGCTGAGAATCCATGTCAAACTGATTCCCTTCCAGCCTAACAGATCTGCAGCAGTTTTGCTGGGAAGAATGGGAAAATGCTGTGGGATCTAGATGCATGAAGCTTGAAGGTGACTACTTAAGTAAGCAGCATGTACCTGCTTGTTTCTGTTTACCTCACTTCTGTGCCACAATAAAAACATGTTTTTATCTTCACAGTGTTGTGTATCTTGTGTTTTTCAAGTGATATCAGTGTCAATCTAATCCATTTCAATTCCAGAAGGCAGCAAAATATGGAAAAGACTAAGGATGTGTGTGAATACTTCTGCAAGGCATTGTATGATGGATGATTATAGGAAATGGGTCACATTTCCCAACTTGATAGGGGAAACAAGGGCAAAAAGTTGTTTAGATAAGTCTACTTGACTGTTCTCATTGCAGAGACAAATTTGAACAGGGGAGCTTCCAGTTCTCAAACCATACCAACCCATCAATTAAGTTTTGTGAACAAGGTCTTAAAGTTAGAACACAGCAATCACTACAATGAAATTGTCATTTATTTCTGCCTGGCATCCAGAAATTACTTTTTTTTGAAAAGTGGCAGCATTTGTCAACCTAAGGCTTCTGTCTTTCAAGGACAGCTTTAGATTCCACTTGTACTTTTAACTAGACTGTGAAGGCTTCTCTTCACAGGAAATGTGGGTTTTCATCTATGTCCAGTTGTCCACTATGAAATAAAATACAGGCCTCTCATCTGATCCAGCACAGCTCTTCTTATGTTCAAATGGGTGGGGAAGTAATATGGCACACTAAAAAAACATAGCTATATAGTGGCTTATTGATAAAGCGGGTGACCTACATGACAGAAATATTATACTGAATACTAAAGGAATGGTAAGGAAAACCTAGACAAGAGTCCAAAGAAAACATGGGTGTTTTCACAATGTGTAATAATGTAATACTCCTAGGAAACACATATAAACAATTCTGAAGTGTATGAGTATACTTAATATATCCCCCACCCTACCCATCTCAAATACTCAAAGTGTGCTTATTAGACAAAGAAAGAAAGGTACATTGTGCAGAAATGTCACACCAATTGAACATATATTTATCTTTGTAATAATAAAATACTTTATATCATGGATGAACTAGACTGCAATCCACAAAAGCTTAGGCCATAATAGCTTTTCTTTAAGGTGTGATAAGACTGTTGTTTTAGCTTATGTGACATTCTTTTGCTCTGAAAACTATCCCAGAAATTTCGCTATTCAATTTACTTACACAACTGGAGGCAACACAGAATATTAAAACTAGCATACAGTCTATTATGCAGGGTTGCCATTTTCATATGGGATTAGAGTTCACAGGAAATAGGTCACATGAATTCTCTAGGCAATTATATTTCACTAGTCTAAAACCATGTTATGGAAAGTTGATTTCTCTCATGTTAGCCTAATACTTAACATTTAATAAATAAACCAAAAGACTACCCTCTGGTTAGTTATATGGAAGCTTTGGCTAAAGTAGCTTTGGATGTATTTGATTTGTTCACTGCAAACGTGTAGACTTACATGTGAGGAATTTTCACTGTTTAACTAGCGCTTCAACATACAACACAGAAGCACGAACAGTTTAGTTGCTAAATCTAATATAATTCAAATATAATGTGATTTCTGAGCACATAAAAATTGAGCAATGTAAGTGAATAGTATCTCTGAATTTCCTATGAAAATTCAGATGTTATTTCTAGTATCAACAAATGAGTCTTCTAATGAACTCTGAGATTTTTTGAATGAATAATAGTCATGGGTATTTACTGGAGAACCAAACATTTGACATTTTGAGCACATTTTGAATTGTTTCAGACAGAGCAAAATTATGCCTTGACATTTCATCAGTAGTGTGGAACTTCTGACATACTGAGTTTCTTCATCTTGCTTAAGCTACTTACATGGGTCCTACCCACTCCTCCCCCAAGTTTGTGAGCTACCAGAGGCTTGGGAAAGAGATGAGGTGAGTAACCTTTTTGTTTCTGATTAACGGATAGAGATTCACTTTAATTAATATGCTGTTCCTGTAAGGGAAGGAAAAGTCATTGTCAGAGGGTGGGATGGATGAAGCTGGTGCCTCGCCCAAGTGGTAGTAGATGTACCTAACCTGGGCCTCAGCTGCTGACTGCTGTTTGCTGAGTCTGGATGCAGGCTGCCCCAATGGGCATGAAAGCACAAAACTCAGCTGCAACTGGGAAAAGTTGCTGCTTATCCCAGTGCCAGCCAAATCCCTTTCTCCACGCTTACAAAGGTACAAAACTGAAGATTACAGTGCAACATGGCCACTCATTACAGAAGCAGCTTGATTGCTGAATCAACATAAACCCAGGAGTGAAAAATGCTGAAGCATTTATAACAAGTGGAGAATTTCTGATGAGGCAAAATTATTTACTGAATTAAATGTTCATGGCACACCCAGTTCTTAAAGAAAGATAAATCCAAGTATTTTGTTCAGGAGTTTTTGGCATTTCAGTGGTCATGCTTAAAACTTTTATCCCATATGTCTTAGTAACTCAATCTTGTTCAGATTCTATAGCATGGATTTACTTTTGATATTGTGGAGCACAGGGGCTTGAAGTAATCTAGCCTTTCTTGTTCTACTGTATACAGTAGACCCCCGAAATTCGTGGGGGTTACATTCCTAAAGCACCTGCGAATTGTGAAAACCATGAATTTGGTGCCAGCAATGGGCGCTGGCTGCTAAGGCGGCATGGGGCGGGCGGCGCGGGGCGGGCCAGGGGGCAGGCACGCACGCGTAGTGAGGCAGGGGCAGAGGCAGGCGCGTGCAGAGATCATTTTCTCTGAGCGAGTCCAAACTCAGAGGAAACTATCTCCTTGCGAACAAGCCGCCGTACGGCGAGGCACCAGCTTACTCACAAGGAGATTGGCTTGGACTCGCTCGGAGAAAAATTCTGTGAAAGACTTGAGGTCACGAATGCTGAACTGTGACTTCACGGGGGTATACTGTACCACTAGAATAAGATAAGATGAAGAGACAAGGTTTAAATGGGCTTCTGATATAATACCGTATGTAGTAGAATACTTCGCCATATCGCCTATCTCAATGTGAACTACCATCTTCCCATTCTCTCCAAAAAACTGTCACAAAGCTATATGAAGTTTCCAGAATCAGCGACTGACAAATTGAAAGCAAGTGGTTACAAATAGCTTATTTTCTAAGGACCATCTCGTGAACTCACACTATCTTGCAAGTACTGCAACATGTAGAGATCATGCCTTGGATTCCTCCAGGTAGACTAGTTCATGTTTTTGTCCTCTACTTGGTAACTTCAAAAATTTAACAGACAGGGGAAGAATTTAGGTGTTATTTGTGAGCATCAGCAAAAGTGACTATAGACTGGTTTATCTGTAATTTTAGGGTGGATTTAGACATTCAGAGTATTACAAATTGGATCTAAAAGAATGTGCAAAAATGTACCATGTGCTAGGAGACTATTTGTACAAATAAATTCATGAACTGGTTTAAGTCTAGCTTACAGTTCAAATTAACTGATGACCATATGTTGCTTCTTTCATTGTCATGCCAGGTCTTTTCTTAGAGTAGGGACCCTCAAACCTTTTCAACAGGGGGCCAGTTGAAAGGTGCCAGTGGGCCGCCAAGGCGGTGCGGGCAGGACCGTGGTCCAGTGCAGGGGGGGGGGGTGCACACGCGCACGGATAGTTTTCTCCGAGCGAGTCCAAAATAATCTCCGTGCAAGCAAGCTGCCACCAGGTGTGTGCACGTGAGGCAGAGGCAGGCGCATGCGGAGATAGTTTTCTCCAAGTCAGTCCAAAGCGATCTCCGCGTGAGCAAGCCACTGCCTCGCCGCACATGCACGGGGCGAGTACAAAACCTCTGAGGCAGGCCACATAAATGGGCATGGCAGGCCAGTTCCAGCCCACAGGCCGTAGAACCCATGTCTTAGAGCCCTATCTGCTGATTGTACTTTGAAATATACTCCAAAATACTGCCCATTTCTTTTATTACTTCCATTCCATAGCACGGGTGTCATCAGTCATGTAATAAGGCCAAGTATATATAAAATGTCTTATTTTTTTCTAAACTCTAGGGCAGGGGTCCTCAAACTTTTTGAATAGGGGGTCAGTTGAAAGGCTGCAGTGGCCATTGTGGGCCGGTGAGGTGGGAGTGCCTGGGGGCACTGGCCGATGAGGTGGTGTTGGGCACGTGCAAGGCGGCATCCGGTGCGCGAGGCGGTGGCTCGCTCGCTCAGAGATCTCCCAGCAAGTCCAAAACCATCTCTGAGCAAGCAAGCCACCACTTCCCCACCCGCGCTGCAAGCGCGTGCCTGGGCGGCGAACGGCAGCACGGGCCAGATGGATGGCCACGGCGGGCCCACGGGCTGTAGTTTGAGGACCCATGCTCTAGGGCAAGGGTCGGCAACCTTAAACACTCAAAGAGCCATTTGGACCTGTTTCCCAGAGAAAATACCGGGAGCCACAAAACCCTTTTGACATCTAAAATGAAGATAACACTGCATATATCGTTTTTTACCTTTATGCTATGTATAGAAAAACTATAGTGTGTTGCATTTATGAAATCAATGAATGATTAATTTATATAATCCCCATCTGTGAACGGCTTCTCGTCCTATTTCCTGAGTGGCCACAAAACTAGCACATGTAGTTGAATTTGCAGGCTTGATCCACTCCTTGAAATGATTCTTGCTCAGATCAACCTTCTGTATCAGTTCCGAAATGGCTTTTATATCTCATCTCCATCCGGGTATTTTTCAGCAAAGGCTGTGTGTTTATTCTGGAAATATCTTGCAATATTTGACTTTTTGTTGTTTGCCAATTTTTCACCACATATTAAGCATACTGGTAAACCAGTCTCGTCAGCAGTGAAAGCAAATGAATCTGCCCACGTACCATTAAATGTTCTGTTTTCTTCTGAAACTTTCTTTTCTTGGATTTATCCATGGTTGGCCTACCGGGGGTCGAAAAGCTCAATAAATCGCGTGCCGGCAGGTGTCGCACATTGGCAGTTGTGATGCATATTTTGAGTGACAGGGAGCTGTAGCAGAGGGATGGAAGAGCCACATGTGGCTCCGGAGCAACGGGTTGCTGACCCCTGCTCTAGGGGAACACTGATATACTGTTTTCATGAGGTGCTAATGACTATTATGTTGCTATATTGTGGCAATACCGAAACCAAAGCCCCCCCCCCCCCCGCCCCCGGCAGTATATGCACAATTGAATTTGTGTAACATTTTCCTTTTTCAAGGTCATATTTACTGTGCACCAGGGTGGAAAAGTCAAGAAAGCCTAAAAGTGATGCCAGCTGGGCAAAGGCAGCATGATTTTCAGGTTTCCTTCTTGGTTTACCAGCATTTCTTTCAGCACTAGAGGATGTGACCCTCTGCATTATAGTAGGATCCATCAAGACCAAAGGACTCAGGCAGTGAGGAAGATGATCAGTCATATTATGACTATGTCCAGCCCTGCAGCCCCTGTTGAAGAAGTTAGCTGTACCAGTTCTACTTGATAGGCCTAACATTACACCCAAATATGTAACGTTGCACAAGTTTTACAGTTCTATTAATTTACAATACTGTGCTGTTTGTTACTATAACAAACATTCAATCCAGCAATCAATTTACAAAAGACTAATACAATCAGTTCCCTTGTGAATTACCCAGAATTTTGCCTATCAGGTGGTTTTGAAATATAATACATAATTTTAGAAGAATTTTTTATGGAAGAATGTCCATTCCTATTGTATAGAATCTTTTTCAAAGGCATCCCAGTTCACATGGCAAAACAAACTTATATGCAAAGTGAATTTTTCAATATACTGCATTAATTAAGGGAAGGCTCTAACATAGGTCCATGTAACTGAGTACAAAACATCCATCCAACACAAAGGCGTGCCCCACCATGAAGCCACACATGCATTTTAGGCAAACGTCCCTTTCACCTCTCCACCCAAAACAGAATTGCAGGGGCAGTGAGAGAGATAACCAATCTTTTCCAAATATGTGCCACAAACCAAGACCCACACTTAACAGAGTACTATACTTCAATGTACATTTATTTTATGTGGATTAGGCTCTTGAAATGAGTAATCTACACCACAGGCCTATATCATAATTAAGTCTGTAAACCCTCTTGTGGCTGCCCAGACACATCTTAAACCTTCTGCTATTTACTACAGAGGCTGGTCATCCCAGATATGAATGAATGAATGCAGTGAAGGCATCCACAAAGTAGCTGTTATATGACCTAACTTTATACTCACCAACTACAATGGCAGTATTAAAATGAAACTGCAACCATTAATTCATTTCACAACTGCATTAAGTAGAAACAGCTGCTAATCCTGGGCCATACTTTGTGTTGTAAGCCGCCCCAAGGCTTCGGCAAGGGGCGGCATAGAAATGTTATAATAATAATAATAATAATAATAATAATAATAATAATAATAATAATACTGAAGACTGACCTACAAGGCTCTTTTAAATTAACCCATCCCTTGAGCCATCCAGTTTAGATTTTTTCATGGAAATATTTTCATCAACTCCATTTGCATTTAATGTTGGCAAATCATAGGCTAATTAATTAACCCACAATTTACCATGTCTCTTTAAACCTCTAACTTCTGACTGGCTGATAAGAGGTTAGCACTGTGACATCCAAACCTGGACACTATGGATTAAGCATGGGTGAAAAAACACAAAGTTAATCAACAATTAACAACACAAAGTACCACTGATCAGGTCAAATGAAGCTTTCATATTCAAAATGGTGGCAGGAGGCTTCAGGCATGTATGTTTACGTGTAAATGGGCCCATTTTCTAACTTGTTTTCTGCAATAATTCCATACATGAAAAAATCCTTTGATAGTTCATTATTTTCCATAAGACTTGAGTTTTGAAGGTCAAAGCAACAGCAGCACACATTAAAAAAAAAGCCCAACACATTTAGCCTTGAATTTGAATGAACATACAATCAGTTCCAAGAATAGCTGCTGTGCTAAAAGCAGTTCTTCATGAAATGTAGTTATTTAATGTTCGTAAGAGTTTATCCAAAGCAACTTCAGGAAACCTGCTTTATGAGATTTTTCGTAACACCTAACAAATGTTCCAAGCCAGAAATTTACAAGCTGATGATGAGTGGAAGACACAGGGTTCAATCCAATTTAAGACAATCTCAGTACCAAGAAACAAAGAAAGGGAAAACAGATTGTGTTCTGTTGGAATCCCTCCTCACATGGATGCCATGCCCACAGCTGGGCTGGATCAAGCATTTATTGTCCAACTGTCTATTCCAAGCATAATTAGCCTGAATATTTTGGTCCATCAAAAGGTTGCTATTCAGCAATGAGAAAGCTGTAAGCCATTTACATAGCCCAATAAATGTTTCAGACAGTGCCAAAGGAATGAAAGAAAAAAACAACTATGATTAAGTGCATTTAGAAGGAGCATCATTATACTAGATGAAAGTCCCAAATATTCTATATATTGTTTTGAAGCTTCTGTGTCTAATGCATTAAAGTATGAAGAAAAAATAGAACTCCAGATGTTTTTACACATGCACGATGGTTAAGGGCAGCTGCTTCATGTATGAATAAACTATGCACTGCAGCATTGTTTCAGAGAAAAAGAAAAATATTATTTCATTAACACATTACAATTGTTAATGAAACCTAAAACTGACTGTCAACTCCACCCCAATCACTATTATTGCTCTATTAAACATACCAAAGGAAATGTGACGTACAAGTCATACTGAACTACTGAAGTAAACATTCAACATGCCTTGGGGACAGAGAAGACACTGTAATGCCTCTAACAGCTCCCTAAACTGGACTTCCATGGGCAGCAGCAAGTGCCAGACAAGCCATTTTCAGACAAGTTTGATGTGTAAGCTGTGGAGTGGAAGAAGCATAAGGGTGTAACCAGGACATCGCCCTTTTCTGTTTATACCTCATTCCAAATGAGGGATGGACCAGTGGGAATGGCAGCAGAATCTTGGATAAACAGCTGTAGTATAGAAAAGTAGAGCCCCAATAATTTAACCCTTCAATCAAGTCTTCTCTGTCATTCCCATGTTGCAAATAAAGGGTGGGACAATAGGCTTAGCCTTGTCCCATGTTCACAGGAAAGTGTAGAAACAAGGAAGGGGATGGGGAAGATTCATCTTCTATCTTCCATCTTCACAGCCCTTCTTTGAAACCCTGGGTAGGAAACTATAAGGATTTAACTTAGCCTCTGCTCTGTACTATTCACTATCAACTTTTATCCAGCAGACATGTTGCACTGAAAATGGTGAGATAAGCATTATGAAATAACATGGTATCTTATTAGGAAGATGATGCAACAATTACAAAATGTCAGCTATGAAGCACCTACACATTTAAATATTGTTATGCACTTTTGTTATTCTAAGTGAATTATGATCAGTTAGGCCAGTGCATTTCCCTAAAGAGAAAATTTTAGGGATCTGAGAATTTGACTATACAAAGAAACAAGAGAATTCTATCAGCGTGGATGATCTGATCAGACTATCTTTACTAACTGTATAACCAAGGTCTCTTTACTGAAAGTGGCAGAAGATTTAAGAAGTCAAACATAAACATCTTAATGAACTGATGTGCCACAAAGTAAGTTAATGGTTATGAGTTAGATGGCTAGAATAGAAATTATACCGCCTCATGGGAGAAAGGTTTATCAGTGGCTATTAGACATAACAATACCCCCATGCCCAGAGGTACCATACTTAAATGTATCCAGTACTTAAGGCAAACATCATGGGTAGCTATTTCCATCATATAAATCTATAAAAGCTAACTGGCTCTCTATTACACCAGATAAAGATGGACTGGACTTATGATGTCCGTAATGTGCTTGAATATAAAGTAAGTCTTGATAAATATTTAATAAATATTAAATATTGAATATAAAGTAAGTCTTGATAAATATGTGACTGAGAGATTTAATTATGCAGACAATTTTGCTCCACTTTTTAAAATTTAAACCATGCAAGAACAGCTATTGGAAAAAGCCATTTTTCTTGTCAGGTAAAAACAAAACATCATATAATGCAAATGCATTCATACACTAGGCATTTACATTCACATGTTAAATGTTATCACAAGCCACTAGTATCTTAGCACTTAATATCCTGTGTGACCATCACTAGATGAGCCTTAAATCTATTTCTAATCCCCACTGTAGATCTACTTACCAAATCCCTGTGTAACACCCAGTTAGCATGTAGGTAATGAATACCATCTAGGATCTGATATAATAGAGATTTCACCATTCCTCGAGGTAACTGAACTGGCTTCTTGTTTGCCTTAGATGCCCTGTGAAACTTTATTATGTGCTGAAAAACAGAAAAACATACATAAGTAGTATGGGTGCTAATATTTTGACACAACACTTCATGCAGGTTAAATCATCCTGGGAATACATAAACCAGCATGGCATTTCTTGGGATTTGAACAAGGATTATGAATAACTCTCCTATTACAAGAGTTAACCATCTCCCTTTTGATTAAGCACTGTATTCATGCTTAGTACCCCAGTAATCAGCTGTGTTTTTATATTCCTATTATCTTCTGGTCCTAAGTTTAAAACCAAGAATCATTCCGCCAAGGTCTGATACACAATGGAAATGGATTTGTTCAGCTCTACGGCAAGACTCATACTCAAGATTTATTCAATTCATTGTGTACCTATTTCTCTACTTGCAGCTTTAAGACATTTACATGAACATACAACACCTGTTCACTGCTTCCATCTGATACTGCTGCCTCTGAATGCATTTATAGCAAATAAAGGTTCAACAGTGCTTCTCATCTAAAGGATATTTATTTATTGTTGTGAGATCTGCCTCCCTTAAATGAGCTGCCATTTAATGTGTGCTATCTTTCAGAATAGGAATTGAATAAATCTAGCTGAGTATCTGTTGTGCTGCCAAGCACAGTAACTATTTTATATATTAAAAGGAAATACCCATAAAAGTTCCTAACAAACTTTGAGATGCCTACAAGAAAACTCTTCTCATACATTCTGTTAATGTGTCTGTTTAGACATCCATTCACCTTGTTAATCTGACCTATTGTAGTGATAGCTATATCTGGAATGAATTATTTAAAGTTTCTGCATCAGGTATCAAAATGCATAGAATATTTTTAGATAGTAAACATAGAGTCCAATGGTGCAATACTTTCAATCCTGTGCTTGAAACTGCAGAAAAGATCAGATGCGTGAGACTAAATCTTTCCGAGGCTTCGCTTTTACACAAAAAAATGTCTGTTACTTAAGTTTATTAGTAACAATGAATGGATGCCAACTGCACATACAAATTAGGCAAGCCTAGCAGATTCTAAGCTGTAATTAATGCTTTTTAGGTGAGTATTCCTAACAAGTATGTGTGAGCATTTATGTATTACAGGAATACATATATGTCTCAGATAAGTAATTCCAGCAAACATGAAGAGGCCCCAACAACCTCAGTGGAACTCTGTTGAAATGATGCAAAAAATAATTAATGCAGGCTTGCACAACCTGCTGAAATCCAAATGCATTACACTGCAATTCCCAGGATCACCAGCCAGCTATGAAGGTGTAAGCCAAGTTGCAGAAAGCTCAATTTGTTTCTCAACAGTTTTTATTATCCTGGCTTTTTAATGCTTAAATAAGGCAAAACTCCACACTATTCCAGTAAACATTTCCAATTATTATAACATTTAAACAACATTATACATTCTCCAATTCCACTCTACAATCCCACTCAAAGATTTTAGGTAAAATACCTGCATATTGGAACAAAAAATTAACATGGATAACCTTACTTTTAAAATAGAAAAGAATTGTTTGTAATTTGGGATATTTTTCTTTATAAGCTAACCTAAATTGGCGCTTCTGTACATCTTTATCCTGGAATTGTTTTGATTCATGATGCTTCATGATGCTGTTTGTTCACGTATGTTGTCCAACAA
The DNA here is from genome assembly GCF_004798865.1 of Varanus komodoensis. NCBI lineage: Eukaryota > Metazoa > Chordata > Lepidosauria > Squamata > Varanidae > Varanus > Varanus komodoensis. The sequence continues at coordinate 46,501,923 of NW_025335941.1, forward strand.
AATTTTGAGCCTTCCAGAAACAGGCTTAGGTAATCTAGTAACCTGTGTGCAATTCCAGCGCTAAATCCATTCAACTATTTACATATGTGACCCCTGGAGGCAGTGAGTTGCACTAGAGCTTATTTAGGCATGTCACAACAAAAGGGGTGAATATGTATGCAACCAGCAAGTGCCTGTTTTTCTTTACTTTTGCTGCACAATACATATATTTTGCACTTTCAGCGTTTTGAATCTCTTGTGTATATCAAGTGGTAACAATGCCAATGAAGCCTATTTTATTCATGGTCACAACAGCTACAAAATGTGGAAAGTCAAAGGGGTATATGTATATGTGCATGTGTGCGGGGGTGGCAGGAGGGTAATGCTACTGTTTCTGCAGTGGAACAGACAGAAAGAATTCATTCAGCTTCTTGATCAATTCATTCTTCTTCAGTACTACTTCAACTGCATAACCTTCCAAGTGGTGAACTGCCTCCTTAGCCGGCTTCTGATATAATTAAATATTTCTTTATTATTGGCCTTGATGTTGTTAGCAATATATTCCTTAGAAAGTTGTTTTCTTTCTTTTTGCAGATCTTATTGTACCCTCACATCTCCTTTGTATAAGCTTGTGTTCTTTTGTTTTCCTTATTTGGGCAAGGGTTGAATTTTCTGAAGTAAGCATTTTTCTTATCACTTCTTTGACACTGTTCATTAGCCATTCTGGTAATCTTCTGGGCTTGCTGTTACCATTCCTAATTTATGGTATGTATGCTAGCTAAGCTTCTATTTTTTGGTGTTGGATAACCTCCAAGCATTTTGAAACAATTTAAGTATTTTATTTTGACTCCTGACCTATTTCAATTTCCTTTTTACGTGTTCCCTTATTTTAGACATATGACCTCTTTTGAAATCCAATGTGACTGCATTGGACTTCTTTGACTTTTCCACAAAAATATACATTAAATCTGATAGCACTATAGTCATAGTTTCCAACTGGTTTAATGACATTTATATCTCATACTATGTTCTGGATGACTCCACTTAGGATTAAATCTAGGATCACCTTCCTCTCTGGTCAATTTCAGGACATCGACATTCAGAGTACTGAGAAATTTAACCATTTTGTCATAACTATGTGTTTTTCCAGTCAATATGGGAGTAACTGCAAACACTGTCACAACACTTTCTTGTTTTGTTTTATTTATTTATTTATTTTTCAATTTCTATCCTGCCTTTTTCCTCAAAGGGCTCAAGGCAGCTTACATCATTCCCCTCCTCCATCTTATCCCCACAACAACCCTGTGAGGTAGGTTGGGCTGAGAGTCTGTGACTGGCCCAAAGTCACCCAGTTGGCTCCATGGCCAAGCGGGGACTAGAACCCAGGTTGTCTGAGTCCCAGTCCCATGCTCTTAACCACTACACCACACTGGCTCTCCTTGTGAATCTTCTTGATTTTATTTTTCATCCTGAGCATTCTGGTCTGGGGATAATGGCATTTTCTTAGTATTAAATTAGTGTTAAGAGTCACCCACAGCACTTTCTTGAAAGAGAATGCCCCTTTTAGGTTTCCTAGTCTCCTCAACAGTATGCCTTCATTGATGTACAGAGTAATACATCCTCCATTCCCCTTCTCACTGTGCCACCTCTCATAATTCTCCCAATTCCAATCCCTTCCTGGGCCTTTCCTTTAACATAAGCAGAACTCTGCAGAGTGCAGCTCTGGAACAACTCACTGATAAAGGGTGGAATATGTTTTAAACAAATAATTCATTTTCAAGAAATGTAGTTTTAATATTAATATTCTGTGCCATATATGTGATACTGAACACTCAAATTTGCACTAGAAGAAAAAGCACCTTTTCACAGCACAACTGTTACATTTGAAACACATGTGTGAAGCTGTCCTAAATCAAGGACAAATGTGGATTTCAAAGAATGGAAAGGAAAAGAACACTATGTACTATGGAGAGACATTTACAATAATCTGAGTCATATTCTTTCACTGCACTGTGCTTCAGAGATGAGCAGTTTAGCATATTACCAGTGTATCTAACAAATAAATACCCACAGCCCACAGCCTACCAACAAACAGACTTTCTTACCCAAAGGTCATGCTCCGCATAGTCAAAGAGAAGCCACACTTTTCTGTCAGCATGAGATAGAAACACTTTTTGCAGAGAAATTACATTTGGATGCTTCAGCTCTCGCAGCAACTGCAAAACAAACACCATCCATTAGAAAGGTGTCTATACCAGCCAGAGATTAGAGGTAGCTATTCTTTTTATCGTTTTAAACCCTATCAATAAGCTTATTTTCAGAATTCATCTTGGAAGCTTTAAATTCACAAGCAAAAAGTGCTTTGGGCTTCATTTTAATGAAGGAATTCCTTAGAGACCTAAATCAGACTACAAGGTCAGATACACCTCCCTTAGGATGCAGATGGTGCTATTTAAGTTAAATGCTTATAGGAAAGTGAGTTTCTTCCTCATCATCCTCACCCTCATTAGCACCATAGCCCTCCATGCAGAACACACCTTGTTTCCCATATACATATACCAAACATACTTTGTCTCTCCCTAAACTACCATGTCCTTAAACTGTCTGGAGTACTGTGTCTTATATGTGTGCTACTACAATCTGAGCAGTTCACTTAAAATCTGCCCAGTTAATTTACTATTTGTTACATTTACATAAACCATATAAAAACAATACACTAAACAAATGAGTAGTTGTGGGTTAGTTATGTCAGAAATATTAAGCTGTTCCTAACAGAAAGCATAACAATGGGGGAATTGATACTTTAAGCCCGAATAAGATCACGACAGGAGGATTTATAGTTGCAAGGCCATTTGAAAGATGCACTTAAGAAGTGTTTTTTTTTTAAAAAAATCATTCTGTAAAGAGAGCATTTTGCTCCACTTAAATAAAAATTACATACATAAAACTGATAATAAAAAATGATCTCTTAAGAGTTTTTATGAAGCATGCATACAGTTCATCTAATTCTAATATTACTTCTTTACATGAATACAGTGAAAGCAGCATTAAATTTATAAAGTACTTCAAATGTTGTAAAGTGTTATACTACTGGGAAAGTTACTTAATATTAACCAGTTCTAGAAAGGTTTTGATGCTTAGACAAAGGGCAAAACTTCATGCTTGAAATGTACATTGGATTTGGATTAAGAACAAAATGCAAGCAGAATTGGATTGCATTGGCCCAGTTCTGCTGCTTCCTGAGATGAGGAGGGGATTCCTTTTGAAGCCACCAGAAACAAAGTCAGATAAAAAGGGGGCTTCATTACTAACTAGCTCATTGTCTCCTGCAATAGTGCCCTTTGGTTTTGTTTTTCTAAAATGTAAATTATAAGTGGGGGAAGGGAGAAGTGTTAAGTGATTGACCAATTCATCTTCTAATCCTAGGATAAATTTTTACCAGGCCTTCAAGTACTGCACTTGGTGGGAGGGCATGGATAGAACCATTCTTCCATTTCTTAATAGACATTCCTCCAACAACACCAGGCTTCACTATGAAAAAAAGCCTTAAACAGGTTTTCAATCAGCAATGTACATATCCTACTAAAACTATGCAGGATTCTTGCTTGGGAACAAGATTCAGCGCCATGACCCATCCCCATTCTCCTTATGAAAAGCTGCACCAGCTGCTATTTGCTTCTGTAGGAAACATATATAGAACAAAAGCTGTGTTGGTTAATACTGCATCGAGGGGAAAGTTAACCTCTTGCCACAGTCCTGAGCTACTTCACATCCCTCTAGCTGCTATTGGAAAGCAATTTAAAGAAACAGATATGTACTTCTGCATCTCCATCAAGACATAGAGCTTCATCTTCAAGCACAAATGTAATGGAATTATTCAATGATCACAGTTTTATTGCATTCAGATGACTATATTGCAATGAAACTTGATGTCAAATCACTGGCATCTCTGTTTTAGGATCCAAAACTTAACTAATGCAGCTTGTTGCTCCCTTAAACTATTAACACAACATTGTTATGATCAATTTCAATGAAAGATGCATTTTTGAGGCAAACAAAATTTCTGTATTTGAATGCAAGCTTGTTTCTTGAAGGAGATAGGAAACATGTTATTGTATGGGAATTATTGTATGGAATAATAATAGTTACCAAATAAAGTTACTTTCACCAATGAAATAATTTTAATATATTTTAGCATTTAAATTACTTACTGCTATTTCTCTGCATGCAGACATAGAAATTCCAGTACCTTCTATTTGTTTTAGAGCATAATCTTTATCATCTTTCCTGCGGGAAAAAATAAAAGCATATTGGCTATTCCAAAGAACCATATAAACACTATTTAGAATTGTACAGTTAAATATTTGGAGAAAGAGAAAATACCAAGCAAGCACAGGAAAAAATATTCATTTTTTAATGCTAACACATATCCAAGATCTATTCTGCAGAAAGGATTAAAGCATGACCTTTGTACAGCATATATGAAGATTAACCTTTCATATGCTGCATATACCTGTAAGCAGATCACAGCAGAACCTCTGAATATAAGGGCCCCCACCAACACAGAAATATAAGACCTTGGCAAGTCTGTGGTCATGATATTCACTCAAAATGCAAACAAAATTTTAGCAAAGTGTCCCCACCTCAATTTTCTTTATACCAAATGCAAAGGAAGAACTAAAAGCATACACACACATATGTATTTGTATTTAATATTTGTGCGTATGAAACAAGCTGGATCTGTTTGTATTGAAACAAATTTGGCAGGACCATATCAGACTAGCTAAATCTCCAATTTTAATTTTGAACTGAATACCTAAGACTCTAACCTAATCACTTAGTTCACCTTCCCACCTGAGAAGAAAACTGATTTTTCCAGAAGATCCTTGATACTAAGCTTTTTATAATATCTAACACACTAAGACAGAAAGCAGGGTTGGTCTTGATTTGGTTTCAAAACATCTTATTAAAATGTATGAGAAATACTACAGATTAGCTACTTAAGGAATTGGCTTATCAGTCTGATGGAGTTCAAGAAGCTACAGCATTCTAAAACACAACTGGCTTTCCCTTTCTAGCATATGGCATAAGAGAGGCACAACAGTTTAACCTGTCTGGTGGAGAAGCATATCTATAGCTCTTCCAGTAGCTTTGCATGCCAAGCCTTGCATTTCAGCACCAAGGACAGAGAATCCATCCTAAAGTGAAGTGCCTCTCCATATGCAGTATTTACCTATGAACAAATCTATCTCTAAACTCATTGCTTCCTATAATTTCTTTGCCTACTGTAAACAAGCATGTGTGGGAGACTAAAATTTTTTTACCAAACTCTTAGAATTTGCACACTTCTCTGTCTTACTCATGTCTGTTATTGATGGTTTATAGTGATTGGAATCAAATGACATGGCAACCCATCAGAGGTTGTTACCCATGAAGGGCTTTGCATGATGCAAACACTGAACAACTCCAGTCCAGAATTGTTTCAGGGCAAGAAGCCACTCAGACAACCCATAGGTTGCTGTAGAGCAGGGGTCCTCGAACTTTTTAACCAGGGGGCCAGTTGAAAGGTACTGGTGCTGGGCGCAGGCCAGAAAGGTGGGCTGGTGGTGAGCACAGGCCGGCGTGTGTGGGTGCACACGCTGAGGCGGGGGCTGGGCGCATGGTGAGGGGAAGCAAGGCACGGGCAGATGGGGTGCACGCATGGTGAGGAGAGGTGAGGCGGGGGTGGGCACGTGCTGCGAGGAGGGCGCGCGAGGCAGCGGCTTGCTTGCTTGGAGATCGTTTTCTCCGAGTGAGCAAAACGTGCCTGCCCATGCACAGGGCGAGGTGGGCAGCAGTGGGTGTGCATGTGGGGTGGGTCCAAATGGGCATGGCGGGCTGGATCCGGCCCCCGGGCCATAGTTTGAGGACCCATGCTGTAGAGGTTACTGTACCTAAAACTAGTTGGTCATCTGAACCTGGGTGACCAATCCCATGGTGGCTTGAGCCAGCTCTCAAGCCCCCAAGCAGCACTTGGAGGAAGTTGCCACTCCAGGGGACTCCAGAAAAGAGGTAGAGATGCACTTTTGTGCTTACCTGAGCACCTACTGTCTCAAGGAAAAGTGCAAAATGTGCATCACCGCACACACTATCAGGGAAAATGGTGAGGATCTTGCCATGAAAATGGTACAAATCTCACAAATCTCATCATCCTCCTTTCACAAGCAAAGATCACCTTTGTTTTCCCTTGATAGTTTCTCTTTTGATAGCTATCAAGAGAAAGCAAAAGGAAGAAAAAGCCTATTTGGTCACTTCTTTGGGACAACACCAGGGGCTGGTATGTGCTGTTCTTTGAGAGCAGATAACCTCACCACCACAGCATTGCCCCACCAGGAGTCCCAACTTCTGCAGCTTGAAAAGTGAAGCAATTAATGCTCCTGATGTTTGATGGAGTGTTTCATTTTATGGTGCTTCAATCTTCCAATTATCAGTTTCTGTTTGCACTTTATAAATCTGTAGCATTGCTAAATTTGTTTGGTAGACATATACTTATGTAGTGTGTTTCCTGAAAAAGTCAGAAAAGATGTTAAAGAAACTACTGAATATGAATTACCTCTGGATCTGCTGGCTAGGGAAAACAGGATAGTAAAATGACTGGCAACGTTCACAGAACATATTGGTTAGTACCTACTAGAAACAGCAACATCTTCCATGAACAGAGTAGTTATTATGAAAAATCTGGCAAATGGTACTTTATGCATAAACTGAGCTATTATAAATAAATATGTGATGGCTAAAAATTTGGAAAGGACACTTGAAAATGTTGGCAACCATTTTTTAGTTTTTGGAACCAAGCTGAGCTATTTGAGAATGTTAGACACGAATTTCTTATATAATAGTGTATAATATTGTGCAAAATGTCTAATTTCTTTTGTACAGAAACTTGATTGGACACATATACATACTAGGGGGTGGCCAAACTTGCTCAACGGAAGAGCACATATGGTAAATGTCAGATGTTTGACAGCTGCAAGCAAACACCCACAGGCAGCAGCAGTGGGTGGTAAGAGGCGAGCAGGCACCTGTGGGTGGTGGCAGGGGGGGGGGGGGGGGCAAGCCACAAAATAAACTTAAAGAGCTGCATATGGCCACCCCGATATATACTATGTCCAATTTCCTTATGTATAAAAGCCGCAGCAAAAGAACTCTGTAGCACTCCATCTTAATTAGCCAATAAAATTGTCTCACACGTTTTAATTACATGTTATATTAAATCTGAATCATAGCTAAAAACAATTCATTTTTCTTCTCATTGCAGTAGATTCTAGCTCCTTCAGGACTATGATCAGAATCCTTTGAATTTGGAGGTATATTTGAGCATGCATTAAACCTTACCCATTATTCTCTGCTGTTTTGCAAGACATCTCAGGCCTAAATTTGCCAAAGGTCACACAAAATCTTACAGGTCAAGTGAATCCTACATGTAAACATTCTGGTCATATTTCAATTGTTGGATATTGTTTCAGACAAATGACAGTTAACCGTATGCCAGTTTAGATGACATGACAAGTTGTGGTTAATAAACATGGAAAAGTTCCTAAGCTCTTCCAGCAATACCAGACGAAAATAGGGAAGGGGGTAAGCACATGATCTTATCGTATTTCATATCATGAGTTTAGCAGGATATTCAAATGTCATCATTGTAATCTCCCTACAGAATCAGGACTATCTGAAGATCAGGAGATATGGATCAAGAACTACCTTGTACCATGCTTAGTGAATTGTTCAAACCAAGTTGCCTCACCTGTTACTGTCCCAATGCAGAAGAAAGCCTCTGGTGTGCAAAGGCTATGTGTAACTGCTTGATGGCACAGTTTGATCAGGACTAGTGGCCAAAACTATGGCAATTTGCTTGGTAGAAATAGCATCTGCTACAATTAACTGCTTTTAATTGTAGAGAATTTCTGCTATTTGACAGAAGAAAAATGTAATACATAATAAATTTTGTATTGTATGGTTCCAAGTATAGTAAGGTACATACATGATGGTCCTTTCAGAGTTTGTTAGAGAAGAATCTAACCTCTTGGGCCTCGATCATCAGGTTAGTGATTTTTCAGTTCAGAACAAAACAGTCATAAGAGGCTAATTCAGTGATTCACCTGTTAAAAATGTAAGAAGATGACTGGGTTCACTCAGCATGTTGTCCAAATCTATTTTTAAGTCAGCCCCTGAAGCATGGCTTGTTTCAGGCTTATAAAGGACTTTTGGACTTTAACTGTTGTCCAAGTGATAAAATTCCCTACAGAGCTGCATAACAAGAGTGGTAGAAAAGGCTAGCCATTCTGCCCAAACTGCTCAAAGCACCAATCCCAAATGCAAATGGTAGCCATAAGAGCACAAGACTACCCTGATATGAGCCTGAGCTGAATGCTTCCCTGTCCTACTATATTAGGAGGGACAAGATGCACTCTACTTGGCCTATTTCAGAGTAGGCACCATGGCCACCTGCCAAAAGCACAGGCAACTGCGGCAGTGCAGGGTGAGCTGAGCAAGATGCAATTCATTCTCTAATCCTCTCCTCCCTAACCCTCCAGGAATGGCAGCTAGTTGTTGCACCCCACCTGCCACTTTGGGCCAGCAGCACCAATGGGGAAGAGAATCCGGCTGCAGCCCACAGCTGCAGCCAGCCCTTTCAGTTGTGTGCCATGGTAGCAAACATTGTTTCCACCTACTCGGACTTTGAACTTACTGCTACTACAGGGTCCTCTTGGGTACCTATCGAAGGACTGAGGGAGAAAGAGGCACCCTATGCCAGATAGGCACTATGACTTAAAAGCCACACTGGGTAGCTTTCTATGCAGTGTGATTTATCATTGCTCATGCAAACTTTCCAACTGTTAAAAGGCACAAAGTCAAGATAGGGTAATGGAAATAACTGTGATAAATGAAATTGGGGTCTAGCAAGTGGTCTGTTGCTGCACAGATGGAGCTAGTCCCTATCATGTGGCCCACACAGACTCAGGACCAGCCATGCAACAGCAGGAGATTGAAAGCCATATTATATACATATTTTTAATTGTTGCCAAACTGCTTCAGAGTAAAGAAATTAGTTTCACTAAGTGTAGGCCATCTATGTTTATGTTTTATAGTATATACAGTGGTACCTTGGCTCACAAATGTCTCCGTTCACGACCAAATCAGGTTGCAAGCAGAAATTTCTGAAAAATTTTTCCTCGGGTCGTGAACTTCGTATCGGGTGACGATCATGATCGCACCCGTCTCCCCCGATCGTGCCTGTCTATGGATGCAGTTGCACTCGTGCGGTTAACACAGGTGCGATCGTGGTCATGCTGGGGGGTGGGAGATGGCCACGGTTGTGCTTGGGGTGGGGTGGGGGGAGATGGACACGATCTTAGTTGTTCTTTGTCACTTTGCTTCAAATTTTTGTGATTAAAAAAAAAAAAAAGAAGTTACAGAACGGATTAACCTTATTTACATGGAACCTTATGCGGAAATTTGACTTGGCTCACGACCAATTTAGGTCATGACCAGAGTCCTGGAACGGATTAAGTTCATGAGCCAAGGTACCACTGTACTAGCATTTCCTCATGATATGAACAATGGTTTAGATCCAAGGAACCTGCAAAAAGAAGGTTGATTGAGGGCTGTGGGGTTGCAAGTATGAGAACTGTTATGGCGAATTGCAAGAGAAACGGATGAAAATCATTTCCTCCCCCACTTTTTTGGCTGCAAGAGTTTCTGCCGGATCTAAGATCCTTCTACACAAGGAAGACTAGATATAGACATATGTAGCAATCCATCTTAGATAGCACATTCTAGTATTTCCAAGGGAATGTGCCAGCCAAAGCAACATATATTCATGCTACAAAGATTCCAGTGGGAGGTAGTTAGCATGTGCTATTCAATGAAGGATTTCTAGATATTTTACAAGAAGGTAAGAGATGCTTGTTTCACATTATGACAGAAAATATAATTCTGAGTGCAGAATGGAAGTGAGGAATAATAGGCAGCAATATATAAATATCTTATTTTGCCCATTCTATTTTGAAGTTGAGGATTTCATAGCACATGGGAAGGTTTCCCAGTGAACAATGCCATGCTAGAAGGCAGATGATGGGCAATGGGAGTGCAGTTAACTGACTGATGGTTATGAAAAAGAGGCATGCACAAAGAACTTCATTCCTTTGCAGGTATTATGGGACTCATCAGTGCAGCAAAGAAGGGGATTCCCCATTGCTGTGTTATTAATAGCTTGCTATCACAGACATTTACCTTCTTCAGCAAAAAGTTACTTTCTTTGTGCAAAACGTTTGGTTGCACAAATGTAATTCATTTGGTTCATACAATCATCTTCAACCCTAAAGACAAAAACTTTGCTTTTTACTCTTGAAAACCTAAGGATTCTAGGTGAGTTGCCAGATTCTACATGCACAAAATTGCTCTGCATCCACTAGGCAGCATGATCCCTGTCTTATTAAGAGTACCAACAAGAGACTTAGAACATCTCAGTAACCAATTACAGACAAATGTAAAGCTTTGTTTACTTAACCTGGCCTTCTTCAAAGAAGGGTAGTATGGTACTTAATCTAAACTGGGCTTGACAGAGATAGTGACAGAACTATAGTCACCCAGCAAGCTTTGTGACTGAGTACAGACTTGAAACCTGGTTCTGTTTTGTCAGATTCAACAGACTAGCCATAGTAGCTCTTTCCTTTAACATGATATTACCAAGTTAAATATATTATTGAGTTCCTGGGAAGAGAATAAAGTCTGCTGTAAAGAAACATGGATTTTGCAATCTAACATCTCAACCATAAAATTCCCTGTATTAAAAGTAGCATTCATTAGAAATAAGTTTTTATGATTCTACATCATAATACTAACTAAAGTTACTCTCTCAGGATGTGGTCACATCACTTGTTACCTCTTCTACCTGTCTTCATATCTGCTTCCCAAAGCTCAATTTCCTTCACACTGCCTTTTAGATGAAGCAAGATTCTGTGGTTTTAAAACTATCTATCAAGAAAGATGATCAAAACAGAGCAGTTTCACAGTGGCTGCATTTAACAGAATAGAAAAACCACAGAAGTGCACAGTAAGCATCTTTATTCAAAGCTTAGCCAAGGCAATACAAATTCTCAGTTCACCCAATATTTCTTTCCCCCCCAAAATTTTCACTAATTCATGGGTGATCCACCTCTTAAATTTATATTTTAAAAAGGTATGAAGTGTGACAGTCATCATATATATTTGCAATTGTTGGCTGTAATATATAAAAATACATGGAGATAATCACTCCTACATTGAAATCTATGTTCTTTCACCTTCACATTACTGTCTCAAAGAAAGTCCAGAAAAGCCATAGCTCCCATATCAGAAGGGTCCAAGATAAAATGGTGTAAATTCTCTCTTAAAGAATAGCTCCAAACACTCTTGGATGAAACAGACCATCTTCATCCATTTTGATCTGGATTCAGTTCTGGATTTGGAATGGACAATGCCTTGGTTGCCCTGTGGGATGACCTATGCTGGGAGAGAGATGGGAATACAACCCTGTTGGTTCTCCTGGTCCTCTCAGTGGGTTTCAATACCATCAACCATGGTATCCTTCTGGGCAGGCTAATCCAGTTGGGAGGACACTGCTTTGCAGTGGTTTTGCTCCTTCTTGACTGGCCATGCCCAGAGGGTGGTGCTGGGAAGGTGGTGCTCTGCACCTTGGCATCTATACCATGTAGTTCTGCAGGGGTCTATTTTATCCCCCATGCTTTTTAACATCTACATGAAACCGCTGGATGAGGTCACCAGGAGGTATGGGCTGAGTTGTCATCAGTAGACTGGTGACACTCAGCTCTACCTTTCTTTTTCACTGGGCATAGCCATGGTGGCGGATGTTCTGAATTGGGGCCTGGCCTCGATAATGGATTGGATGAGGGCTAATAAACTGAAAGTTAATCCAGATAAGATGGAGATACTGTTGGTGGGGAGTCCATCTGTTCAGATGGATGACATCTGGCTGTTGTGGATGGGGTCACAGTCCCACTAAAGGACAGGGTTCGCAGCTTGGGGATGCTTCTGGACCCTGAATTATCCCTGGAATTCCAGGTGAATTCAGTAGCCAGGAGTGCCTTCTATCAGCTTACACTGTTATACCAGCTGCAGCCATATCTGGAAGACATTCATGTACTGGTAACCTCTCATTTGGATTACTACAACATGATCTACATGGGGCTTCCCTTGAAGACGGTCCAGAAATTTCAATTGGTCCAGAATAGGGCGGCCAGATTGTTAATGAGGACTGGCAGATACAATCATATAAAGCCAGTCCTCTACCATATTCACTGGTTCCCAGTTGAGGTCTGGGATCAATTCAAGGTGTTAACACTGGTGTTTAAAGCCCTAAATGGCTTGGGGCCAGGGTATCTAAAGGTGCACCTCTTCCCGCATGAACCTACCTGGCACTTTAGATCTGCACCTCAGGCCCTTCTGACGGAATCCCTTCCTCAGGAAATAAAGAGGGTGATAACACGAAGAATGGCCTTTTCTGCAGTGGTACCTTGACTCTGGAATGAGCTCCCTAAAGAGGTCCACCTGGCACCTTCTTTAGTCTTTTAGGTGCCAAGAGAAAACCTTCTTTTTTGCACAGTATTTTTAATTAACGTGCTTTAAGTAGCATTTTAACTGTGCATATGTCATTACTGTGGTGCAGTAATGTTTTTTATTTGTAATTATTACTGTGGTGCATTAATGTTTTTTATTTGTAATTATTGTTTTACATTGTATTTTAACTGTATTTTATTCTATCTTATACTTTATTTTGCATTTTATTGCTGTAACCCACCCCTGGAGCCATATGGCTAATGGAGTGGGTTAGAAATTTAACAAATAAAATCCAAGTAAAAGCATGTTTAGTGCTACAGTTAATCAATGCTTTCTACCAAAGAGAAAAGCTTTCTTGACTAAGTCTATGCAAATAAAAAGTCCATTTGATCATGTCTCAGCTATGAGTATTTACACTCTACCTAGCAAGCAGAGGCATTTCATTTTGCCCTCATAAAACTAAATACCTCCAATTTACTCAATAACTATCAAAACTTTCTTCAATCTAAGATTTCCATTTTTATCTGCTGTTTTTTGTAAGAGTTGAGCTTGGCCAAAGCAGAATAAAGCACAAACAAGAAACACTGCAATAAATAAATAAATAAATAAATAAATAAATAAATAAATAGCTCAGGTTTCTGTATTCCAATACTTAACCTCAAACATCGTTGCAACTACTGTTCATAAGGCCAACACTATATGGAAAATTAAGAAACAGAAAGTAGTGATAAACAGGTAGTTTTAACAATGAAGGAAGACAAGGATTGGAGTCTGCTAAATTTCTATTATTTTGCGACCTTTTGTTACGTAGTATATGAGAAGAGGGAATGACAGAAAGAGAATAGCTTTTGGTTCTGGCACTCCCCACCACTTAGGTAAACATCTCATCATACTCAGGGTTCCTCTGTTGTCTGAGGTGAAGCGGTAGGTATGTGAAGAGAAGATATTCCTTATTCTGTGGAAATCTTTTCCAAAATAAAGGCCCACCTGGTTTCATCATTGCTTGGTTTTAGGTAATAAACATTCAGATATGGTTTAGAAATACTTGTTGACTATTGAACCTGTTGCTTTACATTTGTTTTTATGCTACAATGATTTGCTGCTACTGCTTTTACTATTTTAATCTATTGTCTGTTTTATATTCTTGTTAAACCATCAGTAGTTCTGAGAAAAACAACGTAAACTGGCCTTGAAATAACTGGGGGAACAAATAGTTCTTTTTCCAATTTGCACCACCTATATTTTTGTGTTTTTTCACAGGTCTTCCCATTTCTAGAAAGATCAAAAAGCAGCATGATTACAGATATTTTAAATTAGCAATTAGGGACACTGCACTCACTTATTAGAAAGGGACACTACTGCTATGGCAGATAATGCCAACATTAGGATAAATGTACAGACCTAGGCTAAGTGACTAGTCCAGGCAGCAATGATGGAACTCTACATATCCAAAAATATGGTAGATGTTTCAAAGAGGTTGCAAGTTATGTAGAGCACAGTAGGACAGGCATGTTCTACTTTCCTTGCACTTGCTATATCTGCATCCTATATATGCAGGTGTATAGCATGGATGCTGGACTTCAAGCAGCCAGTGCTTATACATAGTAAGCACACACATGGCCTTTAGAAACCTCTGCTGGCAGTTGTCACAATGCAGATGGGGGTGATTTGGGGCTGTTGTCCCTTCCCCATACTGTTCCAGAAAGTCATCCAACCCTCCAGAGCACATTTTGAGGGGGGGAAGTTGCTGAAAATTGCCTCCCTTTATAATCCATTAATCAAGCCTGGATCAGAGAACCTTCTTTTCAACAGAGGGATGCCAATTAGATACCACCCTGAGGATTTCTTTAGAAAGATACTGCACTATGCTTCCCCGTTACTCTGGTTAAATGGAGGAATGCTTTTAACAAACCAAATACACAGTCAAATGTGAAAAATCAAGGATTCATATCTTATCAGCTGTATTAGACTTATAGAAATTGGTAAGTAAGAAGAGCAATACCAGAGTTATGCACTATAAGAGAGAATACAATATTTATGCATAAGCAATAAGCACCACCTACTTTACAAATATGCCTAATGGCAAAATGAAAGCAATTAAATAGATAATACTGAGCCAATCTTAAAAACCCATTATTCACAAAGAAACCAATAGCTGACAGTGCACACAATTAAGGTACAATTTAAATGTTCCTGTCACATCAAAATGCCCTGATTCTATTTTTTCCAATCATTTTCAGTCACAAGGTTTTAACCCTCTGTAGAGAAGTCGCAGTCAGGTTAAGGGGGTGTAACTCTGTAGTCCAAGAAGCATACAATAAAGACAACATATTTCGAAGTCAAGTAATAATGGATGGAGCCACAACTAAGAGAATTACTTACTACTACAGAATGCTCATTAATACAGAAATTTGATTTGAGGCACATCATCTAAAGCTTCCATATGTGAAATAATGCTAAGCCTGGAAGATACGTTGTTAAAGATGCAAAATGGGAATAACAGTATAATTTGGAAACATCCAAAACATAAAATCCTAGCAAGCAAAAAAAATGTGAACCATCAGTTCTAACGGCTAAAAAATATGTTACTAGGCAATGTAACTCAAGCCACAATTACTACATATCTTTTCCTACAATATTATGTGGAAAAGTCTTACTTTGATTCCACGTTTTTCACCAAGAGAAAACCTCTAAGATAAAAATATTAATGAACTGCAAAGAAAAAATCACCAAGTTCTCTATGAAAGTGTCTTATATCTTTCACAAAAAGCAGCTACCAAAGAACTGTATAATGTTGAAAAACTACTAAATCATACAAGAAATCATAAAAATCAAATGCAGCTTGGCAAAAACAGAATTTGGATGGGTTAACTCATACTTAAGGTTGAGTTTGAATTGTCACTGCAACAGTTTGTTTGTGCTGTTTGAACGCAGACATGTTAACAACCCATAAAAAGAGCAGACTGCTGTTGAGTTTTAAACCATAGGTTGTTCATGAGTAATAAACCATGGTTTAATGGCTGATATGTTTCAGTGACAACCCACATTTCATAAAATCTTAAGAAAAACCATACTGGTTCAGAGTAATTGTCCACCTAATTGTCCATCAGCTCTCCATTCACATTGTAGAAAACTAGCTGACCACAATATCTCTCAAGCAAATGGGTACAAGAATTCTGCCTGTCCAAGCTCCTCAGAAATGAAGGCCATGATACCTCTGATAACTGAAACAGCACATAGACAGCAAGGCTAGCAGCCACTGACAGCCTTCTCCTCCATCTTCCCATCCAATCCCCTTTTTGAAGCCATTCAAATTAGTGGCCACCAATACTTCCTGTGGCGGTGAATTCCATGGTTTGTGCGCTGGATGAAGAAGTACCCACATGTACTCCCCACACTCAACCTTGAGCATGGGTTATTCTGTTGTGTGTACCCAGTCACTGTGTGCTTCTAGAATATGCAAAATGATCTATTCCACTAGGAGAATTCTTCTTTTAAAACATTATACAAGATGTTTTGCACAGATGAATATATGCTTGCTGTCATTGGAAGTATTTGATACAATAGGATGCTGTGTGCAGCATAAGCTGAGAAGTGCTAGAGGAAAAAAAACCTCTAACAAAAATCACGGTTACTAAGGAAGCCAGATAAGAAATGTGCTAATGGTAGAATGACACAAGAGACATTGTTAAGGGGAAAGCTATAGACAAAACAACTGGAAGAAGGTAAGCAGAAAGAGACAGGCATGTCTTAGTGACTTCAGTATCTGTTGTCACATTATAAATAGTCCTGTTATTAGAGTGACCTCATTGTCCACACCTTCATGCATACTTGCAAATAGAAAAGCAATTCTCAATTGTTATGGGGGTGGGGGTGCAGGATAGACACAGCCAGTAGGTGATAATTATTCCTGAGTAATTAAAACCAACACTGATGCATGCAAACAAATGAATACAGATTAAAACAAGCAAGTAGTGTTAAAACACTACCAACAACATATTTGCAAGAAAGGAAGATGATAGAGGGACAATTATAAATCCATTGTAGGGTGGTGGGGAAGAAGGTACTCAGTTGAGCAGAAATTGTGCAATATAAAAGTAGGTAATTAAGAAAAGAAACAGGAAAACTTACATGAAGTAGGGGGCATGGACAACAAAGGGTAGCACGGCCTGGGAAACTGGACCTGGGTGTGTTTTCTGATAGGGAGGGGTCATGACTCATTCCAATAGAGTCCACCTTGCATGTAGAATGTCTCAATTCCTGCCATTTCCAGCTAATGGGCTTAGATACAAGATGACAGGAAAGACCTCTATCTGTCCAAGACTTTGCCAGCCAAAGTAAATGGTATAGACTTGGATAAACAAAATAATCAGACCTTGTATAAAGCAACTTCCTATTTTTCCTTTCTGGAAATGAGGGTCCTGTTAATACCCTTTAAAACACTCACACAACCTGATACCTTCCAGATGTGTTAGATTGCTACTCCCATCATTCCCAACCAACCTTGCTATACTGACTGCAAACCCTGGGTATCACAGCCCAACACACCAAATTTACCATAGCATAAGGCTTCTGAGACAAGAGCCTTCTTCACTGTCTGGGAGACCAAGCTATACTCTACAAAATCTTGTATCTCAATATACTGGTCGCCTTACAGCAGGTTGATGTGAACGGCTTTCTTTCCCAATTTGGTGCCCTGCAGATAAGCACTGAAATCCACACTATCAGCCTCAGCCAGCATGTCTAATAGCCAAGAATCCTGGGAACTGTAACCAGAAACATCTGGGGGGCACCAGTTGGGGAAGAAAGCTTTTCACATCAACAACGAACTACGGACAACGAATGTATTTGTTGCAAGAAGCTTCACAGGGCTGCTCAAGTGGAATCTCTCTGACACAATAAGCAGAAAGTGGCTCCATGGCGCCCCTGAACCCCCGCCCCTGGCGCTGTATCCGTGCGAGCAGCGATAGCGAAGCAGACAGCGTGGAGGACAGGAAAGCCCTCCGAGTCGGTTTGAAGGCAGAGGAGAAAAAGGCAGCATGGAGATCAACCATGGAAAAGCGGGGAGCGGGAGAGAGAGAAGGGCGTGCGAGGGGATCGGAAAAGCGGTGAGGGCAAGCCCACCACGCGGGGCGAGGAAACCAGGCTTCAGGCCGCCGCCCCTCACTCACTCACCCGTCTTTCCGCTTGGCCTTGTAGACGTGCCCGTAGGTCCCCCTCCCCACCTTGCAGCCCTCGTACTCGAAGAGGTCCTCCACGCGTTCGCGCTCCCCGGTCAGCTTCACCTTGAAGTCATAGTCCATCTTCATTCAGCGCCCGCCGCCTCAGACGACACTCCGCCCTGCGGAGCCCCCGCCCGCCACCGCCGCAGGCACCAGGGAGGAGGGCAAGGAGGAGGAGGAGGCCCCACTGCCGCCGCCGCCGCGACGCCGACCATCCAGGTAGGGGGACAGAGAGGGAGGGAAGGAGGCGGCGGCAGCACGTAGGGCTGTGAGGCGGGAGCGGAGAAAAGCGGAGCCGGACAGGTGAAGGGCGGGATAGCTGCTGCCGCTACCGCTTTTCTCGTCGTCGTCGCCGCGCTTGCCTCAGCCGGCTGAAAAGCCAAATAGGCAAAGCCGCACAACAGCCGGTATCTCGCGACTCAGAATACGGCAGCCGCGCCTGACCACGCTGCTGCAAAAGAAGGAGCGTCGCAAAGCCTCCCCTCCCCTTCTCCGGTGACTCCCTCAATCCTAGAAAGCGTACCACGTGGAAACCTACCGGCTCCTAGGCAACGCCTCCTCTCCACTTCGACCCTCCCCTCCTCGTTCTGTCCCAGCATGCAGTGCATTCGAGCGGCGCGCCGGAGGCTTTGGGAAGTGTAGTTGAGAAGGCTAACTTAGAACGAAGTACCGAGTACCATAGGGGTGGGTAATGTATTATAAGCCACTTAGGAAGGCCCCGCCAGTTATAGGGGGCGTATAAATGAATGAGTGAATGTGCTCGCCAGATGTGGACTTCAGTTCCTCGCTTTTCTGACCAATGGTTATGCTCGCACTTGTGGCAGTTGAAAGTGCCCCCTGCACACTTACCTCTGGAGGCGTAGCTTTCTTTCCATTCTTGTTTTAAGAAACGTATAGTATGTATCTTGAGACTTGTAGCCAGGGTCTCACCGGATATGATCTTGGAGTATGCCGGGAGTTGGAGTCTTCGGGTTTTGTTTTAAACTCTGAAGAAGTGGTACCCGTTGCATGCTGGTATATGTAGTCCAGAGGCTCAAAGGGCGAGCGTGGTAATAATTAAACCTTCGAGGGTTCTCGCTGAGGTTCCATCTCCATGGGAACATGTTATCGAGGGGCAGTTGTGTGAAGAGGAAGAGAGACTTTTTGCTGGCTCTGAAGGACAGACTTGCGGTACAGATGACACCCTGCAAGGTGATCTACCAAATACAGCATATGTGTGTGTATAGTTATTGCAGCACTTGCAGCAGATTTCAAGACTGATGTCATTAGTGCTGTGTTGTGTTATGGAAAAGCATGATGGGTTGTGTCCCATATTAGTTCTACTTAGACTAGACTCATTGAAATGTGTGGGACAGACAGAAGTTGGATGAACATTGATTATAAGTGTTTGCGAAATAAGTGGAAGGGGCTAGTGAAGCACTACTTCATTGACGATCACTTTGTGGGGTGTCATAAATGTCTTGGGGTTAGGGTTTCAAGTCTTAGGACACAGCTAGACAAGTCTTAACAAGACTTGAGTCAAGACCTGGAATCTAGACAAGATTTTCACTAACAAAGCAGAAACCGAAAACTTCTGACACTACCAAAAATAATTAGTTCCAGTGTCACCCAGTGACTTGCTAAACTTTACAATGGTCTATCCACTCAGAGCTACAGCACTTTTTTTCAACACAAGCAGTATCTGTTTGTTGATTCCCCCCCCCCCCCCACTGCAACAGTTGGAAAAATTAAGCCTCACAAGTTAGGCCCCCAGCCAAGGAACAGTTGTTCTATTACAGTACCATAAACTTCAAACCCCTGATTTACTAACCAGTAGAAAGTCACATTTCAGGCTTTAAAATGTGTTCACTGTAGTGTGTTCAGTCCCTCAATGTGTTTGTGGCAGCTTGTGGGTTGCCAACTAGACCTAGTGGCTGTTATCTCCCTTCAGCAAAAACTCTGCAGTGGGGCAGGGTTCTATTCCAATCAGTTAAGTTACTGTTTTGTTGCCTCTGTTTTCCAGACTGGGAACATGCAAAAAGAAGTCATGGATATGAATTAAAAGTCCCACTGACTATCATGTAAACTGGACACATTACAAATATTGTGGTGTCTCTGCTTCTAAACAACTTGAGGTTCATGCACTCCTCATTTGATGGATGAATGCTTCAGATTGTATAGTGAAAAATAGAATATTTTAAGGTGAAGTGGGCTGAAGAGAAATGATAGCTGTTTGACTTGTGTTAACAATGTTGATAGAATTATTAAGTAGAAATGACAACAAATGCCTTTAAAAATGCAGTCCTTTTGTCATTTACCCGTAAGTGTATCTGAAAAGAGGCCATTGAAACTGGAAGTGAATGTTGCCACCACCAGCAAAGTCTAAAATAGCGGCTCTGCCATGCAGATGAGTCCACACAAGAACAGTTTGATCTTTATTTGTTTTGGTAACAATTTCTTTGTAACAAACTACAATAGAGGCATACTATAACTATTTTTCTGAATTGGAACAATGCTCAGATTAGGTTTACATAAATTTAACAGTTACTCTGTTAGATCACCATAGCAGGTCAATGATTATTTAAGATCTGCTGCCCTCTTTAGTCTATTCATATGAATTTTCCAACAATGAGGATGTGTCACAAAAGATGGGGGTAGAATCAAATTGTAGGCATTTCAGTAAGAACTTTAGCAAATAGAACCATGAGCTGCAAATGGTTTTCAGTGATGCTTTCTCTTTCATAGCATAGCTGGAAGATGCTCCAGTGCTCTTTCAAATGAATTATCATTATGTGACTTTTGGGGAGGGAGTCATCTTGATTGCTTTGGAGAGAAGGAAATGGCTCTGTGAAAGCTGATTGCAAAGAAAATTGAGTTTGATAGTGGAGCATTAATTGATTGGGAGTTGGAGGGAACTGCTTAGATTGAACCAGCAGAATTGATTATGTCTAGGAAGAAGAGTCTGAAAATATACAGTTATGGAGTGAAAATATTGATGTTCAAGTAAAAGATATTTTAGCTTGTGGAAGCAAACTATGATAGAGGACAAGCATAATTAATGTGGATTGTTGGAATTCACTGCTGAATACCACTGCAGAAAATGCTTTACGCAAAAGCTGCAAGATCTAATCCTGTGCAGATTTACTTAGAAGTAAATACCACTGAGTTCTGCAGGTCATAAATTTTAGATAAGCCTGCATGGTTTCTAGTCCTTCATTAATAATATAGCCATTCATGGTTTGGATCCATAGTGAGCATTAGAAGACTAATGCAGAACAAAGGAAAAATAGCCTTAAAATGAGCCTTTCCCCCTAAAGCAATGCTTTACAGGTCTTAATGGAACACTATGGTTTCACATTTGAGGATGGGTCATTCAATGACATTTGGAAGAGTCGATTTAATTCAATATTTTTGGAGGGTACCAGGCTGGGGAAGGCTAATTAATTTTAACAACCCAAAGAATGGTGTATGATATTCTGATAAGCACTCATCTGTTTCAACAGAGTTCAACTCTGTTCCCTTGGTGTTGTTGGGCTCCTTTCAGATGCGCTGTCACTGCTTATTATTTACATTTCACACTGGGACAAATACATATCATCTCACATGTTTGCTAGGGATAATCATCTGAAAACCATCAATTGCAGTGCTGGATCTGCCAAGCTTGCCTAATATTGTATTTGCAATTAACATCCATTTGTGTTCGTAATGAACATATGAAATGTTCTGTGAAAAAATTAACTGAAAAATGTTCTGCCTCCCTTCACTGCCCTGCTTATATGCATTTTCACTGGATCCAGTTCTGCTTTTGATGAGTCACACATCTATAGGTTTGCTATTTCTTACTGCCTCCCATCTTTTTAGCTATGGCACTGCAGACCCAGAATTCATGGCTGCAGCTTTTGCTAGCATAGATGGTGGGAGTGTGATGGATGGGGAGAGACTAAACTAAATTTCCACTTGCCACAAACCAGTTTAAAAGTGGTCCTTGTTGTTGTTTAAACAGTGTTAATCCTATTACACTGTACTTAGTGTCTTTTTCTAGTTAATTTTGCAGTCTGGCTAGGGATTTCTTCTTGCTGATGTAACAGCCCAGGCCTTTGCAGTTAGGTGCACTGGGCTTACGACCCTACATGTAGCCCTGGTCCTCATCTCCTCATTGTCAAGAGAGAAAATTTGGGCAGAGAGAGTGTTCTTGCTTTGGGCAGCATGTTTGAGGACTGGCCCTTGTGACACTGCAAAGAGAGAGCTGCTACCTGCTTTGGGCCACACAGCAGAAAAATTGAGCCAAGTGGCACAGTTCACCCCACTTCACTGTCCACAGACAGAGGACAAACAGTTCAGGGAAAAGCAGTAGTTGCTTCTTCTGCTCCCATACACATGCCCTCTGCGTGGTGTTACTCCTTCCTATGACAGCATATCAGGAAAGGAACTTGGTGGTATTGGGGTGCGGGTGGGGTGTCTGGCACCTTTTCCAACTAATCCTATTTGGTTTATATGTCACCCAGTAGCTGAAACCTTCTGTGCAGTTTACAGCAATTCACATTTCACATTATGTATTTACTAATAATACTTGTATTCTGATGGACATAACAACAGTTCCTAAAGTGCAAGTCTATGCATGTTTATACAGAAAACACGCTGGCCAAGGAATGCTGATAGTTGAAGGTTTTGTTTTGTTTTCGTCTGAACATGTATAGGTGTACTAAGAGGTTTACATGCTAAAATAGTAAAATACATTATGCCTTCTCCTGCTACTTTTGGGAATTCTGATATATGTATGCATGCAGATATATAAACCATGGATCAAAACAGCCACCTGTGTTCTTGGACTGTCCTTGCAGAGGTGGCTGCAGGACTTCTGATGAGCTTGTGCATTTCAAACAATGTCACTACACCATTGATTCCCACAAGGAAGAAGGGAGGCAGCTACTACACTGTTGCCTCCACACTTGGATCCTGTTTCCCCTACCATCTCTAGAAGTAGCCATCACTACTTCTGAATGAACACTTGCACTCCACATATGAGCTGAGCGCTCCTCTCTTTTTTGGCAAAGTTTCTCAAGGTTACCAAGAGGGATCAAGCAGGAGCCATGGTCTTCCCTTATTCTTGCCACGCTTCCTATGCTTCCTCACCTTCCCTGAGGATTGGGCTTGCAGCACTGGTATTGTTATATTGGTATCATGCCTTTTCCTCCAAGGAGTCCAAGATAGTGTACACAATGTTTCTCTCCCGTTCACTCCTATGACAACCCTGTGAAGTAGATTAGACTGAGAGTCAACGACGAGCCCAAAGTCACCCAGTGTGCTTCAATAGCCCAGTGGGGTCTGGATCCAGGTCTTCCTATTTCCAGGCCTGCGCTGCCCATTACACCACAGTGATTCCCCAGTGAGTCTGGCATCCTTAAGTGCTGAGGCCCCACCAGCTGCCCCACGGATCCAACCCCTGACCTTAAATGAGGCTGCTAGCATATTCGTACAGCAGCGCTAGACACCACGTTTTCCTTCCCGAGAAAAGGCAGCCGGAGTTCAGAAAGCTTACTCATCTTGTCCTCCCCGCACTGCGATCAGTACCTTAAAAATTGTCCCGCCCCCTTTCGCTCCCGACTGGGCACAGTTTTCCTGCTTGCGTGTGCGGATTCTTGGCGGAACCATCGAGCCGAAGCACCGGAAGCCGGCGGATCGGGATTTCCGTGCACCTCTACGTCCTGTATTTGATAGGAACTGTCAGTTTATCGCAGGCTACCGCAGGGAGAGGCGAGGAGATCCGTTTGTACTGAGGAAAACCGTCCTTTTGAAGCGACTTTCCTCCTAGTCGTCGGGGAGGAAGAGGGCTTTGTGGGTGCCGGCATGCAGCCTCTGCTGATGAAGACGCATTCTCCAGGCAGCCGTCTGCTACATGCATAAGCCGGCTCCGGCCTGGTTCTGGGGAAGTGTGATTGGTCACGTCCCGTCTTTCCCCGCTGGTGGCTAGCAAGAAGTAGTGTCAGTCATTCTCTCCCCTCCCCCCCGAAGACTCCAGGCCTGGCGAGGAAGAAGAAGGTCAGCGCCTCCAACCAGGGAGGCCCGACCAGGTAAAGACGTGTTGAGGAAGCAGTATTAGTGCTGACTCGAAATACAAAAGTGTTGTGGCACCTTAAAGATTCAGTTTACAAACGCTAATGCTACGATCAATCAGCTAGGCTATAATCCCCCTCCCCGCTGAGGTGGTGTTAGAGGATGACCCCCTAGGGTTGGAACACCGAATTTCTGCGGGGCTTTGTGCCCCACCACGCTGCTGTCCGGGGCACTTGCTGGAAGGAAGTGCAGAGCCTTGATCTCTGTTGACATCTGATTCCCCCAATTGACTGACTTTTTGCCTAAATCTGCTTCATCTCTTGCTGCCCCAGCCCCTTGACTCTTTCTTTCAAAATCGAATGCACTCTCCCCTGCCTGAACATTCCTTTTTACAGATAGCGAACTCTTTAATTGGTAGGGTCTTTTAAAGGCTTGTGTGTATGCATGCATACACACATGTACATTAGAGCATATGTAAATTAGCACATGCAGATCTATGCTTTTATTTCCCTGTGAGCCTGAGAATTTGATCCTTTTGGTACCTAGTACTACCCTTAGCCACTCCTTTCTTTTATGTTGTGTATAGACTAAAAGGCTACCCCTGTGAAATTCAGCTTGCAATAATAGGTGAGATGAAGGGTTTGTATAGAGTCCAAGATTGCCAGTGATCATCCATAAGTATTTATATATTTAAAATATACGTTGCCTAATATAAAAAACATCTGTATGCAGTTAGGGCTCAACAGAGTAGCTGCTTTGCAATTATTACATTTAGTATTTATTAGAAGATTAGGAATGGTTATGGCTATTTAAAATACTTTTATAAGTTGTGCTATATTTTATAGATGGAGCCTCATCCTTTTTTTCTAGCAGGACTCCTTCTCTAAAACTATGAAACAGACAAGAATTAACAGATGCAACTGCTATCTTTTGCATAGAACCCTGCTACATTGTTGATATCTCTGTCCCGTTAAAGGTCAGTAGACTTTAGAGGAAGATGAACTTATAGACATTGTGGGGTGGGAGTAGTTGTGTATGGATAGGAAAGTTGATGAGTTATCATGCTCCCAGTCAACTCTTAACATATGATAAATATTCAGTGCATTTTTTTTCTTTTTACCTCCTCACCCAGGGTTCGAGTTTAGCCTGCCTGTGTAAAGAGCACTGAAAGACAGAAAATGTTCAAAGTTTTGGAGAATTCTCAACAGTACACCTTGCTAGTATTCTCTGCCCTTTCCTTTTGTTAGGAGGGTTGAAGAAAAAAGAATTCATGTGAGAACTTTGCTTTGGATCTTATTGCTATTCTATTTTCTTTGGCTGTTGGATACCTGAGTATACCAAAGTATCCAATATTCATATCAGTGAAAAAAATTGCAGTCTTGTATACACTTATCTAGGAATAAACCCTATTGAACTCACTAGGGCTTAATTCTGAGAAGCCATGTAAAGGATTGTACTATAAAGGATTGATTTATTTCCCCCTTTCATTATTGACATCTCCTGCTTCAAACTTAATGGGTTGCATTCGCTGTTCTGGCAGTAATTTAAGTGCTTGAAGCTGGGAATGACCTCTGGGTCTGTTAGCTTAGTGTGGCACTTCCAAAGTTTTAAAATATAAATATGTGTATGAAACCCCATCTATACATGTGCAGAAAGGGCGTTTATAGGATGCATAGTTGGTCTTTATAAGAGTGTGTGTTGTCCAAATAGCATTTCATGCTTGCTTAAATATATTCAATTGCATGTTTATTATGAACAATGTAAACCCAAATGTAAGCTGCTTTGAGTTCTTTGTAGGAAAAAAGGTGGAATATAAATCTAATAAATAAATACATGTCTGGCATATTTGGTCCCATAGACAGCACAATGGCTGCAGTTTTATTAGTTTGAATTCTGTAAATTGTAACTTAGTAAGATAAATATTCATGTTATGTATCTGAATCTAATAGGAAAAAGTAATGTGTAGCTCAAGTCTGTGCATGTTTACTTGGAAGTAAGTTGTACTGTTTACAGTGGAGTTTACTTCATGGTTAGTGGCCATCAAGTTACAGCCCTAGATGTTAGCAGAAAGAAATTAACAACACATTTGATCTTGTATCCATACAGAAATCAAACAGTAATGGAAACATATGACCATTGAGTCCATGTAACTTCCTTGTTTTTCTTTCTATTTTGTAGCAGTCTTGTATTTCTAGAATGGACTGTTCTAGGTCTTTCTCAGGGGAAGGGGAAAGGCAGACTGTATCTCAAAACCAGAATGCTGACAATGAAAGACAGTGGCAACAGGAACGTCTTAATAGAGAGGAAGCCTATTACCAATTTATTAATGAGCTGAATGATGAAGACTACAGGTTGATGAGGGATCACAATCTCCTTGGTACTCCAGGTGACTCTTGACTTACTTAATGTAATTCTGAGTTGCATTTAATACAGTTTTAATTTTCATATTTTATAAACTAAATAGAACTTTTTAATTCATTGTGTCAAATTGCTTGGGGGACATGGTATATTGAACTAATGCTGCAAAAATCTAATCATATTTTATCACTTGCCATAGAAACAAATGGAAAAGCTTAATTTAAAAAACATTATTGATATTGACATTTTTAAAATAAGTATTCCAAGATAAGTCCTTCTTTATTCATGCTTACTGGCCTGAGATGATACGTAAGATGATGCTTAGCTTCATGCAGTATAGAGGGATAATAACAGAAAAAATTAGATTTCATTTTCGTACATTTAAACCTGATTCTACAAGCATTTCATGAAAAGAAATCCCAGTAACTTGGTGTATTAGAGATGCAAACTGGGTGTTTAAAAACTCTGGGCAGGTTATAACAATGTATAATGTATCTATATTATGTTTCTGGTGCATGTTTGTAAGCCTGTCATGTGCTTTCAGTGTAGATTTGCCATTCCAGATTCTCCCCCTTGTTCCTTTTACTACTTTAAGAAAAAATCCCTCTGTTTTATTGTTAAGAACTGTTCTATCTGCTTCTGTGTATTCAAGCAGTAAATAAAACTGACAGCATCACATAAACTATTTCAGGAGAAATAACAGCAGATGAGCTGCAACAACGTTTGCAAGGTGCAAAGGAGCATCTGGCCTCCCAGTCTGACCCAGAAAATAGAGACTGGGAAAGAGTTTCTCTTGGATGTAAGCCTGTAATACTAATACAACAGTTGCTTCAATAATATAATTTCTGGGAAATGCAAATACAGTAGCAATGTTAGTAAATTACTGTTAGATTGAGTGGTCGATCAACATATTTGTCATGGGAATTAGAGACTTGTGGGAAGAGGGGAAGCATTCTAGTTATACATAGCTAGTGAACGGGAGTTAAGGAAAGATGAGACTAAAGGAAAGTCAGGGCTGGATCTTTTGAGGGAGGGGAGCCTGTGTTTTCTAATTTGCTATAGTACATTTCCCTGGGGAGAGCAGGGGTAGTTTCCAGATAAAGTAAAGACCTGACAGAGCCTAGGATTATGGGGAGTAATGCTATCTGTGCTATCCTCTGCCTTTAATTCTGTGGAAGTAGCAGACTGCACTTGCTTTATGGGAAAGGAAGTCACATGACATGTACTTTGAGGCACCTTTACTATATTTCAGTGGGTTGGTAGAAATAACTTGTGACTAATAAACTCCTGTGTAATGTATGGGCTTCCGATTATATTAAAACACATACTTTGCATCCACAGCATTCACTGAGTGAAACTAGAATGTACAGAATTAGTAATCCTTCGAAGCTCCCTTATCAAAACAGTCTTAATAATTTTGAATTGTTAGGCCTCCTTTTGCAATTGTTCTTTCTTTCTTGTATCTCTTAAGTTATTGGATGGGTGAGGAGAACAGTAGATTGTTGGAATGGTAAAGGTGCAGAACTCAGACATTGCAGAGCTCCTGAAACTTGTCTGCAAGAGCTGTGTGTTCTGTAAAGGTTCCTGGGTTAGACAGATTCTTACCTTTGGCTGTTTTTCTAACTTTTTCTTGCTTTTCTTTTTGCTTCAGATAACTGTTTGCATTTGAGAAGTAAGACTATATCTGATGAGCTAATACAATTGGGAGAATCAATCCATATATTATGTGAAATTCTAGGCATTTTTACCCAGAAGTATGTCACAATGTGTACAGTGGGAGTTACTCCAGGCTAATGTACATGAAATTGTAGAATTAAAAACACCCATACTCCCATGTTATCCAAACCTTCTGTAAGCTAATACAGTAAAAACAGATTTGAATTGGTTTATTAAATTAATATGGTTGTGCATAACAAATATTTTCCTGGTGGCTTACAGAACTTCTAACAGGACAGTTTTGTAAAATGAGGTTGGGATGCAATTATTTATATGATTCTCTGGAACTCATGTACTATATTCAGTTTTGATAAAGACTTCAAGGAACACAAGAAATCCTACTGTTTTAGGAGGTAGTGCTGTGGGTGGTAAAGTCCAGCTGACACAAGCTTTAGAAAAATAGCCTTACTTATTTGGAATTTTTTAAAAGTAGCCCTTCAAAACATTACCTAGAACATCTATCCAATAAGTACACAATTAATCATGAAATACAGTATTGCGATAGGGATAACTAGCATGGCTCATGGGTTGTGGTCTAAATTTGTAGCATCAAAGCTACTTTCTAACCTTTAAATATATAAATTAGCCTGACTGATAGCTTGAAAATGGAATTCACTGGTCGCTATAAATTATAAGTAACCATGGATATTAGCTGCTATAAAGTTTACAAAATATTTTTATTGGAAGTTTGACGACTTAGGTTCTAAAGCATTTGTAGGGCCTGAAATGTAGCA
Organism: Varanus komodoensis; assembly: GCF_004798865.1. NCBI lineage: Eukaryota > Metazoa > Chordata > Lepidosauria > Squamata > Varanidae > Varanus > Varanus komodoensis. The sequence goes on from NW_025335941.1 coordinate 46,530,562, forward strand.
GGATAAGAACCCTAAGTGTGATAGATAATCAAATGACTATTAAGAGTAGTGAATCTAGATATTCAAGCTATCAAGTGATGATTGTTTTAGCTGGCTTGTCCAAATACAACCATGACATGAAAAATGTATTTTATATATATTTAACTACTTACAGATTCAGAGACTTTTGGGGAAAACTCAACCAACAACTCCCTGCTGGAGTGGCTCAACACATTCCATCAATCAGGAAATTCTACCCATAGTGGACAGAGTGGGAACCAGTCTTGGAGGTCTATAAGTCGGGCAAACCCAAATAGCAGAGAATTCCGGTTTAGTCTTGAAATAAATATAAATCAGGAACATAATGGTGGCAATGCTCCTGGACAAGAACTGAATAGCATCCTATATGACCAGGCTAACCAAAGGCAAACGGAAAGTAACTCTCTAATAATTGACAGCCCAGTAGCCAGCCGAACTAGAAGCAGGACTCTGAGAGATACTGTTAGCCGTGCACTTGCTTCATCAAGAGCTGCAAATGCTAGTGGTTCAGTGACACAATATGTTGAAGAATCATCTCAATTTTTTGCAAGAAGACCCAGAAGGAGAAACAGACGCTCAGCAAGCTTAGCAACACGTTACTTTTTAGACGATAATGAGCACAACATTATTAGGCAAAGTAGAACACACAGGGTTACATCAGTGAGGCTTCACAGAGGGAGAACTAGAACCAGATCTCAGAGGAATACAAGGCAAAGGCCAGCAGTTTTAAGACTACGGTCAACTTTCAGTAGTCAGTTCCATTCCCTTTTGGAAAGGAGGCAAGATATGAATGTACAACAAATCCATACACCATCCAGTAGGACACATACAGTCCAGTCTTCTCCAGAGCAAGGTGAGGAACAAAGTCCATCATTGGGCATATCCATGGGAGAAGATGAATCTACAGGAACCCAAACTGCACCTAGAAGGCAACCTACTATTACATTAGACCTTCAGTTTAGGCGGATTCATGCTGGAGAAAACAGAGATCAGGATAGTATCGCTACTAGAACTCGCTCAAGAGCGGGCCTGGCAGACAACTTGGTCACTTTTGAAAATAATAATGAGGGATTTCCTCGAACTGTTTCACGATCTGAACGTGCAGGTATACGGACATATGTTAGCACTGTACGGATACCTCTTCGTAGGATATCAGAAGCTGGACTTGGAGAATCTTCAGCAGCAGCTCTTAGATCAATACTTAGGCAAATTATGACTCGGTTTGAAGAACTGAACCACTTAATAGATCCAGACTCAAATTCTAGAGTTCAGAGAGGTAGTCAGCACTTATCAGCTATGCAATCACAGTTATCGAATTTGCACACTTTAAGCAATGTCAGTGAGTTCAATGAAACATCACTTCAGAATGGACCTGCTGAACAAGGTAGCAGGGACTGGCATGGAGAAATCAATGCAGCTCAACATTATAGTCAAGGTAATGAAACTCAAGAGAACAGGGGATTTCAAGATGCAACCCCTTTTGTTGAAAATGGAACACTCCCCATCCTTCGTTTGGTGCCCTACCTTTTATTAGAAGAAGATTCTGGTAATCACTTGAGGGGATTAACAAAAGACCAAATTGACAATCTTTCTACTCGTAATTATGGGAATGCCAGTTCAGAGGACAGTGAAATAAGTAAGACATGTAGTGTGTGTATCAATGAATATGTTGTAGGAAATAAGCTGAGGCAGTTACCATGTATGCATGAGTTCCATTTTCATTGTATTGACCGCTGGCTTTCTGAAAATTCCACTTGCCCAATTTGTCGGCAGCCTGTAGTACCTTAGCGTTGCAGCAGTGGGTGAATCCTCACATTCTTGCATTTTCATATTGTGCTGGAAGCCATGGGTGTTTCTACTTATTTTGGAATAGAGAGGAGGTGCTTTAAACTGAAGAAGATGTAACTACATTTGGCAGTGGATATACGTATCTTAAAGTGCAGGTATGAAGGCAAATGTCACTCAAATTACCTTCATCAAATTATATTTTTCTATATTTTCTTATGCAAAGCACTTCTGAAATACAGAAATTTAACAGTTTGTGTGCCTAACAATACAATCTTTATTGATACTTTGGTTTGTTTTGTGCAGTTGTCAAATTGTCTTTTATTAATTGTTTGTTCTATGAATAATTTCTTTTTTAAAGTTGCAAAGAAACTGGAAACCTGGGCATCTAGTAGAAGGTACTTAAGTTATTTGAAGGACTTGGTTTTAGTACATGGTGTATATTTTTTACAGAATATTCTACATATTTTGTTTTACTTAAATATTTTATAGGCAGTTTTGCATGCTTTATACAAACATGGCTTACTGTTGACACAATAATTTTGATGTAAATGAGATTCTGGGGCCAAATGAAATTTTAATTCATTAGAGTTAAATAATACAAAAGTGTATGCATTTTTAGCCAGAAAAAGGGTCATGCATGTCTTCAAGATGCTGTGATTTATAGACCTTTTTCTGTCTAAATGTGCATAGGATTGCAGATTTGCAATCCTGTGTAATCCTAAATGTGCATAGGATTGCACATTTAGAACGGTTCATCTTTCGGCACATTAAGCCATGAGATTACTGTGGAAAACTATTAATCCATATTTGTCAGCTTGATGTTAATGTTAGAACATTGTTTCAAGAATGTGGAAACATATTTAACACACATTAATAGACATCCCAATGAGTTTTTAAACCATTTTTAATTTGAAGATGAGAGTGCCATGGCTAACTAATTCACCTGCAGCATGTGTGATTTATGGTTTATTTTTGTTACACTTTATCAGTCGGTGATACATCTGCACCACATCTAAATGTAACATGTAATTCTGTTCAGCTTAAAAGGGAGAGCTTCCTCAGGATAAAATGCCATAAACTGTTACAGAAATATGTATGCCTATTGTATGTTACCAAAAACAAATTGTATACTTGGACTTCAAGGCTTATATCAATACCTGACAAAAGAATAAAACTGCAAAACAAGAATGGATATGTGAATCACTTTTATTTTTAACTAAAAGCCATGTGAGAAGAAAGATGTCATTTCTAATAGGGGTTCCACAGTTTGTTTCTCTTTTGCTATAAATCCTACTTTTCTCTCCATAATCATTCAACTCAGTGACATGATCTGATCATGACACAAATCTCACCATGGGCAGCAAGCCTTGGTTGGTTGTCATGCCATGTGATCCCATATTATTCACAGTAGGTTGACATATTGCCTGAACTTGGATGACTGATTCCATCATAGGTAAAGTCTGGATGCCAGAGAATCACTCGGCAAGAGTGGCAAAAATACCTCGTCCTTTGGCGCTGCACGGACTACTGCAAGAGCCAGCTGCCCCATACAGCCAAGCAGCATGGTGGGGCAATTCTCACTGGCTCTCTGCCTCCTCCTCCTCCTCCTCCTCCTCCCCCTCCCCCTACACTTTCCCTCCATTGCTCCGCAGAGATAAATTTTTGCAGTATCTGTTCTGATGGCCTCTCTGAAAAGCCCAAGTGGCACAATGGAGAGGCTAGTACTTCACCAAGCCCCTGCTTTTTTGTACCACAAATATGTTCAAAAGTTTTAGTCATTAATTAAAATGCTGGAATTACTTGATTCCAGAGGTGCAGTGTGTGCAATTTTGTGGGTGAAAAAGGGGATGACTTGCCTAGGTAATATCCTTGGGTAGCTGCTGTCAACACCTAGCAGGTGCTAACCATGATACTGATCAGGAGATTATTCCAGTTAGGTGGGGGGGGGAGGGGTGTTTTTGCACTTTCCCTTTTCATTACGGCTGTCAAAATGCAGTTAACACAAAGACACGAGTGATCTTTGCTTGCAAAGAAGGGGTGGAAGAATTTGTCCCCCTTTGGCACTGGCATCCTCAGGCTTTTGTGTGTTCCCTGATAGGCCCAGTGCCCCTAATTTTTCCATCCATCAGAGGAGAGACTTCCCATTTTTGCATCCACAGATGTGTACATGACAGCACCCTCAGAATTGCATAATTCTAGCTAATGCTTTAAAAAGTAATGAAATGGTTCCTCAAATGTGCATGGATTCTTATTCACACAGATGGTATGCAAATATAAACACTAAAAAAGTAACTTAAGAGGAGGGTTGACCAGGCATACACATTACAGGTTCCAGGAGTGACCAAGGAACAATCCCATTTATTTAAGGTGTCATATGTGACTATTATTTCTATAATTTAGTTCATATACCCATCTCCTCCCCTCCCCCAATATGTAAAACCCTGTTCTTCCAAACATTTGCAGATAACCTTATTATATCAAAGGAACGGCTAAAATACACTGAAGCTATATTAAGCTCTGGAAGATTCGGACCCGTGATATCCTCTCTGGCAAATATTGATAGGAAAGCAAGGCCTTTTTACAACTGTCTTGTCAACCAGTGATCTGATTTATACATGACTCTTGGTCCCTCAAGCCCAGTATTATTAGTTGGCAGCAGTTCATTAGGGCCTCAGAGACAGAAGCTTTTCCTAACTCTGCTGTCGGAGATCCTTTAACTGTAAATGTGGGAACTGAGCTTGTAAGAGGAGAATTCTGTCACTAAGCTACAGTTTTGTGAAGTCCTTTCTGCTCAGAAGGATTGGGTGGGGAATTTCAGGAAGATGTCATGCTTCCAGCCTAATAGCAGTTCTGGGCAGTAGCTTGCCTTATGAAGCACTCCTACGGTGCAGTTCTCAGCTATGCTGGTTGTCAGCCTTTTTCTGCCTAAACATGCATACGATGGTGCCTTCTAACATCTCCACATGGCCACAAAACCATATTTGCTCCTTCATGTTCTCTTACCCATCGGTTTGCCTCTCTGCATTCTTAAAAGCTGGGCCTGTTCCTTTGTCAGAATCTGCTGATCATTTCAAAGGCTTTTGCACAGGTAGCAAATGAGTACACTTTCCTGGTTAGAAAATGTGCATGTGGTTTCAGTGTTCTAGAAATTTAATTCCAGGATAGTAATTCATTTGAAAGGAGGAAATGAATAGGATTTATTTTATGATAGAGCATTGGAAAGGTCTGAGGAATGCTTTAGCTATAGCTCTCAACTTTGGCATGGCTTTTCATTCTATTCACTTTTTGTCAAACATGGGAGGTGGTTGAAGCTCCATTGGTGTGGGTGTTCAAGGATAGGCTGGGCATGCACATGGTAGACATGTCATGAGTGGAGCTGGATGAAGCTGGGGATCAGACTAGATGTCTCGGGAAGCCCCTTCTGACTCGCTCTGTTTTCATGCTGTCATATGCCTCTGATACCTATCAATAGGAGGAATGCTTATATAGGACAGAAGTGTGACCACATGAATGGGCTGTTCACCAAATGTATATATTGGTCCCCAAAGTGACAGAAACAATCCACTTGGGAATAATTTTGTGCAATGTATATGGGATCATTCACAACCTCAGGAGTTACTTATTTTGATATCTAAAATATCTGCAGAAAGGAATGCTTAGAATAGGGTCAGCCACAGATCCTCTAGTTCCTTCTGAACATAAGAGCCACACTGGATCCAATCAAAGGCCTCCTTAGTCCAGCATGCTATTTACATAATAGCCATCCAAATATATATGGTAAACCCACAAGCAAGACATGAGTACAATTCATGGTCTTCAGCAACTGGTGCCTTTGATCTTGGAAGTAATCTGTAACCACTTACAACTTGCTCTTCCATGAAGTTGCCTAATTCCTTTTCTAGCTATCCATGTTGGTGACCAATTGTGCCTTGTGGTAATAAATTCCATAATTTAATTATATTTTGTGAAACATTACTTTTAGTTAAGGAACATTTTGATACCTGTAGGAGCAGTGTCTAATGAATTGACAACACTTTATTTCCCAACTAGAGCTTCATACTGATATAATTCCATTAGTGATGCCACTGAATACTCACATTTTGGTTCATAAAGGATGTAGCAGCTTGCTTCATCATGAATCACAGTAATTATCTACATGCCATTGTTAGGAAAATGAACATTTGGAGGACCACAGGTTCTCCATCCCTGCTGTATGAAATGGATAAAATTATCAGTAGCTACATTACAAAGATATGAGCCACATTAAAAAAGAAATTTAAAACACTGTGCAAAGAGTTTGGTTTCTCTTTAGTGCCCCAAATTTATTCAGTGCAGGCTGTAATAAGTATGATGTTGATTTCTGAGTGTATACAGTACAGCTTAAATGAACATAGTTTCATTTATGCTTGACAGAAGCTTCTGATTCAGTGTATATGTGCATTTACACTGAAGTCTCAAGTCCTCAAACAGCACAATCCTGGAAAAACTGTTGGGTGAACTTCAAAAAAAGCAACTTGACCATTGTAGCCTTAGTATCTGTGCCTGCCTGCTGCTGTTATTTATGTCACCATGCAGGATTTGTGCACACAAAGGCACATCCATTGAAAAGTCCTTCTATTTTTTCCTCTAATCCATCTCTGAGCTAGATTCAGGGTGGCTCATCTCTTTGACCTTTAGTCTGGATGCTTAGGAAGAGCAGCTGTCCCATTAGTTGTGTATAAAACTCTTGCTATCCTCAAACTGCCTCTGACATAGGCATGGGGGATAGTATTTTTAAATGACCATGTAATTTTAAACTGCCATGGCTCCAAAGTGGCCAGATTTAATTGTGCTTGGGTTATTTTAATCTGCAACAGGTTTTCAGCTGATTTAGGCTATTATCCTAAGGATGCTTCCATGAAAATGTATTTGTACGTAACTAACTACCACTTCAGTGCAACTTTCAAATAAATACATGTAGGAACATCACTTAAATTCACAGTTTTCCGAGTGCATGCCTTGCTTTAAACATCAGCATACACGTCCCAAACAATATCACTGTAATATAGCAGACACATCATGGTTAATGGTTGTAAGTTGGGACGTTAGTGTGCATGTTAATTCAAAGAATAAATTTATTCAGAGAGATTCAATTGTGGGATGGTATTGGAATGGAACAGAATGGAAGAACAATGAATTTAGGATTAGCTATTCACCTTAAATCTTAACTTTTTGCCTTGTAATGGGTTATAATGGGGTGAATTTCCCAAGCCTGGTGTGTGCATACCTATTTCACTTGACCCAGTTTAAACAAGATGTGTGCAAAACAGCACTTGCTGGTTTACACACAGGGCTGTTAATTATGTAAGGTTGGAACAAAAGATGCCCTTAGGCCAGCTGAAAATGCCTTCTAGTTCCAGAAGGCAGGTTCACATCTCTGGATAGAATGGAGGAATCATAGTTCAGTGGTCTATGCTAGGTCTATGAAAGAGGCTAAGTTCAGTCCTGGGTACTTCTAGTATATGTTCACAATACTATCTAGATCAGGGATGGACAACTTGTAGCCCTCCTGAAGTTTTGGCCTTCAACTTGCATCGGCCCTCACCATTGCCTTTGCAAGCTAGGGCTGCTGAAAGTTATAGACCAAAATGTCCAAATGGCTACAAGTCTGCCCCAGAGCTAGATAGATCAAAAGTATGAGGCAGGGAGAGGCAGCCTTCAGACATTCTGAGGCCACTCTTGACCCACTCAGCTGCCTGCTAGCCGCAATCTTGATGCTGTGGCACTGCTGAATCCACTGCAAGGGGCAAATGACGGGTCAAAAACAGCAAAGTAGTTTGCTTTCAAGTTACATTTGGCCCTTTGTAAAACTGCTGTGTAGCAGTACTGCTGCAAGCGGTGATGGATTGTGGCCGCAGCAGGGTTGGGGGGGGGGGGCAAGTGCAGTCTGCAGGTGCCTTACCACTGGCACAAGGTAATCTCCTAAGCTGCAGAAAAAAGGTAAAGCTGAATTCAAGGACTGCTTCCACACACACATCCTCTAAGGCAAATGGAATCAGAAGACCTGTTACAGAGAAGTTTTATAGCTTATAAGGTCTCCTAGTGTCACGTTTGTCTCGGGAAACTCAGGTGATCTCAGTGGCACAAACAGCCTTCCACCAGTTTTGGCCACTGTGTGCTCCACAGGAATAATTTGACCTCAGTATGTTCTGGGAACTTTCAAGTTGAATTATTGCAATTCAGTTTGCATGGGCTGCCACTGAGGTTAGTTTGGAAGCTGGTTTGGAAACTGAGGTGACTGGAAAGATTGTAGCCAATATGTACAGGCTTTCTATACATTCCTAAGTGCAGTTCAAGGTGCTGGTTTGGATTTTAAAAGCCCTGCATGACTTGGGATCAAAAAACCCAATGGAGTGCTTCTCCTGGTATGAACTTACTCATGTACGAAGATGGTCATCTGAGGCCCTTCTCCAGATGCCTCCTACTAGGGAGGTCTAGGGGATGGCAGCAAAGGACTTTTAGAGGTGCTCCTCTGCTCCTGGAATCCTTTTCCCACCAAGGTCCACCTGAAGGCTTTTTTCAGTGCCAAGTTAAGCCATGTCTCTATTCCCTGGCATTGGACAGCATATAATCACTTTTAACAGTCCCCGAGTCTTTTACTGGTAATTGTTCCAATTTGTTTTTGTATGAAAATGTTTCATATAATATTTTATATTGTATTTTTAAGGTTTTAATCTTTAATTATCTGCCCAAAGATATTTGGCTATTGGGTGGTATAGAAATGAGGAGGAGTTGAAAAAGAACGTGCACATATTAGAACTGAATGAGCTCTGGTGCACAGTCTTGCGGAAGCTTTTATTGGAACAGGGCTACAGGCTGCATTCCTTCTGCTCATGGTTCTTTTGAACAAACCATTGCTTTGATAAAAAAAAAAGCATTGTTGAAAGCCTAGATGTGAAGAAGGAATCATCCTTTATAAGGCAGGATAGAACATCGGTGCATTCATACATGTTCACATTACATTTCCGGATATAACAACAGGTCCATGGTAACAATGTAAGAAGAAATTTGCTTTATTGAATAAGGAACTTAATCCAGTTCAGGATCCTTTTTCCAACAGGACTTGCCAGATGTCTCTGGGAAGGCCAAACCATGTTCTGTCCTCAGTGCCTGAGCTCCTGGCAGTGGTGCAATTTGAAATAAGGTTTAAATAGGTCAGTCTCCTATTTAAGAGGTCATTATCCTGTGAGGCTGTAGGCTGTGATTACTCATCTATGTCTGTCTACAAAGGTATATTTCAAAACAACTTTGCTACCTTGAGTTCCTTTTTTTGTGGGGGTGGGTAGAAAGGTATGGTATAACTCAAATATCTTGGATATATTGTGCATTAGTTAACTGCTTTATGAGAGTCATCACTTCAACATAACTGAATTACAAGTAGTTATTTGACAGGCATTCTTACCCATTCATACCTTTTTATTATAATGTGATATGAGTAGCAGAGCAAATGCATTGTATGCAGAAGGGCTCTTGTTCTATGCCTGCCATCACCAGGTAGAGCAGGCAAAACCCCTGCCTGCAGCCTGGAGAATCACTGTCATTCAGCACCAGCAATACCAGGGTAGATAGACCAAGGGTCTGACTCAGTGCAAGGCATTTTCCCATGGTCCTATGAGAAGAGCAGAACAATGGGGCGGTGGGTGTCTCAGAAGTGTTTTTAGAGAGCCAAAGAAACAAAAGGGAGTGGTGGTTCAGGACCACGGACAGCTCTGTGGTGTGGGAAGCAAGAGAGCCTGAATCCGTGTTGGCACAACTTGAGTATTCCATGTCCTACACTCTAGTAGCAGCAGGAAGAGATCTTGACCTTCCTCTTTCTGATAGCCTTTGAGATACTTATATAGGGATAACATGTCATGTCCCCACCGCCCCAGTTTTCTCTTCTCAAGGCTTAAAATGTTCAGTTCTCTCACCCCCTCCTCATAGCATTTCCAAACACTGGGTCATTTTTGCTGCCCTTCTCTGTAACCTTTCTAATTTTGTCCTTGGTGTGTCATAGTGCAACAAGCAAACTAGATTCATTAAAACAGTGGTGTCTACTTGAAAGGTTTCCTGTGCTTAGCTACTGTGCTTAAGTTGCAAAAACAGCTGCAGAAAAGAGGCCATAAGTTAATGCTTGCCACTGACATTTAGGTTCAGGGTGCACAGAATATCATTTATATATTTGTGATCTCAAAGTATGATCAGCACACATTTGTAAAATCAATGCAATAAAGTTATTTAAACCAGCATGTAGTGCTTCTTCCTTTTTTATGCTGTTTTTTCCCCCAAAGATATTGCACAGATTGAAAGGGGGTTATGCATTATCATAGGTATCTGCACAGTTTCATTTAAGGCATTTGTCCCTAACTAAATTACATACAAATACATTTTCTTACACGGGTCAGAATTCTACACCTGTGGTTAATGGGAGGAGGAGAAGGAGGAAGCAGTAAAGTCACGAATCACAAACCATTTTCATCTACTACTTTTTGTTAAAGTGTTTATCCCCTGTGGCTAAACTCTAGTGAATCCCCATGTGGTTATCTTGATCTAAATGGAAATAGTCCATGTTGGAAGAGCTTCAGGTCACAGGTTTTTTTTTATCCCATTGATATTTTCCAATAAAGCACAGTACTCAATAGTCATGACCACATGTAATGCCCCGGTTAAAAAAAAAGGTAAATATTTAATGCATTTTTAAAAGAACAAGAATATTTACCAGTTTGATATTTCCTGTTCTTTGTTTATACTGACCTCTAGTGTCTTCCAATACACAACTCTGAATAAATCTGAGCACAAAACACAAGAACTATTGACCTTATTTCAGGAAACTGCTTGTGCACGCATAAAAAATCTATTCCCTCGAACTTACAGCAGAGGTAGGCATTGTGGTATTCATGGATAACAATGTACTCTGGACAACTTTCGTCATAGTTGCCAGGGTATCCTACACCTCCCACTTAAAATCACCACCACCACCGCATTTTCTCATGGACAGCTGGGTTAACATGTTGGGGGATCAGACCCCACCTGTGCCTTGTGCTCAGTGTTTTGGGCACATTATTTGTTCTTTGCCAAAATAGCAGCTTTTTGTGGTGGTACCTAGGACAGGTTGTCACATTGCCAAGTGTGATCACAGGCCATAAAAGTTGACTACCCTGGTTTACAGGATGCTCCAGGTGATGACAAAGAGGCTGTTTTTGCCAATGCTCCCTCCCTCATATGCTCTGGGATTTTGCCCCCCCCTCCCCAGCAGCAGTGGGGGAAGTCATCCCAGTATCTGCAAAGCAAGCAGAATTATCAAAGCATGCCTTTTCCTCCTGCCATTGGATTGGAGCCCCAATTTTGTATGGAAGGAGCCCATCTATTTGTAAGGGCCTCTATCACTCTGGAATTACTCATTTTGTCACATTGGAAAATAAAATACATGTGTCGGTGATATCCTATCTCTGCAGTGTGTACATATGAGTGCCCATGGGCATCATCTTGGGACTCCTTTGCAGGCACCATTGGAGGTCCCTGCAGATACCACACTGGGAACTCCTTACTATAAGGCTTCCACAGCTCTGTCAGTAAAAGGAAACAAACCTTGCAAAAGACAGCAGCACTCCTGGAATGCTCAGCCACTTGAGATTAGGTGGCTGATAAATGGTAAGAGTTGGGGTGACTCCCATGCCTTGATTCTTTAGTTGATCATTAATTCAGCAGAAGGATGGTTTGTTTCTTCAAGTAAGCATATTGTTTATCTTTCTCAATTTGTATCTGAAACAACTTTGTTTGTAATACTATAAACAGTCAAAAAGCACTTGGATAGCAACAAGCTTGCATTTCTGTTACATTTTGGAATCACATGGGGAGACCAACTTTATCTAAAACCAGCTATTCAAACTATGGGCACAACACTGGACTGTGTCCTCACTGCTTGGAAGTGCTCCAACCTGAGGATTTTCAAGATTCCTATGCCCTGACAGGCTAAAGCCTTCCAGTCCTCCACCCAAAGCAGTCTTTCCTAGACAGGCTTTTCAGTCTGCATAGTCAAGCCATTTTGGAATGGGAGGGGGTCTGGAGGCCTCTCTGGTTTCTGCCCCTCCAAGCCCACTGGAAGATTCTCTTTTTCCCTTTTGGTGCTCAGTTTTCCGAACCTTAGAGAGATAGCCAACACCATTTTCTGCACAACAGCCATGATGGAACAGGTTGGCTCTCCAACTTTTCTTTCTGAGGCCAGAGTGCTATTTCTGACTGTGGAAGGCATTTTCTAGGTCATCCCATGGTCCCTGGGACATTCACCCAGGTATCATAGAAACTCTCTTTCCATAAGCAGTGCATAGTTTATATCCTTGAACATTTTTAATAGCCTTTGTGTGGCAGGTGACTTATTCCTTGTCCTATTGTTTTATAATTTGCAGTACACTTGGGCCCATACAGAAACATAGAAACATAGAAAACAGAGCAAGTCAGAAGGGTCCTCCCGGGCCATCTAGTCTGACCTCCAGCACCAGCCGGCTCCACTCATGACATGCCCACCATGAGGACGTCCAGCCTGTCTTTGAACACCTGCACCGATGGGGCCTCAACCACCTCCCGGGGAAGCCCATTCCACACCCTCGGGAATATAAGCATGTAACAGATAGAAATGACATGTTTGCAAAACTGATCAATGGCCCTTAAAGTCTATGGATAGCTCATTTAAACTTTATTCCCAAATATATTGTGACAGACACCCTCAATTGGCTCCTTAATAATGTGCCCTGATAATAACCCATTCAGAGCAATAGACTGAATGTATTCCCTGTGCTTTAGAACCAGCGACGCACCCTCCTTGGCCTTAATGGATTTGGATTATTTATTCCTTACTGTGAATCCTCCATAGGAGCCTTCTCCAGTCTGGTGCCTTTCAAATGTGTTGGACTACAACTTCCATCATCCCCAAGCCAACATGGCCATTGGATGTGCTGTCTGGGGATCATAGGAATGGGCCAATACACCTGTAAGATAACAAGTTGGCAGAGGCTCCCCTAGAACTATAGGCAAAAGTTCAGTCCGCTGATGACTTGCAAGAACATGGGAGAAAACATAATCTCATCCAAGGTCAGAGCAGTTTGCTGGTTCTGGTGCTTTCCTGAGTCTGTGCTGGCTGTTCATTATATAGAATCATCTCTTCCCAGCTGGAAATGTAAGATTCCTTTCTACTTTCCGAGAAAGAAATGAAGACTACTGTTTCATTTCTGCAGCAATTCTCCTTTGAAGAGAATTACTTTCCACCTGAAGATGCTCAGTTGGAAGCAATTTTATCCTTATGAAAAAGGGCAGATGTCTATCGGAGTACAGAACTGCTGAGGAGAAGCTGGATGCTGCATTAAGTTGTAAGTTCTGGGGAGATTTTTGGAGCTATTAAGAGCTGCCAAATATGTCCCACAACATGGGGAATATAGAAGAGCTTTCAGATTTCCTTAAAAATCAATTGAACCCTTTGTTATCATCATCTTAGTTAATGGTGATATTTATACCCTGCCTTTTCCCTTTCAAGGAACTCAAGGCAGCTTACACAATTCTCCTCTTCTCAGTCTTATCCTCACCACAACAAACTTGTGAGGTAGGTTGGGCTGAGAATCTGTCAGTGACCCAAGTCATACAGTTACTTCCATGGCTGAGTGGGGACAAGAACCCAGATCTGTGTCCCAGTCCCACACTCCTAACCACTATACCACACTGCACAGAATGAAGTGGACTGTAGTAAGCCATGATAAATGAGTTAGTCTTTAAAGAGTTAGTCTTTAAAGTGCTATAAGACACTTTGTGATTGTTTTTGCCACAACAGACTAATGTGGCCACCCTCTGGATCTTGAAATCTGAAATTTCTGTAATACTTCTCATGCCAACTTGACTCTGGGTCAAGAAGACTCTCAGAAATGCAGTGAGTTCCAACACTGAATCTAAGCTGACTTAATGAAGCCTGCACATTAAAAGTTCTTGGGCTTCATCCTGAGCTTCTCTACATGGGGCTTTTATTGTGTACTTGTGAATTTATCATGGTAGCTTGTGGGTGCTTTACATGACAGCATCCTTCTCCAGTGCCTCTCCCACACTTTCCATGCATTTGGTCACTTCTTTTAGCACAAATAAAGTGTAATATTATCTGAAACTGGCAGAATGAAATGAAATGAGACACTTGTGCATTTTTGCAATTTTGCTATGCTACAGAACTTCCTTGCAGTTGTGAACACACACAAAGACAGAGAAAGAAAAGCCCTGGAGGAAGGCAGGGAAATGCGTAAAGAAGCCAAAGTTAATCTCTCGAATAATCTGGAAGCAGAAGCTTCATTAAAGTGGTGTCTTAAAAGTTTCCCACAGAAAAGCCACCAGGCTTGGGCACGCTTTAGTCCTGCTGAAATCAACGGGGCTGAATTTAGTCACAACAAGTTTGCCCCACTAATTGTTGTGTTTGGTTCTCAGAAAAACATTCAAGGACTTGTCATCTTGCAACAGCCAATGAGCACTTAGATCTCTTTGAGGAGTTTCTCAGATGCAGAAGGAGGAAATGCAGCCTCCACCTGACTTAAGGTCTTTGGGGCAAAGCACCCCTGCAGATTGCAGACTGAACTGAAGTATGACCAGTAGCTGTGGTTCAGCCCCTTGAAGTTCATTTCCCCTTTCCCATTAACAGTTCTAAGGTGCTTGCCAGGATCAGCTCCAGCATCTAGTGGAACAGATCTTTGGTTTATACCTATTGATCACTGTGGCAAGTAGGACTTGACATTTTAATTGCATTTTAGAACAGATTAAAACCAAGAAATACAATAGCCACTCTAGTGCACAAATAAAATGTATGTATCTGGTACAGATCCGCTAAATGTAAGGTGTTGTTTGTTAAGTAAAATTCAAGGGAATATTCCAAACAAGCTGCATGAATTCTGTGTTCTGAAGGGCTTGCCATCTTTGTACTACTTTAACTAAGTAATATAGCATCTAACCCAAATTAGTGCCTTCCAGATTATTAGATTACTACCCCCATCATCCAGCAGGCATGAGCAAGTCTGCCTGGGAATGCTGAGAATTGTAGTACAATACATCTGAAGGGGACCAGGTTGGGGAAGGTTGATCCAAAAAAATTACCCTGATGATCTGCCTTTCAGACCCCTTTTTGGCCTTTAAGATTGCAGACCTTGCCTTCATCATACCTTGGCAGGCAATAGAAGAGAATCCTGTAGCCCCCGCAGCTTTGCATAGATGGTGCAAAATATGCCCAAACACCACTATTTAATTGGATGATATCTCATGAAACAAGGTAAGAATATTTATCTGGATTGATGCCACATATTCAAAATTACTATTTTAAAATGCAATATTATGGATGGATTTAACAAATTCATTACTTGGAGGGTCAATAAATTTGCAGTGGTGGGTGGCAGAGCAGTTTGAGAAGAGGACTCATGGAAACAAATGTGGTGGGTTGTAAAATAACTCATTTGCTGTGATAGTTATCTAAATACTCTTGTGGGAAGCATTGGTTTCACTCTGCTTAGCTTTATGATGCATTTTTTATTTTGCTATCTCTGCAACAATCTGTTTATTTATTTACTACATTTTTGTACTGGCCAATAGCCAAACCTTTCTCTTTGGTTCACAGCAATTCAAATCATAAAATATGTCACCATAAAACATAATGGAGAATGTTAAAAGTTTAAAACTACAGTATAAAACCAAAATGAAAACCTGCAGCAGTGTATAGGGTTGAGATACAGTAAGGGCATGATCCTATTTTTTTTTTTAATTTATTTATATCCTGCCTTTTTCCTACAAAGGGCTCAAGGCAGCTTACATCATTCTCCTCCTCCATCTTATCCCCACAACAACAGCCCTGTGCGGTAGGTTGGGCTGAGAGTCTGTGACTGGCCCAAAGTCACCCAGTTGGCTCCATGGCTGAGCGGGGACTAGAACCCAGATTGCCTGAGCCCCCATCCCACACTCTTAACCACTACACCACCCTGACTGTCAGGCACACAGGCACATGCACAGAATTATTTGGAAACCCTGTAATTTCAGAGTTGGGATTCTGAAGGCAGAGCCCCCGCTCCTTCAGCTGAGCTGATACACCATGCCATCTGCCTTCCCCAAGGTTGGAACTGGGCCCCAGAGGGGGAACAAACAGGCATCTTGGGGGACAGGAAGAGGAGCAGCCTGGAGCTGAAGACTGACCCCCGTTCCTGTTAGTGTCTCAGCCTCCACCTTCTCCCTCCCCAGTGATGACTGGAAATAACCACCTAAATAAAAGTCAGGGTGGTCCACATCACACATCATCTGGAGCATAGGATGAGGGTGGGTGAGAGGAGTAACTTATTGAAAAACAGCAGAAACTGAAAGACTAAAATGCTTGGGGAAATAAGCCCTTCACCTGGTGCCAAAAAGACCACCATGCAAGGCATGGGGAGGACATTCCACAGCCAGGGTGCCACCATTGAAGAGGTCTTTTCCTTAGTAGCTACCTGTCCCAGCTCATTTTGTGGGGTACCCAGAGGAGGGCCTCTGAAGACAATCTCAGGATCTGGGCTGGTATTTGGTTAAGCAACAAATCCAATTTGCATCATTACATAAACACTCCTTAGTTTTCAGTGTTGCAAATCAGCAAGAGCACTTGCTACATTGCAAAGAAGAAAAAAACCCTTGCATTCCTGCTCTCCCAACTTTAATAATAAGTGTTTATTAATTAGTGATCGATAACCTAGCTGGCTTAACTGTAAGTTCCACTTAAGTTACCAAAAACTGTATCAGTCACTTGGCCCAGCGTGAGCTCTCTTGCCGCTACCGCTGTTATGCAAACATCTGCCCTGCCACTGCCATGGTGGGGTCCCCTTCCTCCAGCTGCCAGCCCCAGTCTGGAAAGTCCTGCATGACAACACAAGAAAGGTGTTGGGCTTTCTAAGTTGGGCTGGCAAGAGCAGGGAGGGAAGGTTGCACAGCAGCAGGGAGCATATCTTTCTCAGGGGCTTCAGCCTCTCATGAGATCATGGACGTGGCCAAGATATTGTGCAGTGTCAGCCACGTGCGGAGATTGCTGCAGGGCTCCAGGGCTCTTTTGCAACAGAGGCCTGAAAGCTGCTCTGAACAGTCCCACTGACTGCATTTCTTGCTGCTCAAATGCTGCATCAGGGAAATTGGCTGCCTGTGCTTCCCAGGGCATGGTGCAGAGGCGGTGGTGGACTCTCCAGGCTTTGCCTGGGGCTGGAGAGTGACGCAATTGCCCCCCTTCCTTCTCTGCTGCCTCATCCAGGTGCCTTGTCCTGCATCAGTAGGATGGAAACTACAGTATAAGAAAGATGCAGACAAATTAAAAAAAATTGAGGAGAGGACAATGAAGATGATCTGGGGACTGGAAACAGAGCCCTGTGAGGAGAGATCTGGGCTTGTTTAATCTGGAGAAGAGAAGACTATAGCACTCTTCATGTGCTTGAAAGGGTGTCGCAAAGAGGAAGGCCAGAACCTTTTCTCCATCATTCCAGAGTACAGGACATAAAATAATAGCCTCAAGTTACAGGAAACTAGGTTCCTGCTGAACATCAGGAAAGGCTTTCCAGATGTTAGAGCAATATGATAATGGAACCAATATGGCAATGTAACCAATGACCTAGGGAGGTCGTGGGCACTAGAGGCATTCAAGAGGCAGCTGGACAGCCATCTGAGAGGGATGGTTTAACTTGGAGTTCTGCACTGAGCAGGGGTTGGACCCGATGACCCTGTGGCCCCTTCCAGCTCTACCATTCTGTGGTTTCCTGTTTCTGTGAATGGAGCATTGGGCCATTTACCCCAGGATTGTCAACTGGGCAGCAGCAACTCTCCAGGGTTTCAAGAGGAATTTCTCTAGCCCCACCTGGAGATGCTGGGGATCGGACATGGGACTTTCTGTTTTCAGATCAGGTGTTCAAGCCATGACCCTTCCCCTGGAATGCACAATACTTTTGACTGACACATAAGAAGAGCCCTGCTGGATCAGGCCAGGGGTCCATCTACTCCAGCATCCTGCACACATGGAGGGCAACCTTCTGCCCACAGAAAACCAGCAAGCAGAATATGAGTTTAAGGTCCTGCTCATCATTCCTAGTTGCCCCAGGGTGGTTTGTGTTTGTCCCATGCTATTTTACCTACCATGGAATCCCTCTTTCAATTTGTCTCCCCTCATCATCAGCTCCCTAAGATCTCAGTTCAGCTGGTCTATAAGTACCAGTGGTTTTCAGCTGTTAGATGGGCTCTTTTCTACAATGCCTCTCCATGGAAAACCCCCTAATGCCAGGCTGGGGAACCTCCCACCTAAGGACCAGAAAGAACCCTCCCCATCTGCCCCATGCACCCCATGCACCTGCCCCATGAATTTACCCAAGCACTACACCCACTGCCCCCTCCGCAAATCCTTTTTCTCTGTGGATCCTTGGACACCTGCCCCCACATTCCTCCTAGGCACAGACTCCTGCATTTGTCCCATGCCTGGTTTTGGCCTCAGTCATCCCATCACACCTGTCCCCCCCACAGGCATGAATCCATCCTACAGAGGGGCAGCCTCTCTGCATGGAATGGCAATGGCAATCCCAAAAAGAAGCTGGCTGCCCTCCTTTCTCATTGGGCCCCAATGCTGCACCCTAAGAAAATGCTTAGGACAGTCTCCCTGCAACCTTTGCACCCCCATGGTGTCAGACTACAATGCTCATTAACCCCTGGCTGATGGGAGTTGTAGTCCATCATATCGGGGCCACAGCTTGGGAAAAAGCTGCCTTAGCCATTAGGAGGCTATTTTTAAATTCTGACCTAGGCAGACTTGAGCGGGGGCCAAAGGAGGCAAAGGCAGCAAGAGAGTGCACAAGATCTGGCCAGGTTTGCTAAAGAGATTGCAGCTCTTTGGCTACAACCCAAGGTGCAAGGACTATCTGCGCCGTGTGCCCAGGAAATCCCGCGGCCCGCCCCCACCCCTGTTCCAGGAGAGCGCCTTTCCCGACGCTCGACACCCCCACCAGGACTAGCGGCCCGAGCAGTCTGCGGCTCAGACCCCCTTCCCCGTCCTTCTGTCGCCCCAGCCCGCCAGTCCCCCGCCCCCTGCACGCGCCACCGGGCTCCGCAGCCGAGAGCCGAGGCCAAGTCAGAGCCGGCGGGACGGTGGGTGGGCTCAGAGCTCCTGCAGTCGGGAGGCCCGAGCGCCAGCCGCAGTGACCGCAGCAGCCACCGCGTGTGCGTGACCGGCGGGCGGATGGCGGGGCTGCTGCCGGCCCCTTAGCCGACCGATGGGCTCGGTCCCTCCGGCTGCACGCGCTGAGCTGTCGGCGAGGCTGCAGCATGCCGAACCCCCGCGGCCTCGACAAGGCACTGAAGATGCCTCTGCAGAGGAAGACCAGGATCCACTCAGCGACGGGTAAGGCCGCTGGCTGGGGACGGGACGGGCAAGCGAGCCGCCTGCAGGCCACCCCAGCCCGTGCGTCCCCTTCCGCGTCTCCGTCCCCAGAGCCGCCTCCTCGCTCTCCTTCGCGGCGCCGCCGTTGCGGCTGGCGGCGGTGGACTCTCTCCCTCGCCATCTCACCCACAGCTCGGAAGAGCAAGCGGGACGCGTCTTTCCTGGGAGCCGTGCTGGGCTCTAGCGGCTCCATCGCGCCGCTCGCCTGTCCCCTCCTGCCCGCGTTCGGCGAGTGCGCGTCCGGGCATTAGCTCCGGGCGCGAGGAGGAAGACGATCCCGTTTTGCGTTACGTGCGGAAAAGAAAGACATGAGGAGAGGTGGTGGGAGGCCGCCGCCGATGCTTGCGAATCGATCGGGCTCCAGTTTCACTTTTAGTGCTCTCGGGGGGATTTTGCTCAGGACTGGGCCTGAGGCTGAATTGCTCGCTGGGAACCGACCCAGCGATTTTAGCTGCAGAACCTCTGCGTGTGCGAGATGACGCGAGCCCGCCGGCTCGATGCAGCCCGGAATGCCGGACCAGTGCACTTGCAAGAGGGGCTTTTCCCTTCAGAGGAGGGATTTCCTCAAGACCTGCGCCAGGAGGGGAGAGATTTAACCGCCCCCTGCTGTATTTCCAATAGTTATTTATCAGCCCTCCTCCATGCTTTTTGCATAGTCCTTCCTTCCCCCCGCAAACAAGTTAAGGGCCAAAATATAATTAATGCAGGGGAGAATGGTGACTCCTACGTCAGTGGGGGTCTTAATCCATTGCAGCTTTTGGTTTGAGCTGTATAGAGCGTATGCATTATAGTGGTAAACTCGTTTTGTAGATCAGCACCACGGATAGCTCCCGAAAAGCATGGCCAGACTTGCTGAATGTCAGGTTTAGTTTGACCCTCACAGTCCTATAGACACATGACCAGCCTCATCAAGACAGGGATGGCCCAATTTTGTGTGCGTGCACATACAAGCAGCACCTTAGCTCTTTGCATCATGCCTTTGATGCAGTTCGTGCAGCTATACCAGGTTACAACATTCCCATGTACACTGAACTGAGGGGAAGTCCACTTTAACAAAATGGGGTGCGCTATTCAGTGAATGGTGAATTCAGTTCACCATTAAGATTGCAAAGGAAGATTGGTGACATTTCCTGCCCCAAATGTAAAGCCCTTCCATTCACTGACTTTCAAACTGTGTGTTGCACCCCTGTGGGTGCAATCTGTTTGCAACATGACATGCAAAGTGACTTGAACTGAACCGTAAAATGTACTCCTTGAGCTGCTTGAGTAGGAAGAAGAAATTTAGCACTCTCATTTAAGAGGAGAGCTTTTCTTATGGATTAGTAATTGGTTAAAGAATGCAACAGGAAGCAAAAACATAGGAATTAAATGAATGAGCAGTTCTCACAATGGAGGAATGCAAGCTAGGGGATCTCTGTTGGGTGACTGGTACTTTTTACCTGATTCACAAATCATCTGGGGTCAGAGGCGTACAGAATTGTTGATTAAAGTTGTATATATATTTTCCCTCTCTCACAGTACTAGGACCTATGGCCATCTAATGTTGCTGAGCTGAGCATGGAGAGATTCAGGACAGAGTAATCTTTTTAGTTAAACTGCGGGATTTGCTACCACAAGAAGAAATGAGGGCTACCAATTTGCACATCTTTGGAAGAGGCTAATTATGCATGGATACTGAACATGATGGCTACATATTATCTTCAGTAGCAGGGCCTGGATGCTGCCGTATGTCAGTTAGCTGATGCCAGTTAGGCAGCTTCTGCCCTTTTTCTTTGTCCCCATATGGGTACGGGATTTTAAGGAGTGGGAAGTGACAGGATGGGCAGGCTTAACCTTCCATTACCTGCACATAGTGCTCCAAATCTAGACTGAATCTCTTTCTTTTTTTAATCTTCAAAAAATGTATAGAGGCCAAGTATGAAGCTTAGCTGCATGTAGGACTCATGCCTGTGCTGGGCTTCCCATAAGCATCTAACCTAACCCTAAAACTTGACTGGGTATGCCTTTGGCCTGATCAGCATGTCTGCAATTAGTTCTTATGTTCTGAAAGTGTGTCCTGTTGAAATCACCGGAACTTCTTTCTTGAACATAATGAATGCATGTGGGATCAGGGTGCTTAATTACACTGTACCTTGATTTGCCTGGATTCAGATGCATAAAATGCACTTAAAACTCATCCAACATACATATCCATATCTATCTGTCTATATGCACAGGTAGGTATACAGTTGCACAACAGCCAAGAAACAAAGACACTCTTGGTCTGCTATGAATACAGCCTGTCTTAAATTAAAATACTGGATATAAGGGCTCAGTTCTGTAGAGAAGATCAACAGTCACCAAATTTAGAAACTAATATTCATTCAACGCAAAGTCGGAGTGGGGGCAAGTTTTGCCTTCCCATTCCTGCCACTCTGCATTTTCTGTAGATGGCCATTTTCGACTGTCTAGCTAGGGCATCTTAGAACAGGAAGGTGGAGGCTGCAGAGGGCACAGGGTGGCTGGGCTCACCTATCATGACAAGCAACATCGCATGGCTTCCAGGGTGCAGGATTTTTTTGCTCCAACATGCCTGATAAGCTATTAACCATTTCTAATTAATGATTAGATGGTCTCTATACTAGCATGATTTCTGCACTCCTCACTTAGTCCTCCTGCTCAGCCACCATGCTTGAAATCCAATCCCATACTGGATGGCTGGAGCAACTTCTGCACCAGTTGCCAGTCTTTCTAGGGAACTCTGTGGTAGTACTGTAGAAACCATGATGCCAGGTACAGATGATCAGATAAATGGTGGCGAGGAGTGGAAACCATAGAGCAAACCATTGTTTCTTTTTGTGGCTTCTAAAACCCAAATGTGCCATGCTGAAATACCATGACAGGGTCCGGATGCCACAACAGACCATCCTGCACAAGAATACACCATGGCTTGTTGTATCAGGCAAACCTGCCAATGTATTGTATTCTGGCCCCTGCAGGCTACTTCCCTCTTCCCCTGAGAATATCCCTTTTATGATGTTGCTTTCCTGACCTTAGACAGTGAGTCAGCATGATTCTTTCCATGGCCACTGTGGGAAGGGGTGTCAGTGCATGGATCCTCTGCTTCAAGGTTGCAGGGAAGTCATTTGCCTTGGTTATGGAATTCTAGTGTCTCCCATACCACCCCCTTCACCAACATTGTCTAGTTGCTCTCAAAGATTGCTCCCTAAGAAAGACAAACTAATGACAGAGTCATTTCAAAATATATGTAGACGTAAACATTTCGGCTTGCACCCTCATCAGTAATTACATTGTAGCTACTAATGAGACTGGAAGCTGAAATATTGAGCTTTAAATACAGTTTGAAATAACTTTGTCATCCTGTCTTTATGGATATAGAATGCCTTGTGCTGTGTCCATCCATTCCAGTACTGCCTAGCGAAGCAATACTCTCTTCTGTTTGAGATAATGGAAGGGTACATTCCTTTGCATCTTTAGACAGGAAAAATTACAATTCTCGCCATGCTCCAGCCATTATTCTTTTTTCCTAACTCCAATAAACAGAATAATTTCTGGTTACTGGGGCAGGTAATGAGCAGCATACAGGCATACATGCATGCATGCACAGATGGATGTAACATGGGTGCCTTCATGTGCAGTAGTGTGTCCAGTTTCTTGCTGTGGCAAAACTCCTGCCTGAAACTCTGGAGAGCTGCTGCAAGCCAGCATTGCCAGTACTGGGCTAGATGGACTGAGGATCTGGCACAGTGGCTGGGTTTGGACAATACAAGACACCACAGCTTTACCATTGGTGGTCTGTTATGTGGTCTGAACCCAGTTGTGGTATTCACCATGGTAAGTTTGGACTTTAGAAAGCATGATAAGAAACAAAAGTTTGGTGTCTCTTTACCCAGGATCAAGGTTTTCACAGTCATGACATGCAACTACCAGAGAGTCCTCTGGAAAGAGTGGCAATTGCAGGAGCTGTTCTAGCCATCTAGCCTCTACATGTACCCCAGTGAGGAAAAGGCAGGTGACACAGGCAGGGAGCCGTGCACCTTGTGCCTGAATTTCATTGGGAGGACTGAGCAGGGAGGATGGGAAGCACGATAAAGAATAAACCACTTGATTATCTGTAAGGTAGATCATGGTAAAACATTGTGAACCTTGCCAAGCATGCAGGGTTGCTTGTTGTGTTGTGTAAACACAGCCAGTATAAGGCAGCTTCCTTATTTTAAACACTAAGGATACAATCACATGCATGTTTTGACAGAAAAAAACCTGGCTAGGAAAGGCTGAGACTTGTAGGATTTTACCTGTCTTGAAATGAATAGGATACCATCCTAAATATCTGAGCTTCATGCTGCCTGTAGCCTTGTGAATTCTCCAACTCACCGTACCTTTGGAAAACATGAAGAGAAAATCATTTTTTAATGAGGGGGTTCAATAAACAAACCAAATAAATAATAGAAAAGATGTGTGCTTCCTAGGAGGGGTGTTACTACCCTCTAGAGATGCTAAAAGGAAAGGCAGTGGATCAGTCCGGGTTTCTTCAATTCATCCGGGAGAGTTTTCTCATTGAAAACAGCAGGATATATTTCAGGGAAAAACTAATGTGTCTGTGGAGGGCATCTGCTCACTAGAATTGCATCTGCAAAGTCATTGGAAAGACAACAGCCTGTGAGCCAATATTCCTGCATTGAAACTCAGCCATTGCACTGGGTCAGAGCAGGAACTGCTCAGTACTGAAATTTCCCCACTTGCTTGACTGTATCCATGAGACCTACACAATGCAGTGCTAGACAGATACCTTTAAGGATGCCTGGGCTATTCTTTCAGTTTTGCTTGCAGCTCTTCTAACAAACTCCTAGGCACGTTGTCAGCTGCCCAAGAGATTAATGCATGGCCTTCCAGATGTTGTTGGACTGGGACTCTCATCATGCCTCACCACTGGCTATTCTGGTTTGGGTCAGAGGGTGTTACAGCTACATGTTCACCAATAGTTCATGTCACCACATCTGTCTGGATGTAACACAACAGTATTTGGTAGTGGTCTACCTGGGACTGAACCAGATGTGTGCTCTAGTTACTTTACCAATAGGATAGTATCACGCATTCTTTCACAGTGCTGCATAGACCTAGGGCCTAAGACTGCAGACCTTTTACCCATTTACACAGGAGTAAGTGCCATTGAAGTCGGTGGCATTTCTCCTGCATAGACACACGTAAGTGTGGCTTTGGCTTCCCCCCAAAATGCAACATTGGCACCTACAGAGTCATAATTTTCTGGTCCTGGCAAAATTCCTCTGAAAGCCTCTGAAAGCCTGCTCAGATGATGCAAATGTCTATAATTGTCCAGCAAAACAATTCTGGCCACTCCTGTATTTTTTTTTCTTTTGAGGGGAAGGGGCTTGGCTTAAGTTTTATTTCAAGGGTTGACCCTCTCCTAAAATCCTTGGATGGGACAGGTTATCATCCTAAACAAATAGATTTGAAATCTGAGCACTGTTTTCCTAGTGCTGTGGATTCCTGATTTTATGGGGAGCAAAAAATATTTCAACATGGGCTGGAAAATCACAGCTTGATTTGGTTGTGAATATAATCAAAATTAATTGTCTGGTTTTATACAGAAGTAAGAATATTTAAGTAGAAGTTGAGGGACTTCAAGCTTGCCAGATCTGCTTTGTTTTCTTGCTAGAATCCCAGGATCAACCAATTACAGTGAGGTAAACTAGAGATATACTTAGAATCCCAGAACAGTATGTGTCTTGGTACAATCTCAGCATAGGAATTGGTTTGCTGTATCAGAACTGACTGAGCTCATAGACTTTCTACTCCAAGGTACACTTCTAGTTAAAATGAACATTCTTCATCTCATCAGCCTAGCTTAGATGTAGGGGAGAATCATTTTTATATTGCCATCGTTGAACAATTACTAGTCAGGAACCTTGACTGATTGCTACTAATCACCCAGAGATCTACCAGTAGATCTTGTATTACCTTCTGCATGTCCCTGATTTAACCCTGATACACACCAGCCTGCATAGGCTTAGGCTGTACACTGCAGAACACCAGTGTATTTTAGGGGCATTCATTTTGATCCCTTCTTTTGAAGCAAAGAGTTTTGGCATGCCTAGCCTAGCCTAGCCCACAGGGCCATTTAACTACACGCAGTGATAAGCCATTTCTCTAGAACCAGAGAGTTGGCCAAAGGATGCCCCAAGGAAGAGGCATGTGTGGTCTGAAACACAGAACACACCCTCTGTTCCCTCGAGGGTGCATGTCCATGAATCCGCTATATTTCCTTCTATCCATCCTATATTTCCACAGGCACAGAGCCAGTTAGCAAGAAGGCTATGGCCTCAAAGGCTCCCATCTCACACCACTACCATTGCTGGATCAGAGAAAGAGGCAGGTTGTAAAATAGGAAGCAGTTCAGGGGCTTCTTTCAGTGACTCCCCCCCCCCCCCGCACCCCAGCTGAGATGTGGGTCTGATCATACATATGCAGTATTCTGAACCAGCCTTTGTTACTGGGAGATTCTGCTACCTTCAGGTGCAACCCTAGGCAAGCTTATCCAGAAAAAAAGGCCTATAACCCTGAGCATATCTCTGCAAGTCCCTTTTCATGGGCCTTGTGTGATTGTCCCCAACTTGCACAGGATTGTGCCTTTATCTTCAAGTGAGTGATCTTGCTGAGTATCTGTATATGTATCTGTAGCAGGCTGCCAGGGCTCACCAGATAAGGTCATTCTCCTGCTCTGGCTGTGGGCACCCAAGCAGCTCAATCTGAGGGTAAAGGTGAAACGGATGCCTGCCTGAAGCAGCCTCAAGTCAATAAGGGTAGGCTAGTCCTGGTGGGGGAGAAGGAAACTTCAGCCGCAACAGCTGTGGCTCATCAAGAGCAGAGTATTAAGTTCTAGGAGGTAGCAGGAGGAGAGGAGGTAGAGAGAAAGGGTTGCAAGGAAGAGATGGAAAGGTTGCATGCCAAGGCAGGGGATCTGTTTTGTAGCATCTTGCCCTGGCTTCCTTTGGCAAGGAGTCTGGAAGGACCCAGCTCAAAGGGACAGAAGGACTGCAGATATATCCAAACTTGGACTTAACATCTTGTGTGGAAGCAGGAAAGAAGCAGATTGGCTGGGGAAGCTTCTCCTGCAGGAAGAGACAGGCCTTCCATCAAGGAGGAGGACCACTGGAACACAGGTACCCCAAACAAAGGGTGTTGGATATTTTGTGGGTGCAAAGCCAGAAAGAAGGGAAGGGAGGTGTATTTTGTATGTCTTACTCCTCTTTGCTGGCTGGGCCTCAGTATGTCAACTAGAGGCAAAGACAAATATCATGGTTTCCTTTAGAGTATTAAAGAGCGGAGAGGCATTCAATGATGATGCGTTCATAGTATCTAAACTGGAGACTCCAAACGGGGACCTGGAATTTTGAAATTGCATCCATATGGTGCAATCCTATTGCTTCCACAGTAGATACAGACTTGCAGCAGTCATTGCTGCTGCCGCCCTGACCTGTTTTGACTGTCTAGAACAGCCTTTCCCAACCTTTTTGCCTTGGAAAAATCCTTGAAAGAGTTTTAATATCTCAGGAAGCCACTGCATAAAAATTATTATAAAGATAGATCCAGGTTGAAATTTGATCTTAATTAGTGCTATTTACAACATGAAAATTTACGGACAAAGGGTAGCACTTATAACAAGCTGCCTCCCCCACCCCCCAAAAACCCCTCTGAACAAATCTTTGACATTCAGCTAGCCTCTTACAAGGTTGAAATAATGACTACCATACCATTGAGCAGACAAGCTATAATCTTCCATGATGGCTTTGCCAACCCCCAAATTCCAGTCCCCCATTCATGCCTGCTTCCAGTCATTCCACACTCAAGTTATCATAAAAAAGAAAATGACTGCAATGTACTATTTATTTTACATTTGGCACGCTTGTTTCCATTTTTTGTTCATAATGATTATTATTATGCTATTAAGAACATTCAAATGATCAAATAACTCATATGTGTGTTTATATGTGTAAATCTGAGAACATGACATTCATTTATCTATACACAGACTTCACAATCTCTCATAGAACGCACTGTAACCTTTCCATTGCCCTAGAGTTCCATGGAACCTTGGCTGGGAAGGCTGGTCTAGATAAAGCACTGGAGAGGAAGAGGGAAAGAGGCTGGGGGTGCAATAAGGATAGATGCAAGCCCTTGAGCACTGCCTCCTTCCCTTCTTGCTCTCCGTGAGGGCCTTTTGCTTTCCTGGATGGGAGGGGGCAGGTGCTGTAGTTTATTCTGCAAGTAGCCTGGTGGGGGTTCAGCCTTTGGAGCCCTGACTCCGAGATTTCAGGATCTTGCAGCTAATAAGCCGAAGAATCTAGTGGCTGTCCAAGTGATGTTGGGAGACTAAAGGAGTGCCCCCTCCAGCAGGTACATGCTTTTGTCTTTGAAATGCCCCATGCCATGGGAGACAGGGTTGGTGCTGTCCCTGCTTTCTTTGCAGCACCAAGTCAAAGCATTGTTTGGCCTGGCATTTTAAAAGTTTGGGATTGATTTGCTGTTTGCTTTGTTTCCAGTCAAATAGTTCATATGCATCTTAACTTGCAATTTTATCTTGGCTCCTGAACCTTCCCAAACTGGGTACTCTCCAACTGCACTTCCCAGCATTTTGGATCTTGAGCCAAGCTGGCTGGGGCTGATGGGAATTTAAGTAAAAACATCTGGAAGGTGTCTTGTTGGAGAAAACCAGTGTATTGCATTTGTCTTTCTGTAAGTTTATCTGTACCAAACTGGGATCCATTAGGAAGGGTGGTTTATATATTTCAAAATTTAAACTGAAACAAAAAGACTATAAATAGCTTTGCAGAAGACATACTATCTCTGCATGACCAAAGGTTTTGAATTCTGCTGATATGGGGATTCTTTAATTAGTTTCAAACAGATGTTATGCTAATATACATGCTTATTTAGGAAATGGATGAATCATAAAGTCAGAAACTGGATTCAAATAACTGATCTAAATTGACTTTTTATTAACAATTTAAAATTCATGACCTTCATTGAAATCATTCCACCCAGCTGCTTCTCATGACTTTTCAATATATGGTTGACATGCAGGAGGTGACATCTGTCTTCCGGTAGCCTCAGGTCCTGACTAGACATGACATTTGTCACATAGTTTGAGGTAGACCTCATCTTATTGCAACGCTCCATGTGTTAATTAACCCATAAATTAGCAGGACTGCATGACAGTGTGTGTGACAGTGCTGCCTCTGGCACACGCCTCCTGCTTTCAGTTAACAACTTACAATGGCTCTGTCCTTTGGTTGTTAGTGTGATATCCAAACCTGGACACTCTTGGGTTGCTTAAGGGTTGAATATCCCAGAGTAAACCTATGATTTAATTGACCAGAATTTTGTTAAAAAAAAACCCCTCTGCATATTTCAGTAAGTTGGTTGGAAAGTGCTGGCAATTGTAAGACTTGCCCCCCTGTCTAAACATGCATAGGATAGTGTCTGCTGCCATTAGCTAAACCTTAGGAGAAATGTCTCAAGCTCTCAGAATGAAGGGAAAATGAACAAAAGCTGGGGAAATTCAGAGGGTTCCTTTGACCCTTCAGGTGGGACAGATCTTGCCCACAGTCCCTTGAGATATAAATCCTCAGTCACCTCTCAGACCTTTGGTGGGATGACAGTTTGTTTTTAGTCATGAACTTCATCTCTTTGCTCATGTTTCTGAGGCATCTGCTTTCTGGAACTTTCTACCTTATGTGATCTACACATGCCCTTCTCTGTGGACATCTCAATGCTTCCCTAAAAACTCTTTCAGCTGAAGTCTGGTCTTTACTTTGTTGGTATTCTTTGCTGAATGTTATACTTCTGCTTGTGTAGCTTCATTAATTGGCTGCAATTTATGGTTTTTAAATTCTTGAAATTGAGAGCTTTTGAACCTCAAATGTGAAATGTAGATCCTAAATCAATCTTTTTCAAACCAGGAATGACCCATTATAAAAGCTGATCTAGTCAACTACCTCTGTTGTCAGAATCCCAGGCAAAAGTATTTGCCTTTGCTATGGACATATCTTAGAGGACAAACTGCAGTGTCGGAGTGTGTGAACTGGATAATATCCTTTACATTCCGGGTAATATTTAGGAAATGGGTATTTGTGAGCCGCCCCGAGGCTTTGACAAATGGGGCGGCATAGAAATTTTCTAAATAAATAAATAAATAAATAATACAGTTCAGGGCCATCTGATTTGCCTAAGGCATAGAGATGCTTTTTTAAGGAGAAAGTAAAGACACGATATTACAGAGCAGGGGAGCTGTATCCTAATCAACATTCCCTTATAGAACTGTAAAGTTGGAGTTCACATATTCCAACCTCCTGTTCAGTGCAATTAGCCTTCCCCAAGCTGGTGTTTTCTAGATGTGTTGGACTACAACTCCCACTGCTCCTCAGTCAGCATGAGAGATGTAGTCCAATACATCTGGTGCACACTAGGTTGGGGAATGCTGAATTATACCATCCCTGACTGACAGCTGCTCTACCTTTGCTTAAACACCCCTGAAGAACTTTGTTACAGTCAAACAGTTCCTACCTTTATGGTCTTTCTCCTAATAGCTGAACTCAGCTTCCATGATTTTCAACCTATTAGCTGGGTTCTTACAACATGATAGTCCAGAGTATGGACTGAGTGTGGGTAGTCACTGAATCATGGGTTATTTTTGAATTGTAGGTTTTGTGTGAAACAGCCATACAGATAAACCATGGTTTGTCAACAAACAAGAGAATCCATGGTTTGTCAATTCTGGGTTGCTTGTGGCTAAACTATGGCTTGTTAGCATAGCTGGGGTCTCACAATGTAACAATCCAGTTTAAAAGCTGCCCACATGTTGGTGACAATCATACTCCTCCTGTACTCTGGGTTATTGCATGTATGAACCAGATCAACCTTTTTAGTCCTCTCTTCTGGAGTAACAGAATACCGTTGCCCCATCTTCATGACAGCTTTGAAAACTTTTGTCTTCAAAAGAATCTTCTCTTCTCCGGGCTAAATAACCTCAGCATTTTCAACTGCTCCTCATAGGACTTGGTTTCTAGGCTCCTACCTATCCCAGTTGCCACCTTCTGGACATATTCCAGATTGTCAAGAAGCTTCTTAAAATGTTACCTGAATAATAAATATATGGCTGTTATACTAAGGGGCTGCAATGGAGAAATGGGATTTAATGTACTCAGCCATACTCAGGGGAGCAAAAAGCAAACACATCAGGGGCATGTGTCTCAAACCACTCTAAGCCTGGTTTAGCAGTGGCATAGAAAAAAGCCAAATTCTGCGTCCTTTAGAGTCACACATTCAAATAGTCATAATAAACCTTAAATGGATTTACATTTAAATTATTCTCTAAGAGGCATTCGTCTCCTTTCTGTGGAAGCCACAAGATGACAAAGCCATACATCCTTAGTTTTCTGGCTCTTTTAAGTTGACTAAAAATAACTCTGTCAATATCACACTAGGCAGTTGGCTATAAGATGTTTTGTGGGGGAAGAAAGAGCATCACTTGGGGCTTGCAAAAACGTAGAGGTCAAATGTTAGCACCATTAATATTGATTAAAACAAAGGAGTGCTCTTGTGATTCTTTGTAATCTCTGCCCAGCAGACATCAGAATATTGTTGGACCAAAGCATTAATTACAGGATCTCTTTTCAAAGTTATAAGACTGAACTATAAACATTAGAAGGAATAATGCTGAACCATTTTTTATGGGGAACATCCGATATGTTCTTTCAAGCAGGACTCGTCTTCTGTTTTGTGGGCCTGTGTGTGCAATGGAAAAGTTGTGTCCACTGGTGGAAAGCACTGCATGTTGCAGAAGACAACTGGACCTCCTGTGACAAAACCAATTTAGGAACACAGTCTGACAAGCCTTTTTCCATGTGTTCGTAAACTGGGGTGCAGAACTGCAGCTGTGGGTATCAGCTTTGCCCTCTAGGGGTTTCAGACCAGCCTGCTGGGGTTCTCCAGCAAACCAGTGTTTGGCCTGACATCACATCTTTTCCCCCACTAAGCTAAATGATTGAAATGCCCCTAAGGTTACAGGTAGAAACAGCTTTAAGCTAAAATATGCTGCTGCTGGTGGGTCGCCTTCAGACCTGTCCATTGCTGGAATGTAGCCCTGGGAGCTCATCCAAAATGGAACTTGGTTCTGCACACTTGCTCTAAACACATTGGATTGACTTTTTCCAAAGTCTTGAGACTGCCACATAGCTGGCACTCTGCACAATAATTGATATGCTAGCTATCAAAAGGTTTGACTTCCTTCAGAACAGGACTAATAACTGGAGAAATTAGAATGATTCCCCCACCCATGCATGTTGAGAAATGACATTTGCTCTTCTGTGTATCAGCTTTGCAGTAAAATGATTAACCCTGCACAAAATAAGGCACACTTAAATGGAACTTAAGTCAGCAGGGCAAATTAATCAGCAGGGCAGATTAGTCATGACTTATTTATTCCAATGGACTTGCACAATTAATTTTCCTTAGATCAGGGCCATAGAGTTATCACAGAATGTCCATTTATAGTTCATTGAAGACACCATGGTGAGTCGTTTCCTGCATTGTATCCTGGCAGCTGCTTTCAGCCATCAGATGTAGGGCTGGTAACATGGAGGGAAGGAGGTCAGGGTGGTGGACTTGCACTGATTCTGATCAACACAACAGCCACCTTCCAGCAACCCCCTTGCCCTCCTTCCAATGTCCAGATGCAATAGCAGAAGGGCAGCCAGTATTAACCTTTCCATGCGGGCTGTGAGGGAGCAGGAGTTTGGGTTTCAGGAGCTTGACATTGTTGGGAGCCCATAGGCTTGCCCTTTAGGTCATGGTTTCCAAAGTATGTTTTTCATACTGTCTGACCCTGTACTAATCAACAAACCACAGTCGTTAAGTGGCTGTCAGATCAGGATCTGAAGCCATCCTTTGAAGCTGTTTTGTGAATCACTGTTTGGACAAACTGTAGCTTGGTGTTATAGCTGAACTAACAGTCCATGGTCTGGGACATGGCTCTGTTCTTGAACTCCACTGCTCGAAAGCCACACAAATCATGGGCTGGGATAGAAAATCAAGGGCTTTTCCACATGATTGTACTGAGTGTGTATATTAGCTCCTATGAATTAATCTGAGGAATCCAACACATGTTACACTGCATGGAATGCTTCTTGCAAATGCTTTGGCACCTGCCCCAAATGCAATCTGAATCATCCTGGGAAAGCTTCCGAGAATGTGTTTGAGCCAGAATGCAAAATGAGTAATGATCCAGACATATTAGTAAATTCACAAGTCTGACTGAAGATGCAATGCTATAGCTATTGAGCAAGCTGGCTCATGCTGAATTTGGTCCATAAAAATGTACAAATGGTTGTGGAAATTGTAGCTGCTGTTTTGCCTATGAAGGTGTCATTACCCCAGAGAACAGAGAATGTCAACAAGAGTATCCATCATCCATCTTTAGTAATACTTGCGTACTGCCTAAAAGAATAAGATTTCTAAACAGTTTGTAGATATTAAAATTCATGTTCAAAGAACTATTAAAATTTAATTGTAATAATGCAAAACAATAATCCTCTTCCATTGTACAGATACAGAGCCTGTTCATTCTTCATTAAATTATTTTCTGGGGTCCTTCCCCAATTAAGAGGGTTTTCCCTGCTGAATATTTTTATATTTCTCCCAAATCTCATGCTACCTTTCCGTGACTGAATTTTCTTCCTGCGAGTTCTGATGCTTCCTCTGAGAACAAGAAGTCAGGATGCTCTGAGCTTAGGGTTCCTGAGCATGACAGGACCTTTGTGCCAAATAGTGCACCTTGTTCCTCCCTGTCCTAGGAACACAGGAGCTGCATTAAACTGGGCCAGATCACCGTGTCAGTAGCCCAGTCGTGTTGGCAGGGACCGGCAGTCGTTTTTGAGGACAGCTCCCAGCATTCCTGACCAATGAGCTGGCTGGGGCTGATGAGATTTGAAGTCCAAAATCTTTGGGTGCCATACACTTGGGGAAAGTTGCTCTACAATGCTAGGTCCTCCATACTTTTAGAACAGAGGGGGACAACGTGGAACCTCCAGATATTCTAGCCTACAACATCCATCAGCCCTAGTCATGGACACCAATGGTGAGGGATCAAATGAGTTATGCGTTGAAACATCTGGAGGACCACAAGTTCTCCACCCCATTTATTTATTTATTTAGGGGACTTCTATGCCGCCCCATTCGCCGAAGCCTTGGGGCAGCTCACAAACCATAAATAAATAGAATTCAATAAAACAATATAAATTAACAATATAAATTAAGTCTCCCTGGCCAAAGAATAAAATGAATAAATAATATTAACAATTAAAATAACATTTGAATAAAAAGGTCTTCACCTGGCACTGAAAAACAAATAACGATGGCGCCAGGCAGACCTCTCTGGGGAGCGCGTTCCATAGATTGGGCACCACCGCAGAGAAAACCTTCCTCCGAGTACCTACCCTCCTAATTTCCTTCACGGAGGGTTCCCGGAGAAGGGCCTCTCCCGCTGATCTCAAGGGGCGGGTGGGCATGTATGGACGTAAGCACTCCTTCAAGTAGCCAGGACCCAAGCCGTTTAGGGCTTTATCACCAACACCTTGAATTGGGCCCGGACTTCAATGGAAGCCAGTGAAGCTGACGGAGGACTGGAGTCATGTGAACATGTTTCAGAGATGGTGCATTCTAAATGGTTTCTCTTCAATTATATATGGTCTGGTGTTGTATGCATGAGACTCCATTCTTGCAAAGATTAAAAAGTTTAAAAGGTAGGTTAAGAAATGAACTGCAGAAGACTACCTTAAGAAGATTGGTGAGGCTTTATCCATAAGTCTCTTCCCTGGCTGGGTAACAGGCTACCAAATAGGACTAAATTAGTTGGAGAGACAAGAAAGGTGCTCGATGAACAGTTCGTAGCCACCAGAATTACATTTTTTTTAAAAAGCAACATCAGTGTTTTACGTGCCAACTCTAGGCATGGAAGAATAATTTAAATAGTGTAATATGATAGCATCAAGTGCTAAGACACACAGTTGGCTGACTGTATCCTAGCCTGTTATTGGAAAAACAGGAACTCAAGTGGGGAAAGGAAAAGTAATTACAAGGTAAATATCTACATTAGAGGATGACCCTTTTCTCCTCTTTAAATGGAAAATGGCTGGGCACAGAGGAGGATACATATGGATCAAAGAGTTTTAAAAAGCCAATTAAAAGATCAAGGGCCAAGTTCTGAATGTGAGAGATAATTATAGGTAGCAAAGGAGGGATTTAAATAGAATAGAAAGCAGGTATAGCCTGTCATTAGGAACAAAGCGATTACTGCTTAATTGCTGGAAGGGAAGCCAAGAGGGCAAAAGGCAATGCAAGTGTGAAAAAGAAAAGAAAGTGGAGAAAGGAAGCCAAGTAAGAAGTACAATGGGAAAGAAGAGCATGAATTTACCCAGTGGAGACATAGGACACAATCTTTAAGATAGAAGAAAGGCCTCTTATTCTTAGCATTTACCAATTAAAACATATTCAATAGAGAAAGGCTGCTTTTTGGTTATATTTGGAATGGGAAACATGGGATAATTAAAGGTGACCTTGTGATGACACATAACAGCCGCTGCTGTACAATATGTTGAAATTTCAGTGCTTGAGACTGTATTCTATTATTTATTGCTACACCTTTTTCTCTTTGCAAGGAACCCAAGGCAGGCTACATGGTTCTGCACCTCTTTCTTTTATCCTCCTCTATATTTTATCATGGGAGGAAGGTTAGGTGGCGCTCACTGGTTGTCCCAAAGGCACTGAGTGAACTTGAAGGCTAAATGAAACCTAAAAAATGGGTCTGCCAAATCCCAGCCCTGTACAGTGGTACCTCAGTTCACGAACTTAATTTGTTCCACTGTTCTGGTCGTGAACTGAATTGGTCATGGACCAAGTCAAATTTCCCCATAAGGTTCAATGTAAATAAGGTTACTCCGTTCTGAACCATATGTAATTTTTTCAAACCACAAAAATATGAAACAAAGTACAATACTGTATGAAGAGAGGGAACACTAACCTTGCTTGAGGCGACTTCTGGTGTGGAGGATAGGAAGGTGGGTGGGGAGGAGGTTATTGTTTGGAGGGAGAGTATGTGACCACAGTCGCGACTAGAGGAAGCTGCGACCACATGTCAGAGTGAACACACGAACGCGGTCATCTTCCCCACACAATCATGAACCCACGGAGGTGAGTAGAGACCTGTTCTCCCCTGCAGAGGAAGGCAGGACGTGCTCCAACAGAGTAAAGTTCAGGGAACCAAGGTTCCATTTAGATGCCAGGAAGCACTTCCTGACAGTCAGGACCCCGAGGGTGTGGAATGGGCTTCCACAGGAGGTCGTTGAGGCCCCATTGGTGCGGGTGTTCAAAGATAGGCTGGACATGCACATGGTGGGCAAGTCGTGAGCGAAGCCGGCTGGTGCTGGAGGTCAGAGTAGATACACCCTCTGGAATACACCTTCTGACTCGGAATACAACTTCTGACTCTCCGTTTCTATGAACGCGGCCATCTTCCCTGCTCAAATACACTCTGACACACGGTCACGGCGCAAGGAAGATGGCCGCGATCATGTATGTCACCCAATGAGGAGTTCGCGAACAGAAGCAAAATTTTGCCAGACTTTCTGTTCGCAAACCAAATTGTTTGCAAACAGAAGCATTCGTGAACTGAGGTATTGCCATACTTTGCTCCTTTATTTCATGCTTAATGAACATTTCCATAAGTGATTGGCAGAGGTCTTACCTGTTTCAAATAACCGGGGTGTGACCTGGGTTTCAGGATGATGTGGTTCTGCCTTGACGGTGATTTGCATTGCAGGCTGCTGGTGGCCCTTCTTGGTCACTGCCTCGTCCCTCAGTGCTCATGCTCGGACTAGGCAATGCAAGGCTCTGTCTTGTCTGAACTAACATTTATTTATTTAAACCATTTCTATGCCACCCCATTTGCAAAATGCCTCGGGGCAGCTTATAATATAAATAAACAATTATATAATTAGACTTAAAAAACCAGAAACATCTCGGCATGTACATAAAAACCCAATAAATACAATTAATAAATTAACAATTAAAATAACTTTTAAATAAAAAGGTCTTGGCCTGGCGCCGAAAAACAAACAATGACGGCACCAGGTGGACCTCTCTGGGGAGTGCACTCCACAGGTGGGGCGCCACCGCAGAGAAGCCCCCCCCGGGGGCACTCACCCTCCCAATATCTTTCACGGAGGGTTCCCACCAGCCACCAGCTTCCAGGGCTTTTCTGCACAAGGTTTGTATCCTGCTGCTTTACCAAAGCTTCTGCTTCCAGCTTTTTGTGGGATGGAGATCAGCTCCTTTATACAAGTTCCCCATATGCAGGGGTGCATTTCTCTGCCTTTCTGTATATTCCTCCATGCAACCATTAGGTGGCACTGCATCGCACAAATATGAGAGGGTTTTATGCTGCCCTTCACCAATAATATCAGACTTTCCTCAAGCAGAACAAAACCTGCAGAAATAGTTGTAAAGCACAGGAGATGCTCTGGGGGATAAAGACATCATGTAAAGAACCTGCAAACTACTGCATATAAGCATGCAATAAATGCCTCCTGCAGAAAGACTCTCAATGTCAGATCTCTCTCCCTCTTCAATGAACTTGGTCAGCAGGTTCCCAGCAACTCCCCCTTCCCCTCCGTTTAGCTGCCATTCTCTCCCTGCCCCCTCACCCAACTTTCCATTCTCCTTACTACTGGTACCCTGGAGCTTCCAACTCTCCTGCAGTCTTTGAGCAATACTGAGGGTCATAGGACTTCTTTGTATCTAAACAGACCTAGGATTGCGCCCTTAGAGCCCTTAAGTGGGCCTGAGTAAACAACCTCTTCCTGCATAAATCAGTACAGCATGCCTGCACACCACTTAATATAAACTACCACATGCTGAAGTATTGGTTTTAATTACACCCAATTTCCCCAGAGCATTTAAAAGGTCATAGATTTGGTTTCTAAGTACAAGAGAAGGAGCCTGCCAGCCTGTGGTGACAGTAAAGCTTATTTTGTGATATTTCTTCTCCCCTACTTTAGACTCCTTAGGAAATTCGCAGTTGACAGCAGCAAGGTTAATATTAAACCACAGAGATAATGTTAATATGCTGAGAGAGAAGGAAGGTGAGATTCTTATTTGGTGGGATCAGAGATGAGAGACAGGAATTAATTCACATCACCTTCAAAACATTTTTATAGCGCATTGTCCAACCTTATACTCACTCCCAGATATTCTAGGCTTTGGTTCCCAACAAACTCAGCCACCATAGCCAATGTTCAGGAATGCTGGGAGCCGAGTTCAAAACACTCAGAGGCACCCAGTTGTGGAAGGCTAGTATCACTTACTGTAGAAAAACATTTACAATAGAGCTTTCTTAGATACAACTGCTGTTCTGTTGCCAGTCTTCCCTTGAAACAGAAATGCCAGGAGGTTTGTGATTTACATATTCTTTTGCAAAGGATATCCAGGTTGGATCCATGTTTAGACTGGATTGCAGGTTGGATCCATGCCCATGGTGGGCATGTCGTGAGCGAAGCCGGCTGGAGCTGGGGATCAGACTAGATGGCCCAGGAGACCCCTTCTGACTCGCTCTGTTTCTATGTTTCTAGTCAGTGGCCCAGGTTGGCCATGAGGACAACCCAATTTTTCTCTTTAAATGCTGGATGGTTGTGAGCAAGTTCTACAAATTTCCCAGTCACTTCTGCTGAAGTCTCCTTCCTAGATTCCAACTCTGGCTTGTCTCTCCCCCACCGAGCTGGTTTTCCTGGTGGGCACCCAATTCTGAATAACACTGGGATGGATGGCCTAGGGGCTGGGTAGTCCCTCCTAAGAGAGAGGGAGTGGTAGGGCACTGGGTACCAGCATGCTGCCACATCCACAACTACTTAGAAAAATCCTGTGGGTTGTTGAGATGTTCACAGTGGGCCATTTTGGGCTGGCTGTACCATTACAGTGATGTAGACCTCTGTCAGCTGATTTTGGTTGTCAGGGAAAGGCAGCAGATGGGTATTTAGTGTTGTACTGTTTACTGCCAAGGACAGGATCTCGTGGGATTTTCTCCCTTAGATGCCAAAATACCCCAGGACACTTTGGGTACTATGCCCCTAGCAGGAACGGGGAAAGCTGCCAATTGCTTTTCTTCCTTAGGCAGCAAAATATCTTTGGATGGCCCTGCTTATGTACTGGCCTGCAGAAATCAGTAGGGCTTAGTTTAGTCATGGCAAGTCTGTATGATAAGTCTGAATCCAACCTGTAATCTTTATTTATGATGCCCTCCTTTTCCTAGCTAGTGGTTCGTATTCTTTGAGAATAAGTGGTTGACAGAATATGAATGCTGGGAATGTAGGGGTGAGCGCATCTTTGCAGAGTGAGCAGATGGGTGTCAAGTTTGCAGTGCAATCTACATTTCCTGTAGCAACAGAAAGCTGCTGATTGTTGAATGAACAGTACATCTGAACTTGTCTCTGAGTTGGCACTTGCAGCCTCTTTGTAAACTTTCCTCTGCCTGATGCCCTCCAGAAGTGGTGGACTACAATTACCAGCATCCCCCAAGCAACATGAGAAGTGCAGTCTAACACACCTGGAAGACACTAGCGTAGGGAAGGCTGCTCTGCATGTGTGTTTTCTACCCGCATTTGCAGCATGCCAGGTTGCTTTTGCCCGTTTACCACAAATATTGTTTGGTGCCTGTGAAAATTGACCAGGAAACGTGATGCGAAGCCTCAGCACTCAGTGGGATAGGGATGCATTTGTGCTGTTCATGACAGCCTACGTAGCCGCACCCCAATGAACATCCAAAAATGTAGGCAGCTGCACTAATCCAAGTCAGCAAACCAGTTGTGGTAGTTCTCATTCCCACTCTGAGCAGTTCTTTCATAAAATGAATGGCTCTTAATTGCCCATTCAGCACTAAGCCACACCCCAAATACTTGTTGTTACAGCAAGGAGCAATATTTTGAATAAGTTCCCAGCTCCTGCGAGGAGTGTAGCACAGACTCCTTGCGGGAGGGAGGTGGCAGATGACTTCAGAATCCCTGCTATCAAAACATGCTGTGCTGTATCGCTTTGAGCTCAGGCAAAGCTACACCACTGACCAGCAACCTGTCATAAAGTGTGCCATTTCAGATCCTTTCGTGAACAAATCGCAACCTGTGCTACAAAGTGCTCGGTTAGCACTTATTGGGTTTTTGGAACTTGGCCTTATCCGCAGACTACGATGCAGAATGGACTGGATGGTGACCACATCTTTTTGAAGTTAGTGCACCTGTGTTTTCAGTGCTTTGGGCATTCCCAATATGATGATGCCATACAGCAAAGAGGGTATCGCGGCAGGTGACCTCCTTGGTGTGTGTTTCCAACATGGGTTACTTGTGTTAGTTCATTTGTTTGCTGCATGATAAACATGCCCGATAATGTCAATTCCTTGTTAAGGCTCTATTTAGCAGTTATAAATAATGAACCACCAGAGCCTCTGGACTTCTCAGGTGCCTTTAGTGAGACATATGAGAGAACACACAGCAGAATCATGAATCCATTGCTCTCTGGAAAGGCCTCCACAGAGAATTTGCTTAAATACTGAGGGCAATTCAAGACCGGGGCTATGGAACAGGTAATTATTTCAATGAAGCCATAGGAGACACACTTTCCTGTACTGATTCTCCTTCAC
The DNA here is from genome assembly GCF_004798865.1 of Varanus komodoensis. NCBI lineage: Eukaryota > Metazoa > Chordata > Lepidosauria > Squamata > Varanidae > Varanus > Varanus komodoensis. The sequence continues at coordinate 46,570,575 of NW_025335941.1, forward strand.
AATGACATAGGTGTCAAAGGAAGAGAACACTTCTGCTTTGGTGATGATGAGGAAAAACTCACTGCAAGGCATAAATCTTTTGAACTGTAGCTTTGTTGGTGTTTTGCAAGTGTAACAAGTTTGTATTTATAGCTGACCCATATGTGTTGTTCTTGCTGTGTCGATGGTCTTACCATTGCCAAAGGGAGTGGCAAAATGGAATAGGTGATGTACATGAAAACTGACATGGTAAGACTGCATTGAACCTAATTTTCACATATTATGACATTGCGTAGTTGCTGGTTATCAATTTCCTAGCTGTCCACTGAGAAGTAAAGGGGGGAAAGTTGGTGCACTTAAGGGGGTGGTGACAGTATCACTCCCTTTGCAATGCATTCCTCTGATGCTGAAATGCTGAACTGGCAGTTCCTGCTGTCTTCTTCCGTTTCAACAATTCCTGAATCTCCCGCTGCTCCAGGAAGGGGACATGATTTGGAGCAGTCATTGCTGTGGTTCCCACAGCTAGACAATTGACAGCCAGGCAATTGATGCCTAACAGCTATGCACAAATAGTCTAAATGCAGTCTTGCATAGTCAATCTGTTATCTGCTCCACATCCTTTTGACAGCCGAAACTTACAAAGCCATTGGCAAAATCAGATGATACGTATTAAGCAGCCATAACTGCACACATGTGCACCTGCAGAAAGACTGACAAATGATCATTGTATTTAACAATTGACAAACTGAACAGCTTTCCACTGGATGAAAAAGAAGAGTTCCAAACTTAGCTTTAACTGCTTCTTGACAGATGGAAATGCAACAAATGAAGCTTTTGCCAGACCTTGAGAAGCAGAGACAGGATTCCTAACATTTGCAGAGTGTGTGTGTGGTGGGGGGGGGGGGGGGGGGGGGGGGGGGGGGGGAGAAGGGGGGATGGCAACCATAGCCTGTTTCCACCCTTTACACATATGGGGTTCCAACAAGACAGCGGTGCAGAACCTCAGTGGCTGCGCGGAACCTCGGGCCCTCCAGCGTTCCATTGGCCTCGGCCCTTTCCCTCACCGCCAGCCATTGGCTGGTTTTCCGGCTTTCCTGCATTTCCCTTCATTTAAAAGGATGAATCACCACTCCTAAGGCTTAGTTGCTGGCAGTAAGTGCTTTAAGCTAAAATATGGTGATTTTTGGCCCCATTCTGCTCACCATTGGAAGGGGGCCTCTGAGAGCTTCTTTGGAAGGAATATGGCCTTCAGGCTGCAAGAGCTTCTTCACCCCTGCAGTAACTGAAATAGAAAACAAAATCCTGCATAATTTGATCTAGGAAGTTGTTGATCTTAGAGAAAATGTTGATATGACGATAAATAGGCCAGTTTGTTTGTTATAATTAGTAGAAGTAATGGGTGGATTTACACTGGGCCTGTTCGGTAGGAGTGGTGAGGTTTATCTTTCTCCTTCCAGCCGGGGACCACATGCAAGCTACATAGGTGCCTGCTTCACATAGTTCTTAGAGGTGCGCAAATCCTGTTCTTTTGCATCTGGCTGCGCTCTTTCACACACATGGACATGCACAAGCACAGAATTCCCATTCTCTGATTTTATTAATCTTGTTCAAAATAAACAACAGTGTAGTATCCTCGAATACTTTCACTGAGCACCGTCATCTTAGAGAGAAACGTGTGTGGAAAGAGCAGGTTAGGTAAAGCATTCCTGAATAATTTCTAATATACTTTGCCTTTAAGTATAATTGTGGATCCACTCCAGATTTTTTTGTGTGTTTAGCAGTTGTATCAAGATTATCACAGAGTTAATTGTCCCTACTTAACTGTGTCACCTGCTTTTCAAAACTAGGGAATGCTTTTTCCAAGGTAAAATGATTTCTCAAGCGATAGCATTAGCCCACAGCATTAGCCCAGAGGAACCTGCAAATTTTGCAGGAAGGTATTGACCATTTCTAGTTATAACTCAAAGTACCTAAAGGAGCAGCATTTAATTGTTTTGTGTTGCCATTTATATTTCATTTTAAAGTGATGTGACAAACTAAATGCAAAGCATTTATTTATTTTGCTGCTTTGAATAAGATATTGACCCATTTTTGTAATAATGCAAAGGACTTACAGCAAGATTGAACAACCTTTTTTTAGCCCAAGGACACAATTCATTTCAGAGAAGGGGTGTGCATGGTGGTGGTGGTGGTGGTGGTGGTGGGGGCATTCCAGTGTTTGCCAGGTAAAAGGCTCAGGACCGACGGTGAAAGGATTGGGGCCAAAACTGCAAATAGCACACCAGCATATTTCAGCTGAAAATTCATACTGCCAGTAACTCAGTCTTGGGAGAGGCACTGCAACTTTTTAGAGTTGCACTAAAAAACACTTTTTTTGCCCAAATGTCAGGAAACTGGGCACAGCAGGGAGAAGGGGGTGTGGCTATCTGGGGAACCTCAAGGGCTGCATTTGCCCCCAAACTGAGATTGCCTACCCTTGACCTAGAGGAACAGCAATGAATTGGCCCCAGAACTTGGAAACTTACCCATTGATGACATCATGAAGGCTGCAAGTTGGTTATACTTTTGAAAAATCTGTAAAGCTGCCTGGTGTAACCCAATTCAAAGAAGGATTTAAATTTTCTGAGGCATCTTGGAAATTGCTTTTATTTATATTTCCTTGGCTTAAATATTTGTTTTAGATGGGCAGAAATTTAGAGTTGGAGGAGTCCTTGGCGATCATCAAAGCCAAACCCCTTGCTGAGTGCAGGACCTGCAATATGGATTGCGGCAACAGCATCCTTCACAGGCTCTGCCTAAAATGCCTCCAAGGAAGGGGAGTGCATAACCTCCCAAGGTCCCACTATCAAACAGCTGTTGCCACTAGGAAGGTTCTTCTAACACTTTGCCAAAATTTGCTTTCTCTCTGTTAGTCCTACACTCATCCACAAATTCTAATCTTTTAGTGTAAGCCACTGTCAGTGTATGGGAATCAATATCTAAGTGTTGCAATAAATAACAGTGTGGTTGTCTTGGCCTTACCAAAACAAAAACAAAACAAAACAAAAAAATACAGAAAACATGCAACTAAGTACACCTGGTACCCAAATGCTGGAAGCAAGTTTTCAGGTGATACTGTGTTCTTCCTCAGACTGCCTTTACCATTTGAAATGGCTGCCAAGAGCTCTTGAAGGTCTTTCTATCTGCCTTTTCTTGTTCCCTGCTAGCCAGGCAGTATGGTCTATTTCTTGTCACAAGACATACTGGACATGTATTTATGTGTACTGATCAGTCTTGCTGTTTCTGGCCTTAAGCAATGGACTCTGAATCTCCAAGATACTCTGAATTATGGGCCAGTTAAGTTTCACTTTTCTGTTCTTTCTGTTTGATGTATCGCTTTTAAACAAATGGAAGCTTTTGATGAAGAAAAGGCCTGTTCTGCTTATGCAGAACCCCCAGCCCATTATTGTTTAAGGATAAAGAGCTGCACTCCATTATAATCTGCATTATAAACTGCATTCCATTATTATAAAGATAAAGGTTGCTAAACACAGAAAGGACAACCACTTCTATCATGGAAACAGGGTCCATGGCAGCATTGTTAGCCTCAGATTTCTCAGTTTTGTTCTCAGCTGTAGCTGGTAAAATGTGGCCCATTGTAAGTAGCTATTCAGAGTGAGGAAAGAAAGAGTTGTTTCTCCTTACGTTTTCACATTAAGAATTTCACTGTATGTTTCTTTGAATTGAAGTCCTTTGTTTTCTTGGCGATGTCAAAGAGCTAATCTGATGCATGAGGTTTTATCCTGAGTTTCAGTTATGCATTTATATATGCATAGCATATTGTAAACAGAGAGGTCAAGAGCAAATGAACTGCTGCAAATACAGTGACAATCGTAATATTAACAGTTGCTGTCAACAGCTTCCTTGTTGCTGATAACACAGATGTAGCTTGGCTTATCCAGTGCCAAGACATTACCACATGTAGGCAAGATGTGTACCGTCAGGGAAAACAAAGAACCTAGGGGGCTTCTTTCCCTGCCCCATCTGTTTTGCCTTATCTGTGCTGCTTCAAGGCCTTTTTTTGGGGGGGGCACTATCTATAAGCAAGTACAAGCCCACCACCCAAAGCAGGTGGGAGAGAAACGTCATTGTTCAGGATGGAACACTGAAGAGTAGAATGGTTTTTCTCATTTTAAGGGCCTTACCTTCAGCAAGGCTCTTGAAATGAAGGTGTAGTGAAGTCCACTAACTTGGATGGCTTTGGAAACGGATTTCATGATTCACTGAGGATGAGGCTATTAGTGGTGACTGGTCATGATGGCTACAGGTGATCCTCAGTATTGGAAGCAGTAGGCCGATGTACATTGGTCACTGGTGAACACAGCCGAATGGAGCTGTTATGCGCATCTCCTACACGTCTTATTTATTTATTTAGGAGACTTCTGTGCCACCCCATTCGCCGAAGCCTCGGGGCGGCTCACATCCATAAATAAACTTCCATAGAATAATATAAATTGGCCACTGTGTGAACAGAACACTGGACCATGTAGGCCTTTGGTCGGATTGTGCATAGTAATTCTTACATTCCTGCATCAGGCTACTGGGCTTACATCTTATTAGTTGAGAAAGTCAAAAGTTAATTCATAAGTATAGACACAGAATTAGATCTAGATCTAATTTATGAGCTGGCAGTGCTGGAGAAAAAGCCGAACTTGCTGGTTTTGAAATCCCACACAGCTTTTCTGGCAGCTTCTTGACAAACTTTGTTACATAACTGGGAGAAAAGAAAAGCCATGAGAGTGACATTGAAAGCTGGTGGATACTATTTGGCTTCTGGGTGCTACCATGCAGAGGGGCAAGTAATGTTCTTTGAGAATTCATTTATATCCATTAGGATATCTCATACATTTTGCAGTAGTATTGAGATTACAAGCAAATGCAGTGCATTATGGTAAAATCTTCCCTGAACAGTCACAGCAGTGAAGAGACATCATAGATGGTAGAACTACCATGTACTTGGGGATGCTGCTATAAGGTGATGCTATTTGTAATTATAATCTTTCATTACAGAGAGACAGAGGCTTCTGTTCCGCTGAATTTGGCAACACAATTTAGATTGAATGCTCTTGCCTTTAAAGGACTTACCATCATTATGGCCATTTTGACAAGGGGCAATAGCAGTGCCAGAAAGAGGGGAACACTGGGAGAAGAGCAGAGGTGAAGCTAGATGGGTGTGACATCTGATTAAAATAGGCAGGGGCAAGGGGCACCTATACATGGCAGGACTCAACTGAGAGCAAACTGGCCCAATATGAGAGTTCAAGTTGCTCACAAAGAGCTGCATATTTGAGGCTGTTGAGGTTACAGGAGATGCAGTTGCATAATACAGGACAGGCTGGTGAGGTGTAGGAAATTCAGCCTGGGATTCAGACAATGGAGCAGTTCTGGAAGCATCTAGAAACATAGAACTACGTATGTCTTTAGAATGTGAGCTTCTGTTACGTGTGTGCACAGTCCATTGACAGCTATAAATCAAATGCAGAGCAGTTGGAAACATCCATTTTGCAGCTTACCACAGGGAACATTTTAATCAGCCTTGTGCTTCTCTAATGCTATGGAAATCTCTGGAGGACCACTGTACTTTTCAGCAGCCTGCTGTGCAAAAAGGAGAACAAATACCATGGATCTGATATTTTCATTTTCAGAGGAGAATCGCATTTGTAGGTAAATGTGCCGATTGTAGTTGCTTTTTCTTGTGCTTTTTAAAGAAGCTGTTTATGAATGTTGGAGCTGCAAATGCTGTGCTTTGGGAAAGGTCAGCATGTGTGCAGAAAAATCTTTAATCTTGCATTTAGAAGCCATGGGTTCTGGGCCTCAGAGCTGTGCCAAGAACAAGCACCAGAATTTATCCTTCCAGGCATGGAGAAATGCTCAGGAGCTTGGAAGACTATTTTTTTTTAATAAATAAACTGAGGGTTTAGATAGTTGAAATCCATCTGCTACGAACATGGTTAAACAGCCAGCAATGGAAAGCATTTGGATAATGAAGTTTTAGAGTGATTTCACAAGAATGAAAAATCTGAATAATATTTTTGGCTTCAGAGAGCTGCATACCAGTAGTGGGCAGTTCTAAAGTCAAAGAGGCAAGTCTAAAAGCTAAAGGGGCCAGACAAAAATACAAAATCCATACCAATGCAAAGCCTTTGCTGCCATTAACCCAGCCCTAGGAGAGCCATTTCAAATGTTGAGGAGGTGGGGGCTGCACAAAATGCATGAACTCTCAATGATTTGTGGTTGGGAGAAAGTGGGAGGGGGCATGCCTGTCTAGGGAACACTGGTGGGGAAGATGAATTGGGACCGGAGGCTTGGGGCTCCTACCTCTGCGGTACCCTTCTGTGATCCTCAGCTTATTTTATTTATTTACATATATTTATAGGTCGCCCATAATAAGGTTGTGTTGCTTCCTCACTTCCCGACCGAAGAGGGAAAGGGGCAAACACCAGGGTGGCATGAGCAGGGCCTTGACTGTTAAGTAGACTGGCATGTATTGTTTTTGGAGGAGGTGGAAGGGGCCCCACCCATTTTCCTCCCCAGGCCCCTGAGCAATGCACCCTGGGCAGCTGCCTGCTTCCTCTACCTTCCCCAGTTATAAAAGTGTTGCAGTTGCCCTGTGTAGGGAGTAAGAGCGGCACTGCATAAAAGCTCCAATATTACATGTTTTGGTTATCTTGGGGAAGTAGCATATGATAATAGGGTAATAGGGTAGATAATAGGGTTGCATCAATCTATCATGCTCGGCAAATATTTGACTCCCTTGTTCATGTGCTGCAACAGGCCTGTGTGAATTGTCAGTCATCAGGCTGAGCAGCTGGGCATGGCAGCATCTGCTTGAGGAGGCAGTAACCACATGCACCAGCGGCTGCAGAGCTGCGTTCAGTCTGTTGGCTCACATTTTGTGCAGCCCTGCTCTGCAGTGTGGATTGTACTGTCAGAATTCAGCTGGGTTCCTTTGCTTAAAAACATGAGGAATTATGGAATCCATCTGCTCTTCCTCTAGTTATTTTTCAGCACTGCACTTTAAACACACATGATCTGGTTTAGCCAGGAAAACGGACATCCTAAAATATGGAGGAAATGGGCTCAACAGATGTTTGCTGTATTCACTTACAGGGCAGAGAATGGTACCACTTCTATCACTTTGAGAATATTCATTTGTTTTTATTCTACAGAAGTGGAAGATTATGTGTGTATTGTAAGTGTGGTGTTTGTTTTGAAGGAGATTTCATTATCTCTCCCTCTAACAGTGAGCTTAAGTAGTGAGTGTCAAGGCCTATATAAACAAAATGAGAGGAGATACCACTGTTCTTGAATATCCAGTGTTTGCTGAAACACCAACCAATGAAAAAAACCCTTTTGAAAAACCCCAAGGAAGTAAAAGATCTAACAATAACCCAATGAGGACTGTGCATGGTGAGAATATACTGCAACATTAATTTTTTTTGCAGGTACTACTAGTTCCAATAGTCAGCTCATGTGGTTGAATGGCTATGAGACTGGAAAATGGTAGCAGCTTCCATTTGGATGAATGATGCTCAGACAGAAAAAACTACATATATTTATAAATGAAAAGAGAATGTCATTAAATACTTGTCACACATGTGTGCGTGCATATGCACACATCTCCACCCCAAACTTGGTGTAAGTGAACTTATGTGCTTACAGAATGTTGATGACAGTTGATCTTACAAAGAGTGGGTGGTATAGTCTAAAGCAGCCTTCCCCTGCCTGGAGTAAGGACCACAGAAACAAAGAAAAGACACAGACAAGTCAAGACAAGAAAATGGTGGGCAGCGGAAAAATGGAAATTGACCTGCTCAGACCTTAGATAGCTTCTGGTATGGATCTGTTGGATGTCTTTCTCATTTCCAGAACTGCCACTATCTTCTCAAGATAACTATGAAATAGGTGGTTTAGGGCTGGAAGTCTAACATGGTACAGTGAGAAAAGGCCCAGCTGGGGAAGGGGGAGCAGTGGAGGAAGGAGAGAGAAACAGAAGTTCTTCTTGATTTCCATCTGCTGCAACTCTGTCAAAAGAGACAAGGGTAGTGATGCAAGGCCCCTGCTGAAGGCTTTTGGAGACACTACTTGGATCACTCCCCTTAGCCAGTAGGGATTCATTTTCTTGCAACTTCCACTTGTCTCCTTTTTACCTTGGTGTCATCTTCCTTTTTCTTGGCCTGATGTTTAGGGAATGTTGTGATGCAGCCCTAAGAAGCTGTTTGAATTTCTTGTAGATTCCTCAAGAGAAAAGAGCTCCAAAACTGCTTTTGTTAGAGAACTCTGCAAGGCTGTTGAAAAAAAGTACTTTGCTAATGCTCAAAGATGATTTCTTCTCATGACAATATGAGCTCTGGCATTAAAGCATTTTTTGGCTAGACTGCTAGCAAAGCCTGGCTCAGATTACAGATAGGGGAGAGGTATGGGAAGAGAGAGGACATTTAGGTATTCACCTCAGAAAGATTTTCACAGCTTTGCTTTTTAAAGAAAAGTACCAGTAAAAGCCATGTTTGTTTAGTCTTTTAGTCAGGGGCCCATAATTCTGCACATAGTAAGTCCTACTGAAATCAGTATAACTTAATGATTGTAAACATGCATAGGATTGCATGAGAAATCCAAGAGGAATCAGCAACAGAAAAGTCAGTGTGGCCAGTTTTATCTTCAGTGCTCAAGTATGTCCCTCCTTGGCCCTTCTTTCCATCCTTTAATTTTGTGATTCCCAGAACAGTTGGGGATTAACTGCTTTATTTACTAAATAATCGCACCCCCAAAATAAATTTGCATATATTTGCATGCAGGTTAACAACTTCTAAACAAACCTTTTACTTTTTGCAAGCTTGTAAAAGTACCTGTTATTTGCTTCATTTTCAAGCAATTCAGTCTCTATTTTTCTTGGGACACTGTAGCTGTTGTTTCTGGTCAGAAGATTTTTCTGCTTTTGTCATTCTTGTCAAACGAATTTATTGTACCTGTTTTCCACCCTTGCTATATGTATAAATCATGCACTTTTCCTATTTTGCTAAGTGAGGCATACATAATTCTTTCAATGATTTTAACATTTGTTTGTCCTTTTAATTCCCCCTAATGTTCCCTTTCTTTTTGACTAGTCTGCTCAGCAAGCAAAATTATTAATGATTCTGTTTTGCTTATATGTATGCAAATCAAAATCAGTGGTGGGGCATTGCATTGTTCATTTAATGATATTCTTTTCAGCTGTTTTGGCATTGTTAACTTCCAAACTCTTGCTTCCCATCATAATCTTTAATTTTCCTCATTAGTGCATGAACACACTTTATGCAGCAGACACAATTCTGGCATGTTTATCGGTTTTATAGCAGTATTTTCTGCAGCAAATGAATCAAGTATGGAAGCATTACCTGTGTGTGCCCATGATTTAAGCACCCATGTGTGTCAGATAGGAAACTGGATTGGGCCAGGTTTACATATATATGTGTTTTAATCAGACAAAGCTTTTCATAGATGGTAATGAACATTATTACCTGCCCATGTCTGCCATCAAACTGCAGTAAAAGTCACAGTGGTTTCAAAGCTGGCAACTTAATGGATTGTTTGCATTCTTGACCCATTCACCACAGAATATGTGGCGGTATTGCTCTTCTTCCCACTGCAAAGCATCTGTAACAAGGTTGCTGGCCCTTTAAGAGCCAAACCAAGCATCTGAGGACGGTGGAGATCTCAGAAGGACTCTCCTGGCCTGACTCTAAATCGCTGCCAGTTGCTCCCAACCAGTGCTGCAGGAATTTGTCAATAGTCAAGTTTCAGCACCGCTGTCCATGGTCCTTGATGCAATTTAACGGTGTGTTCCATGTCATGTCTCCTCACTTGAGCTGTTGTCCAGGGCAGATGATGGAAGCCCAGGTGGAGCTGGCTGGTGAATAGTTACTTCTGGGTAGGATGGAAGGGTCAATTCCTTTGGAAGACTGATTCTTATTCTCATTGTCCACCCTCATAATCACCATTGCAGGACAGTATATGCAACCAAGTAAATAAATAATAATGATTAAAACCTGTAGGAGATTCTAACTGACCGAAAGCAGAAGGTAACCATTAATGGGGAATCATCGGGATGGCGGCCAGTGACAAGCGGGGTCCCCCAGGGTTCTGTCCTGGGGCCGATCCTGTTTAATCTTTTCATTAACGACATGGAAGAAGGGGTGAACAGTCTGCTGATCAAATTCGCAGACGACACTAAAACTGGAGCAGTGGCCACAACTGAGGCAGGTACTCCAGATCCAAAAGGATCTGGACAGACACTGGAAGTGGGCAGGAGACAACAGGATGGCGTTCAATGTGGATAGGTGCAAGGTCTTGCACTTGGGGCATAGGAATAGGTGTCATAAGTACAGGTTAGGTGACAAGTGGCTGGAGAGCAGCACTTGTGAAAGGGACCTCGGGATACTGGTTAACTGCAGGCTAAACATGAGTCAGCAGTGTGATGCGGTGGTCAAGAGGGCGAACGCCACCCTTGGTTGCATAGCCAGAAGTGTGGCTTCTGGATCAAGAGAGGTATTGCTACCACTCTACACAACTCTGGTGCGCCCACAACTGCAGTACTGTGCTCAGTTTTGGGCCCCTCATTACAGAAAGGATATAGCCAGGTTGGAGTCAGTGCAGCATAGGGCCACAAGGTTGGTGGCCGGTTTGCAGGGGATGGGGTATGAGGCGAGGCTGAGGGAACTGGGTCTCTTCGGCCTGCAGAACAGGAGACTCAGAGGGGATATGTTGACAACATACAGGTATGTCAGGGGATGTCACACGGAGGTGGGTAGAGACCTGTTCTCCCCTGCAGAGGAAGGCAGAACGTGCTCCAACAGAGCAAAGCTCAGGGAGCCAAGGTTCCATTTGGATGCCAGGAAGCACTTCCTGACAGTCAGGACCCCGAGGGGGTGGAATGGGCTTCCCCGGGAGGTGGTTGAGGCCCCATCGGTGCGGGTGTTCAAGGATAGGCTGGACATCCACATGGTGGGCATGTCGTGAGCGGAGCTGGCTGGTGCCGGAGGTCAGACTAGATGGCCCGGAAGGCCCCTTCTGACTCGCTCTGTTTTCTATGTTTCTAACCATGAATCTCCCTGAGCATTCTGGCTTTCTTTCTTTCTTTTGTTATTATCTCTTCCTCCATGAATTTGTCTAGCCCCTGCCATAAAAGGCATCTAAATTGGTGGCCATCAATACATCTTGCTAGAGTGAGATCAACTATGCACTGTATGAGGCATTTCCTGATACCTACATGAACTAATAATGCAAAGGCCGGTGAATGTTTTTGCTTTCCCCCTTATACATTCAGGTAGTAATTTGTCATTGGGTGTGGATGCACATGTTGCCACTGTTGTAACAAATCAGAATTCTGTTTGAACGTAACATGAAGCAAACCATGTGCAGAGGATTCCTGGTTGGTTTGACAGAAGGAGCCATGGGGGGGGGGGCTGAGCAGGGTGCACCCCAAACATGCTTGTAGATGAACTGAAAAAGGCTGGGTTGTAATTAGGTATGAGCTTGAACCAGTTACCAAAAACCTATTTTCCATAATGGTGCTCCATACAGAAGCACTTATACTTACCCCCTTTTCCTACCTGGATCTAGAATACATAAATAGATCTATGCCACTCTCAGTCTTCTAGAAAAGGCAGAGCTGGCCTGAGATGAACAAAAGGAGGAGCAATGCCCTCTTTTCTCCACAAGCTAAGTAGCTTAGAAATAATAATAATAACAACAACAACAGCAACAACAACAACAATCCAAATATAACTATTATCTCATTAAACAATTCAGCTATCCATTTTCATATTTCTTTTCTTTTATAAGTGTGTATATAAATGTGAGGAGTGAATAAAAAAGTCAATTGGATTTCTTTCTCTTCCTGCTTTTTTCCTATTACTGTGCTCATTTGTTGTTATACTGTAACACTTTCCTTCCTGCTATCTAAATACATTTTATCCTGCTTCCTGATAAAGATTCACTTTATTGCTTGAGCCTTCTGAAAGCACTAAGTGGTGGTTTTGGCATCTGCAAGCTAGGAATGATTACAGGTTTGTTTTGTGGCAAAATGCTGTAATTTCATCAGTTATTCATCAAACCAAACTGACAGCAATCTCATGTACCTTCTAGAACCATCCCCCCTTCCATTTGGAGTTAAATAATTTGAAGGGCAAAGATTTTGCCTTCATAAGGTGAGGTTACAGTTACCAAGTGAATAGAAATTACCCTGATCGGCTCAGGTGCTTCAGCAACCATTTGATGAGCTGATGATGATATTTATTCTGTGAAAGGTTTCATTGGCCAATATCTGCAGATCAAGTCATTGTCAAGGCACAGAGCTATGGAGTTCAGCTCAAATATTGCTGACTGTGTTTGCAGGAGAGAGATTACTCTTGTTAGCAATGCTTACTGATTATTTATTGAGAGTATGTGTTAATCAGCTTTCTATCAGAGCCATCAAAGTGATTCACAATTACATAAAATCAAAGCAATAAAACAAAGGACAAAATGAAAAATTCTTTAGAATGGGCCAAAACTATTTTAAAAGCCTGGAGGAACAGAACAGTTTTCACGTCTGCAATTCTTGGAAGGTGCATTCCTGGTAAGGAGTTCCATAGTCAGGGTGCTACAACAGAAATCACCCTTTCTCATGTAACCCCTGGTCTAGCTTCTCTTGGCAATAGGATATCAAATGTGGCTGCAGATGAAAATGATTAAGTACAGGTAAGCTCAGGTAAGAAAAAATAATGCTGCCCCTAACCCAGTTTTACAACCTCATAAGTAGTCAAAGCCAGAACTTTGAGTTGCTTTTGGAAAGGAATTGGGAACTGGAAGAGTTGGTTCAACATCTGTTGACTTCCAAGTATATGCCAGATGAATAAATGGTCAACAAATTTTGCTCTAGCTGTAGCTGCCAAAAGCTTTTTCAGGAAAGCCCCATGTTAAGCATGATATGGTAATATAAATGAGAGGAAACTTAAGGATAGTCCACTGTGACCTAATCCATTATCAAGTGAGCTTCATAGCCAATATTTGCTGCATTAAGACTGTAATCTTAAAGGCACTTGCCAAGGAGTGAACCAAGCTGAATACAGTGGGACTCATTGTCAAGTAAGTTGTATAGGATTACACTATAAAATTATTCCTTGAATACCATCAGTTGCTAAAGCTCTCCCAGCTGTCCCAGAAATTTTAAGTGATGTCAATAAAAAGTTATTGGTCACAGAGATGTAACCATAGCTGGTTCTGGCATGTGATTTAACATTCACTGAATGCATAACCCTAAACTAGTTCCAGGGCATAGTTTTCAGGGACATGATGCAGCAACCCCCATCAAGTTCAGCAGGACTTATTCCTAAGTCTAAATTTAGAAGAGCATGTACTTCCTCAGGCCCTTAGGCTATTTTTCAGCAGCCCTCCTTCAGGTCCCCTCCAACAAGGGAAGGTTGGAGTGTGGTTGTGAGAGAGAGGCCTTCCCAGTGGCGGTGCCCCACTTATAACCTCCCCTTGGAGGCTCATCTGACGCCTGCATTGTTATCTTATCTTGGTAAAGGCCTTTCTTGTTTTCCAGGTATTGGAGACTCCTACTTCTAGGTTCTTGTGGCTTTTTTTTATCAATTCCTGTGCAGTTGCTTGTTTCACATTATATTTTGTTCTCAATATTTGTACTGTATTTTATTGTAAACATTTCTACAGCATTTTATGTTTTTAACTGCATTTCAAAATGGAATTTTAGTTTCACTTAGAATCTTCCCAGAGAAGAAATGTGATTGAGTAAGTTAGAAAGTTACTAAATAATTTTTTTTAAAGGTAAGTAAGCATGCTGAAAATTCAGCAATATGCTTCAAAAAAATGATTGGAAGTAAGAATACAGGGGCCATTTCGATGACCCTTTCTCCCCATTTTCTGAAAGCCAGATCATTATCCCCCTTGGAAATCCTTTTCAGCCAGGAAGCCACTGCAAAGGTTCAAAAGAGGGGCCCTTCCTAGGCTGGGCTGCTTTTGGCAATGCCAGCTGCAACAGCAGCTGTGCCTCTTGGCAGGCAAGATGCCAACAGGTGCAGGGGAGGCAAGAGCAAGCCAAGACAGACCACACGCGAAAGAAGGGGTGGGCCTCCCATCTTTTCACAGTTGCAGAGATGAAGATTGCATTTTGTGCAGGGGGAAACTTGTCAGGAGAACAAGAGAAAAGCTGCCACCTTCTTGAATGCCACCCTTTCTCCCTTGCTTTTGAAGGAATGGGAGCCCAATTGTCCTTCACACACACCTAATTCAGTTCACTTTAGGTTCCCATAGATCCAATCAAATGGTATAATTGCATGTGCATCTTTCCTGCCCTGTTCCCTTCCCTTCCCAGTGAATAAACATGACATGGAGTCAAGCCAAAATGGCTTGGGACCCAAATATCTTCTGGGAAGGTTGTTCTAACATGCTTTGCCCTCCTTGGGCGACAACAAAATGAGCCTATTTTGTGCTGGCACACCATTTGTGGTGTGTCATGGAGGTGCATCTGGAGCCACTGTCATTTTGGAGCCAGGGCAAAATGCTTGCCCAGGCTTTTTAAGCTGATCAGCCTGTTTTCCTTTTAGCTGTCATTCATTCATTTACTCATAATTCCTATGCCCTGACCTTCAGGAGCACAGAGTGGCTTACAATATTAATACACAAATAACAGTAAAAAACAAAACCCGATTAAACATAACCATTTAAAATGCAACAATAATCTAATCAATTGCATGCAAGTGTTTCCTCTTAACCAAAACAATGTCTTGCTCTGGAGCTCTGGCTTGAGAGAAAGTAAAGGCGAGGAGAGTTGCTGTGGAGAGGTAAGCTCTGGAAAACAAGGGGCATCCCATTCTTACATGTTTCAAACCAGACACTCTCATGGTCTAACTTGGTGTGTGGGGGGGGGGGGGCATTCTCTGTTTAAGCACAAAGAACCGCTGCCGCAACCCTTCAATGAAACTGGTTGTCTGCATCTGAGAACAGATATAGCTGGTTATCAACCTCTGCTCAGTGTGCCTAGGCATTTCATGTGTGCAATAGTTCATGTGCAGAGCTTTGATCAGTGTACTGCTGCCTCACTTAAAATAACTCCCCTGTCCTGCCATTACTGTTTGAGGGGCTTAAAGACAACATGAAAATGCAATATCATCCACATAGATACAATTGCACAGGATTTTTAAAAGATGCAGCATAAAATACAAGTGCAGGGAAAATAAAACTAATTTTCAGCTGGTGTTAAAAAGAAAACAAAGATGGTGCCAGTGAACCTTCCTGGGGACAGAATTCCATAAATTAGGTGCTACAGCTGAAAAAGTGCTGTCTATTACCACCTGACTTGCTTCAGCAAATGGGGCTGGGCCAAAGAGCGGGGTGTCCACAGTCAGTCTCAAACACTGGGCAGGTTTGAGTAATATCCCTTCAGCCAGGTGACTATGTAACAAGGAATGATCACCTAATTGTGTGGAAGGAGGGAAAGGCAGCTGAGCCCAAAGAAAGCAGTTTGACAAGCTGGGTTTCTCTCTTAGTTTTCATCAGAAGGACTGTGCTTCCATCCAAGAAAGAAATCTATCCCTTTACCCACAGTAACTCTGAAGGCGCAATTTGATAGTAGGTCTTCCTCTCTGTGGTGGATTAGGAGAGGCTTTGGATCTTCTAGATCCAGAGCCACCCATTTCTCTGATACACCTTCATAAGGGAGATAGGCATCTTTAAAAACACTAAGAAGGAACAAGATGGACAAAAGAATACCACCCCAATCTTTGGCTTGGCAACATGAGCCCATGCTGGCTTCTGGGTTTTGATGGACAGTGGGCAAGGCATTCTTCATGGGCTTCTTCCCTCAGCAAACGCTACCTTCTCATTGTCACACTGCTCTTGCTCCTCTTCCTGCCATATTTGCCACTTGCTTGCCAGGTGGGGAGCAAGTTGGAAGTAGAATCGGCTTCTCTTTCTCCTCCTCCTCCTCATCCACCACCTTTGTGTAGACCATAGTGAGAGGAGGTGAGCAAGGTGCTTACAACAATGCAGAGAAGGAACAACTCCGGGGGCTTTGTCAGTGCTTGGCTGGTACCCAACCAAGTCCAACAGGGGTTTGGATTTGGTGGTTCATCCCCGTGGCATTTTCCTCCCCTGCTCCTCCTGTATTGTTCAGTTAGACATTATCCTAAGAACATTGATGGATATGTTTTACATATTGCCAAGCATGTGTGACTTTCCTTTTGCTGTTTACCTGTACAAGCAACATGTGAGATTGACCTGAACTTAGTGATATAATGCAGTAGCTGAGCCTCAGGGCTATGTTATTTCTCTGTTTAAAAATTTTAGTTAATTCTTTAGGAAAAATAATATCTTTCCTTTTTTTACTGTTGTCAAGTAATTGGAACACATTGTTATGTTCTGTCAAGTTGTCTTTGACATATGACAACCCTCTGAATGAAAGTCCTCCAGAATGTCTTGTCCACAACTGCTCCATTCAGCTCTTCCAATTCAAAGTAGTTGAATCCATCAAGGAAACCATTTATATTTAGTCTTCCCTTTCATCTTCTGCCTTTGACTTTCCCTAACATGATGGTCTTCTTCAATGATTCTTGCTTCCTCATGATGTGTCCAATGTACGACAGGCTCAGTTTTGTCATTTTTGCTTCTAGGCAAAGCTTTGGCCTGGAACTTATCTGGTGACTTATAGAGTCATCAAGTCCTTGCTTCCAAATTCATGCATTTCAAGAGATGTAAAGGAAAAAATCAAGGAATTTTTGTTATATTTTGTTTACATGTCCTAAAATAGTGATGATAAACAATCCAATTACAGAAACACAATGTCAGTGAGGATCACTGTGACTTTCAAACACATGTCACCTCACATACTTGTCTTTCTCTAGCAAAGTGAGTACCTGAATTGTAAATGTAGTTTGAGGCCTCAAAGGGAACTACATTCAAATTGCAATGCTGGGCTTATCTTAAATCCGGGAATAACACGATAGAGTTCAGTGGAACTTAGACCCAGGTACCTTTGCAGAGGATTGCGAACAGGCTTAATGTTTCTCTTCAAATGCAAAATTTTGCCTGCATCTGTTCAAGACAATCTGTAGGAGCCCTCCCTAACCTGGTATTCTCCAGATGCTTGTCACGCTGTAGCAGCCATCAGCCCCAGACACAGCTTATTGGCCAAGTTATCTGGAGATGATGGGAGCTGTAGTTTAACACATTTGTAACACTCCAGGTTGGTCTAAGGCAGAGGTCTCAAACTCGCGGCCCACGGGCCAGTTGCCAGGACGGGCGGGGCACGGGGGAGGGGCCCTGTGGCCTTCAAAGCACCGGCAGCGCCCAGGCCGGCCGCGGGATGCGCGGCCCACCCCCACCGCGGTGGTGGAATACTTGATGCGGCCCAGCCTCCCCCAGACTCTACTTCCAGCGGCCCCCAGGTGAGTTGAGTCTGAGACCCCTGGTCTAAGGCCGTCAAGAATCATGAACTGTGCAGGTGTTCTGTATATAAGTTCCTGTTCTGACAGTAACTTCAGTGGTACCCCAAAACTTCAGGAGTGACCACAGTGTGAACTGTGTAAGGAGCTGTCACCTGCACACACAGCAAAACCCTGAGGAGATGTAACATGCTTGCTTGGATCCTGGCCAGAACCTCTTACTGCGTTTCCATAGAAATGGCAGTTGTAAAATCAACTGTTTGATCCAAGTGATGAGTTGGATGAATGTGAACAAAGCAGCAGGCCCTCCTGTTCTATGTAGGATCTCAGCTCAGTAGGAACGCACATGCTTTGCATGCATGGGACCCTGCATTTTAAAAAATTCAAGCATCAGGGCGGCTTGGGTCCTGGTTACCTGAAGGAGCGCTTGCATCCATAGATGCCCAGCCGCCCCCTGAGATCGCTGAAAGAAATTAGGAGCGTGGCTACTCGGAGGAGGGCTTTCTCAGCGGTGGCGCCTAAGTTATGGAATGCGCTCCCCAGAGAGGTCCGCCTGGCGCCGTCGTTATTTGCTTCTCGGCGCCAGGCAAAGACCTTTTTATTTAAGCGGCATTTTAACTGTTAATTTTATTGAATTTTATCTGGCCAGGGCGGCTTATTTTATATTGTATGTTTGTATTTTATTCTAATGTTTATATTTTTAATCTATGATTCTAATTATTTAACTTATTGTTGTAAGCTGCCCCGAGGCTTCAGCAAATGGGGCGGCATAAAAATGTTAAATAAATAAATAAAGGGCCTTTAAGATCAGTTGCTGAGGTCCATTTTACCCCACCCCCAAAGAAATGAGGGGGGTAACAATTAGGAGGAGGGCCTTCTCTATAGTGGCACCCACCTCTGCCACATGCTACCCAGAGAGCTATGTCTGGCACCTCTTTGTCGCCCCTTCGGTGCCAGCTGAAAACCAGTTATTTGAATTGAGTCACACAGGACTCTTTTAATTCCTGAGTTTTATTATTTGCTGCTGTTATCAAGAGGTTGCATTATTATAGCTGCAATGTTGTTGTCTTGTTATTGCTGTCTGTTTATGGTTTTATGCTCTTTGAAAATAACTTGTACTTTATTTGAAATTGTACACCACCTAGAGAGCCCATGGGCTATGGAGTAGTATACAAAGGCAATAAATAAGGCCTGCTATCCTAGAAACTGGTTACTTCCAGTTACAATGGACGGCAATGGTCTATTCTGGCATAAAGCATTTTTTCATATGGGCAGGATAATTTCATTAAAGGTAGTAGCAGTTTTAAAATTACACAATCATTTAAAATGTTTATATGCTACCCTTGATTATCAGATCACAAGGTGCTGTTCATAAATACACCCAAATGAACTGCCATGCATTCAGGGACAAGACTGAAAGCGAGAGTTAAGAGAGTGTGCAGGGATGTGAAGCAGTTCTGCTTTCCTCGGTGTATTTGCATTCTTCTCCTGTCTCACATGGATAACTTCTGAAACAACACAGAAGCCTGAAAAACCTATTTACCAAAGATGCAAGTGGGATTACCACGCACACAGTGAGCAGCAATCCCTCTATTAAGACACCTTCACCTAAAAGCGATACACACCATTGCCTTTCTCCAGGCAATTTTTGCCTGTGATCAGCTTTTACAATACAAAGCAGGATGTCTTTCTTTCTCTCTCTCTCTCTTTCTTTCTCTCTCTCTCTCCCCCTTCCTTACTTGTCATTTTTGTTCAGTTCTTTTTGTCATGCTTCCTACCCTACTCTTCTAGCCTCTTGACATCCATACTCACTACTTTTTTGCCTTTGGCTATAAGCTGCCCCGAGGCTTCGGCGAATGGGGCGGCATAAAAATGTTTTAATAAATAAATAATAAATAAATAAATAAATATAAAACAAAGCATTCATTCAAAGTTAGTTGATAAAATCAGGAACTCGTACCCAGGCGGGGATGCTTGCTGGAAGTTGGCTTTGAGGCTAAGGATTCTGTGTCCCCAAAGCAGATGCTCACGGGTCTGTACTGCCTTTCCATGGTTGGGCTGTTTCTGAAATTCAGAAAAGCCAACCCAGTATATGGCTGATTTGTTATTGACCTCAGAATGACCCAAGACATAATTACTCTGTGCTTGTGTGCCACATAGCACTTTTTTATTTATTTATTTTATTTTTATTAAAACATTTCTATGCCGCCCCATTCGCCGAAGCCTCGGGGTGGCTCACAACATGAAGTAAAATACAAAAAATAACAATATAAAAATAACAATATAAAATAAAATAAATCGCCCTGGCCAGATAAAATAAGCAAATAGCACTTTAACTAAACTGGCTGGGTTAAGACCAAATAAAAATAATTTTACAATGCAACCAATATCTTGTGTGCTTCTGCTTGTTGCCCTTAACAGTTTAAATATCATTCTTGTTTGAATCTGTCCCCAGTAAAGTAGATGACCTTTGGATGCTTTCAGAGGAATGAGTGCTCTCGCTGCAAGCTTTTGTGTTTTTCTAGACAGAACCCTTTGCTACCCTGACTTGGCCAGGCCAGGCATATTGGTCTAGAATTCCAACATCATTCCCAGCTAGTATGGCTAAGGTCTTCTGATAGTGAAGGGAAGGGCAACTGATATTTTCAGTTATAGCACTCCAAATAAATGTTATTTGCAGTCGTTTAAGTAGCATGCAAATCTGTTTCTCTTGGTGTTTGCTTGAGGGTTGCTATCATGTGCTGTAGTGGCATTTGGAGGTTAATTTTGGGTGTACTTTGCTTTATTGTCAGATTTTGAGTTTTATATTTTCTTTTATCAATAGTTGTTTTTTTAAAACAATTTTATGAACATGGTTATGAAAGGGTGTGTGTGTGTGTGTGTGTGAAGTAAATAACTCGTACAGTACCTTACCATTCCCTACGGTAGAGCATTATATTCAGCTCCAGATTCTAGGAGAGGGTCAAGGATATTTTGGTGCTAATGGAGTTTTTTCTCCTCTTTTTTTAGCCTCCATGCGTGGGGGTGGGGTGGGGTGGGGTGGCTGGCTAGGAAGCTATAACCTCTCCTCATTTTGTTCATAGTGGTCTCTACTTAAATCAGGTCCCTCTGCATGCAAACTTTTAAAAAGAACCTTTGCGTTAGCATTGCTCAGATGAGACGGATTCCCCATAGCCTCTAGTGTAGTCCAAATGTGTTCAAGGAGAAGGGAACATTTGACCTGAGGTGAGTGTCTGATTCACAGTGTACCCTTTACACTCTTATACGTGTCTGCTCAGAAGTAAGGTCCACTAAGTGCTCCTAGATATGGAATTATAGGTGCCTCAGCTATACCAGCTTTCAACTAGGCAAGGCATCAGTTGGTGGGTACCGTGCCCAATGCCAGAAAGAACTTTGAGGGGAAGCCAGTGAGAAATGGGCAGAGATGCTTTGCTGTCTATTCTTACCTTTGTGACTCTGATAATCGGTCCGTTGGCACACTCTGCTTCAGTGATGCCATCAGGTCCGGACTTTTGGGCAGACATCCAGGCTCCACTGAGGAAAATAAGCAGGAGGGCACCCTGGATGCAGCAAGGCAAGATTATTATTTTTTGAAATCAGTGAAGTAATGCACATTACTATCTAAAGAGGCCTGCATAAGACCATTCAGTCCAGTGGTACCTCAGTGAGCCCCTGTTTTCAGAAGATCTGTAATTTTTCTTCTCCCTAACAAAGGCATTTTGTAGCAGAGTACATGAGGCTATTCTGGAGTAGTTCCGAGTCTCCTTTCCCACTGGATCTCATATTGAACATCACCCATTGTTTTCTCTGCATATTAGGGAAGAGGCTCTGGGGCAAAACAAACAAATGACATCGATCCATCATGTGTTTCCCTGCCCTCATTAGCTCTACCCTTTCTAGTTTTTTTGGGGGGGGGGTCAGTTTGTCTCCTGTGGCCCAGCAATGATGCAGCTAGGCAATTTGGGGCAGTGGACTGAACAGTTTAATGGGTCCCATTTAGATGGCCTATTCAGTTGCAAAAGCAAAACAACTAATATTTCTCTCACTCTTCCCATCCAGTGACCATTCCAAGCAGTGACTGAACTCACACCTGCTCAGCTTCATCGGGGTGCCTCCCTCAGGTGCCTTCAGTGCATGTCCTAAGGCATGTTAGAACACAACACTGTTTGCCATTCCTTGCACTATAACAATGGAGGGATGTTGTCCATGGGGTCGTGATGGGTCTATGCGACTAAACACACACTATAATTACAGTGACAACAGCAGCAATAGCCAGTGAGACTTAGGGGACCCGAGTACCAATCCCCACTTGCCTGTGAGGCTTGCTGGCTGACTTTGGGCCAGTCTCAGCCCAACCTGCTTCACAGGGTCGTTGTGGGGACCCTGTGAGCTGCCTCGGGTTCCATGGAAGAGGGAAGAAAGGAAGGATGCAACTGTAACAGTGCGAATAAGAATCCTCCGAGTGGGTGTAGCTGGAAGGCTAAACGCACTCCAGTCAGTGGCGTTACGGGAATGCAGCGGGGATTGCTTCTGCCGCCTTCAGGGTGGTCGTAGGGCGCTGGACTGGTGCCCAAGGCGCAGGGCCAGCGGCAGCCTAGACGAGATCCAGCCGTGCGCGCGCGCTCCCGGCCGCCGCTCCCATCCAGCCCAAGCCCTCTCCTCCTCTGCCATCTTCCTAGCTACCGCGGCGGCGGCGGCGGCGGCGGCTGTTGCTGCCGCCGCCAATCAATAAGTGGGTGGGCTCAAAGCTGGCGACGGCGGGGCTCGAGGGAGCGTCGCCCTTTCGCTGGGCCGTCACTCCGTTGTTTATTCGCAGCGCTGCCTGCCGCTCGCCGCCTGCTGCCTGCCGCCTGCGGGAGCGCGCCGCGAGGTCTGTGCCTGCCTCCCCGCCGACCGGGCTGGCTTCGCGCGCGTGCCGCCGTCGCTCGCCGCCTTCGCGCCGGGGGGAGGCTGTCGCCCGGGCGACTTTGCACAGGGCTGCGGGGTGGAGCGATGCGCGGAAAAAAGCGTGCGGCGCCCCGCGCCGGGTGCCTTCGCCCGCCTTCTCTGCCTCCCCGCATCGTTTTCTCTCATAACTGATTGATTCCCCCCCCCTTCTTTCTCTTCTCTTGTTTGGCTGCTGCTGCCGCCGCCGCCGGCAGGACCCATTTGTTCCTCTTCGGGCTACAAGAAGGCGGATGATGAGATGTCCGGGGCCACGTCTTCTGCGGACCAAGAAGAGGCAGCAGCCCGCACCATTTACTTGAATCAGGCCCAGCAGAGCAAGTTTCACGACAACCGGGTCAGGTAGGAGAGCACGTGCCCGGGAGGGCTGGGGAATCCGTGTCCCTTCCCAGGTCTCACATTAGTCTCAGTGCCTGTGGCTGTGATGGGGACTGGGAGATGATGGGAATTGTACTCCAGTATCTCTGGAGGACACCAGATAGAAGTCTGCTCTAGATTGACCCAGCGAGTATTTTGGCGAAGAGCTTGAGCTTGCTGCGGGTAGAGGTCTAGAACTAAACCAGGAGTGCATAAGTTGTGGCCTTCCAGATGTTTTGGCTGATGATGTGCATTAGTCGTAACCAGCACGACCAATGGTGAGGGATGTTGGGAAGTGTTGGCCAAAACATCTGCAGGTCCACAGGCTGCCACCCATGATCTAAACCCTACTAATCTGAGTACAGCTCTTGGTCAGCAGTCTGATGGTGCTGGAGGGCTACTTTGAGAAGAGGGCGATGGTGGCCAGTGCGATCTCCCAGGTTCCATTGCCAGCCAGCCCTGTTCTGCTACCTCTGTTTTGCCCCTGAACTGCAAATGGGCAGCTTGGTGCATCCCTGGCCACGTGTTGGACTGCAGTTTTGATCAGCCACAGCCAGCATGGGCAGTGGTCAGGGACACTGGAATGTATAGTCCTGAACACCTGGAGGACACCAGGTTAGGGAAGGCTGCTTTGATGGAGCCGGTGTTTCTACCACTCTCCAGCAAGTCCTAGTGGAAGCGGACAGAAACATGTCTAAACCTAGGAGGGCATGTTCATCCACCCTGAGAAAAAGGTAGACATTTAAGCCTGTACATATCAACACCAGGCTGATTTCTCCTGCTGCTTTTGCTGTCACTGCTGGGAAGGATTTTTGCTGCTGCTGCTGCTGCTTTTTAATGTGATTGGTTGGCTGTGCCCCTTGATGAAGTCCTGCCTCCTGAGCAACAACAGAAAGCAGTCCAGGAAGTGAGTTACAAGCAGGAGCCTGTCAAGATCAGGGCAATTCAGATAGGAAGAGAAGGTCACTAGCAGGTGATGGATAATCAACTCTTATTTGCAGGAGAATGGTGCCAGGGCTGGTAACAGGTGGGGCACAATAGTGAGAGATCAGTTACCAATGATTGTACAGTGGCTCTCTCAGCAGGACTATTGTGAGCGCTAATAACAGACGGCACAGTTGGCAGCTCCCCTAACAGGAGGCCATGAGAGAGGAGTTTACAGATAGATCTGGGTCTCTTGGAGGGAGCAGAGTTACGTCATACATGCAAACTTCCAATTTATTACCTTTGAGCAACGTGAGAATGTCCTTGGCGCTGTGTGCTGTGCAAGGGTCTGCTTCCAAAGACTGGACATGCATCAGGTTCCTAGGACCTGTTCCAAATAAGCATTACATCACCTGCATCCAAGAATGGCCGCAGTGATCAATTTCTAGAAAGATGACCTGAAAGATTATATGTATAATCTGCATTGCAAGATTATATGTAGAATCTCAGGTGTATGGAAGTTCATGTTACAGTGGATGAAATCCAGTGCAGATCCCCCCCTTTATGCTGTACCTGCCCTGTATACCTTCCAAATCTGCTCTGGAGAGTTGGGGACCATCTGAGACAGGTTTTTGGGGGGAAGTACAAGGGATGCAATGGAGAGGAAGGCAGGGAGTAAAGCCTTTTTACATGCAGGAATTTAATTTTGCTTCTAGTGGTGAGGGAAAGGATCCTTCATCAGCTCCAGGACATGTTTTTTAAGTATACAGTAGGACCCCGGTATCTGTGGGGGATAGGTTTCATGCCCCCCAGCCCAGGGGATACCTGAAACTGTGGGTAGTACCAAACACTATATACTGTACAGTTGGTCCTCCACATTCACAGGATTAGGGGTGCAGGACCCCCACAGTAGTAGGAAAAACTTTAGGCTACAATCCCATATGTATGTATCTGGGAGTAAGTCCTGCTAAACTCATAGGCTGTAAAACCTACTCAGAGATAAGCCCTATGTGGAAAATTCGCACGTGCCCAATCCTTTCCCACTGAAACCAGTAGAACTTTGAATGGCTTTGGCTTGATCTATCCTGCCCTGCATAAAGAGCAATCCCATTTGTTGTATCATGTGATTATCTGAGTATTTTTAAAGCTTTTAAAAGCTGTACTTATATTTTTCAGTTAGGCTTAGCAAGCAGATTGCCTGGTGGTTAGGGAAGGAATGCCCATTTACAATGGCTTTATTAACATTACAGTTATAATGAGAGAGAGTGAGTTAGAGAGAATTTCATCTTTTCCTAAGACATTGTATGTGTTGAACAGCTTTAGTTTTACTTCTTCCTTCCTGCCAAATAGCTGTTTCTGGAAGTAGAGGGCCTTTAATCATGATGGTGGCCTAGGATGCAGTTTGCCTCTCTGTACCTGTTGCTGGGAGATCCAAGCAGGAGGATGCTATTGCAGTCAAGTCCTGTCTGTGCTTCCCATGCACACCTGGTTGCCCAAGGTGGGAACAGAATGATGCACCAGATAACCCTTTGGTCTGATTCAGTGTGGCTGCTCTTATGTTCTTACAGAGGTATCTCATGATTAAGGCATTAGTAGCTTTACCATATCAAGCAGTTTCTTTCAGTGTACAATCTGCTTTGCGAATCTTACCAAATTTCCCTTCATGCAGATCCTGTGAGACCAGTTAGCAGACTTAATGCAGTCCTAGTTATATCTACTTGACACCTCAGTGAGACTTACTTCCGCAAAAGTGTGAACTAGATTGCAGCCCAAAGTCACCCTAAATCACCTAGAGAGGTTCATGGCTAAACAGTGTGGAGTGGAGAAGATGACATAACCCTTATTTCTATTTCCACCCCACTGTTGAAATAAAGGATGGTGGAGTAGGTGTGAGCTAAAAGGGAAGGTCTTAAATCCAGCCTGACAGATTGTGCATGCAATTTGGAAGTGGAAACTTCCAGAGCCTGGTCTAGCTTAAATTGACCATATGGGGTGGTCATGGAGAAGTAGGGCTGGGAAGGTACCCAAGTCCTTCAGAACAGCTCTTTGCACTGGGTCAGGGACTTGCTCTTGGATTCGCAGGATCCATCTCTCCAGGTAGCCTACTCCTTTGTTAAATCCAGCCCATCAAACAGTTTTCCTTCATCCTCTGCATGCTACTACTCAACCACAGACTGAGAAAGGAAGGAAAGGAAAAGTCTCTGGTGGAAAATGACTATAATGAGCTGGATTTGTTTCATGGGCTTTCAGTTTCCCACCCCATATCACAGTGCAATCCTGCATCTATTGGTCAGATGTCAGTCTAATAGGACTTAGTTGCCAATAATCATATATAGGCTGCAGCCTTGGCTGCACCCCTTACTTGTTTTACTTGATGAGTAACAGAAGTGTGAGGTTATATACAGGAAATTGCCTGCTGAATGGAAAGCAGCAAGGATAAAGTACCACAGTATAGCACCCAAAGGCTTTGGCTGATGAAACTCTTTTATCAGGAAGAAAAAAAATATGTCACTAAAAGTTGGCCACAGTAGGAGACTTTGATTTGCAAGAAGAAAGAACCAAGCAGGAATTTTACAAGTTTAATATGAGAACTTAGTTATTTCTAAAGCAGTGTTTCTTTCTGGTTTTATGAAGTGAAAACAAAACTAATATCAGCTATTTTTTGTTATGTATTTAAATAGATTAGTGGTAGCAGGGACACTGAGATGAGAAACAGAGCTCCTACTATTCTTAGGGATGATTATGTGCAGACTTCTGAGAAAGTAGCCCAGATGTATCAGGGCAAGGTGAAAGATTCACCATCTATCTGTTCAGTATTTGAAAGAAAACAGTGTGCTGCATAGTGTGTGTGAGAAACAGATGGCTGTTATGTACTCAGTTGTGCGATGTTAGACTAAAATGCAATTTTTATGCAATGACTTTTCCATATTATTTGAAAAACATAGCAAATGACACCAAATAACTTATTTGATGGCTGATTGATTCTCAATAAGGCTAATAAAAATAAGCTGTAGTTATGGACATTATAGTTTTAGCTTTAAGAATTGTTTCTCAAAGCAATTGAGCAGCAAAAGAGTACAAAGCTCACTGGGTGATTTTGAGCTATCTTCAACCAGCCTCATAGGTTTGCTGTGAAAATAAAATAGGAAAACATTAATTTGAGTTCTCAAGCAGAGTTGTCTAGCAACTGTCCAGCACAAAATCCAGTTGTAATGTTTTGTAGAAAGGAGATAGGTTGGCTTTTGACATGGATTTTAAAAAAGGAAAGACAGATCAAGCATGTGTGAGAAACTGAGATATTTTTACATCTGTGAATACAGGAAAGTTTTGTAGATTACCAGCTTCTCAAATCTGAAATTAACAGGATTATCAATATTATATTTTATGTCCCATGTTTTGTGTTAGACCGTGGGTTAGGGTGGAGTCGCCAAAATGCCTGACCAGTAATTTTTGGCAAAAATCCATGTTCCATGGAAACCATGCAAAGCTACCTGCTGCGCTATATGAACCCAGTAAGTACGTCTCTGATTGGATCCAGCTCTTCTTATGTTGATCCAGCAAGGCTGACTGAACCTGGATGCTTGCTTCTGCCAAATACATCATAGTGGAGCCCATGCATTCTGTGCTGCTACCCTGATCACACTCTTATTGTACACGTTCATGGCTGTTATGCTGGAATATAATGATATAGCGCCTTCGCCTTCTCATTTGCATCCAGTAAGTACGTCCAGCACTTGGACAATACTGGCCCTGTAATGAGACTGATACTGGGTTGAAAGGCAGGATGGCATCCACTCCTCATACATCCCCATCAGGTGAACATCCTTGGCAGAAGAGTCAGTGCTGACTATCTGACCAGCAGCACTGATCTGTGCGCACAGGAGCCTTTGTAATGGAGAACATCGCTTACCTGTAGGTACTGACTTTGACTTCAGTGCAAGAAGATCTCTCTGCATTTGTATGTTCAATGCTTGTGCAGTCAGCACGTTGTCTTTAATTGTATTAATGCATTAATACTGATGCACCACTTAATATAATACCATGTCTCAGTGGTTTAAATGCCCCCCTCCCCAAGCATTCAAGTCCAGGAGCAGTGGGTGCAGAGCAAAGCAGGTGCTTACAGGTAAGCTTTTGTGCAACTTTAATGCCATCAGAGACTAAAATGATAGCCCTTTTTTCAGCCCAAAGTACCTAGTGAAATGCAAGGCAGTCTGACAACATTGTCATGTTACGTGACTGGCTGTCTTACAGGGATTAGTGGGAGGAAGGATAGCCAGAAGAGCAATATTGCAAAGCAAAACAAAACTCAAGAACTTACATAAAGTGGCTCATTTCTTTGTTTTGCTTTTTACTGTAACCCTGTTTGTTTACCTCATGCTGTAGCTTTATGAATTAAACATTTTAATTCCATTTTCTGGAAAGGGTTCTCATCAAGGGATAGAATGCAGTTTTGTTCCACTTCAGAAGAAAGAAATGTTGTTTGTACCACTATCAAGTTGTCTCTGGAATATGGTAACCCTATGAATGAATGGCCTCCAAAATGTCCTGGCAGTGACAGCCCTGCTCAGCTGTTATAAACTCAAGACTTATATGGAATCAGTCCGTCTCAATCTGGTCTTCCTCCTTCTCTTCTGCATGCAACTTTCCCTGGCAGGATGGTCTTCTCCAGCAAGTCTTACCTTCTTGTGACATGTCAGTTTTACTTCCAGGGCAAGCTCTGGCTTGATCTGATCTAGGACCTACATGTTTCTCTTTCTGTAGGTTCAGGGTATCACAAAGCTCTCCTCCAGCACCATGTTTCAAATGCCTCGATTTTCTTCCAGTCAGCTTTCTTTGCTGTCCAACTTCCACACCCATACATAGTGGTTATGAACACAATACTGTGGGTGATCTTGGCCTTGGTCTGCAGTGATCCATCCTTATATCTTTTTTAGTTCCTTCATTGCTGTCCTTCCAAGTCTCAGTCTTCTTCTAATTGCCTGGTCACAGTGCCTGCTTGAATTGATGACTGAGCCAAGTTAGGCAAAACCTTCCTAAGCTGAGAGGCCTGGTCCACCCCTGCAGCACAAGGACATGTAGCATTAGGTCTGGCATTTTCAGAGGTTGTAGTATGGATTGTACCACTTCAGTCTGGAGGTAGTGATCACAATTTTTAAAATCTTTCCTTCATTAAACATAGAAACTGCCACCCAATAAAATTAATACAGTGGTCCGGTCAAAGGACTGGGACAGGACTTTTCATCTTGATATTTTGTTTAAGTGCTAATATCTAACTGCCAATATTGTTTTTTCATGGGGCATTCAAAAATAGCATCACACATCTGCAGTCTGAAGTGGTGTTGCCCAGTTGTAGGCACATTTTTGGTCCTTGAGATTCATTTAAACATTTGAGAAACTCAAGGATGTGCTTGTCTACTCACAAAGTGCAAGTAACCTACCCAGAGACATTCATGGAAATTAAGCTGGTAGTAGTGGAGTTCTCACTTTGCTTTGATTCAAACCCAGATGCAGTAAGGGAATATAAACATGTTACTTAAATAAAAATTGGGAAGAGCAAGGTGTCTGGGGCACACTGGAAACTGGGGACGCTACATTGCTTTCCTCTGGTGTAGTCTCATGTGTAGATGGGGCTGGCGGTGGACCAAGAGCTTTCTCCCCAAAGAGTACCAAGTTATTTTGGCACCTAAACCAGAAAATCCTGCCAGCATCTCTCCCTGGAAATAAAATTTAACAAATTTTACAAGGAAGAGAAGTGGAATTCAATCCAATCTCCTATTTGTATTCTGCAGTGGTTGCTACCATGAAGAGGTGTTCTGCATAAAGTGTAGATGAAATGGAGGTGCAGTTCCTTGAGCTGCTTTTGTAGGCCAACATTCCTCAGGGGCATTGCAGTTCTGTGTTTTCTGGTACTGCAAATCCCCAAGAAAGTAATTGTGCAATTTAATCACCTGTGACAAAGGTCCGTGTTAATAATACAGATTATTGCAAGATTTTAAAGGAAAGAAGGAAAGGGGGGAAGAGCTGAATGCTTATGTGTTTGTTTTAGCTCTTGTAAAACTCCTACAATTTTTCTCAAAAAGATCTAGAAAATGCAATCTGGTGTTCATTATTGGGCCATCCTTTTCTTTAACTCTCACACCTAACAGTATAGCAAAGCAGAGATGGCTCTGAGGAACATTTCTGTATGCAACCCCCAGAGCCCACAGCATCCCTTTTGCTGTCAAAAGCTTTCAGCGGACCGAGTCAGCACCTACATAGTTTTCTTGTTTTGCATACCCTCAGCTGTACCTGGTATAGCAAATCCACAATTTGAGGGGCAATATTCACTTCTAGGTCTGATTTTAGAGGTGTTAATTGTTTTGAGAGATGCCATGATGAAAGACATGTGCAAATATTGCACAAACACAACATAAAGAAATGCAAGTTTGTTTTGTTGGGTTTTACATGCACATGTACGCAGGCGTCTTCATCCCGTGTTGATACCAAGGGTGGGCATGAACAGAGATCTGCCAATGGCCCACACCCTGGCAGGGACCCATGGACAAGGGCCCCTTGAAGTGGCTCCTCTTTGCCATTGCAGCCTGTTTGTTGACCTGCTTATTCTTGCTCCAGACAAGAGTGGTGAGGAAAGAGAGGAGCAGTAGCAGATGATGATGATGCTGTGATTAGCCAGAGCTCTCCAAACAGCCAGCAGTATACAAAGTTATTGAAGAGCAATAGGAGCCATGACAGTGGCATTGAAAAGGTAGGCTCACTGGAGGAAAGCTGCCATGTCTTGGTCAGTACAAACCTGGAGCTGGCATCCTTTTCATCAAACAGCATCCTTTCCATCAGTCTAGTACACACAGTTCTGTTTTATGTGCTTATTTCACATCTGCTGTCGTTCAGATTGGCTTGGTGTTAAATTGGTACTGCTGCTTGAACACCATTTACCCAAAGGCCTCTGGCAAGCAGATACCAGAAGAGAAGCATTGTAGCATGAGTTGCCCTTGACGTGCCCTGTGGAGCAAACAGTCTAGTGTTCTTTGCAGCGACCGTCCAGCTTGTCAGGCTGGTTCTGCTCCATACACCCTCCTTGGCTTTGACCATGGAGGAGGCACAAATGCTTCCAGTCTCAGTGAGCCACTGCTTAGTGCTATGTCCAAAGCCAAAACTGTGGTTAATCCTGGCTCTATTTTATGGAGCCAAGCCAGCTCCCTAAAGCAGATTTTGTTTCTGTAAGCTGTCTAAGTAAGCTCTAAGTTTATCTGGGTTTGGACATAGTGCTGAGCTCTGAACATTACCATGGGTATAGCATTCTTCCTAATTGATGAGAAACTTTGCTCAACTTCTTTCCACAAGGGACTTTGATGCAGGTGTTCCTGAGATCTGAAGCATTTTCCACTCCCCAATATTAAGTTTGCTACCTCACAAAATGAACACTCTGAGGCTGTACTCACCTGTATCCAAACATTCAGCAACATTTTGCTTCCATTTTAAAATACTTCTTTGAGGTCTATGTAAAGTTTATCTGTGTGAGGACTGAAGGCAGTTGTGACCAAGAGGACCCCTTTCCATATATCTGTTGGTCCTTAAGACTTTTTGCCACTCTTTTTTTTTTTTTTGCCTTTTTTCCTCTCTGTCAGCCAAGCAGAGTCTTAGGGGAGTGATGAAGCACTCTTGCTACAGGTTAGGTTGAGAGACCAAGCGATTTTGAAGCTCATCTAAATTTCTGAAAAGGAACTTTGAAATTCATGTTGACTCTCATCCATTTTAATTTTTCAGCTCATTCAAACAGAAAAAAGTGCATTTCCAAAAGTGTGCACTTTCTCCCCATTGACTACAATGAGAAAATTGGTTGTTTTTGAAAAAAAGTGACTTTTAAAATGCAAATTCAAGAATTTCTGCACATTTTTATCTCCCTCTCCCCAAATAGTGCTCCTGCTTGTGTTTGCTTTAAGGATTGGTATTTGGACAAGATTGTGTGATTAAGAAATTAAATTCTTGTACTTCACAGCTTTGGTCTCAGCTCTGAATGGATTTCTTGCTAGGGCTGTTGAGATCAGGCTGTGGGCTGCATGAAATAGCCTTAGGGCCTGATGCAGCTTGGTGCCCATGACTGTTTTATGAGAAGGCATGAGAACATCTCTGACAGTGTGGATTCCTTTTCACCACAGACACATTTTCCTTGGAATTGTTCTAATTCAATAAAGGAATAGTATTTAGGGTGCAAGCCAATCCAGGTGCCTGCAGCCCTCCAAACTTGCAGGAATGTGGGCATCCAATGGAAGGCAGGAGAAGCTCAGAGGCAAAAGTTGCTTCTGAATTCTTCCCTCTCTGCAAAGCATTTAGATAGCAAGTTTCAGCGAAGCGTCATGCTTCAGAGCATGTGAAAAGGAGGCTGAGATGCCGCCAGGATACCTCAAATCATGGCAGTGCCTGTCTTCTCCCATCCCCTTTTCCTTCCTCCCGGGAATGCCCACAAAACCCCTTCTCTGAGGTCATGCTTGGAGAGGCCCCGGGGTAGTTCTTTCAGCAGCAACTGCAAGGAGTGGTGGACCAGCCCTGAGCTTGATGCCAGCTCTGTCCTCAGAGTAGTTTTCCAAGGTTGGAGCTGCTTGGTGGCTAGAGGGCTGTGCTCTGGGACAGTGGCCTGTGCTTTTTGCTGCTGAGCATTTGGGTAATATTGTGTGCATTATTTAACTTGGTTTTTGGAGTAGTACCTATTTCCCCCTTCTTTTACATAAGTCACTTTGTAATCTTCTAGAATGCAGTGTTCTATATCATCTTCGAGATCATAATTCTTATGCTGGTAGAAATGTTTCCTTGAAGAAAATTCTTCCTGCTCAAAGCAAGCATGTGTATGTTAGATTTTTCATTTTCTCCCCAGTAAATATTTCTGTGGCACCTTGGATTGTTTCATCCCCTTTTTTCAGTGGTCTGTGTGGGTGTATATAAGTCCCAGTCATCCAAGGACACAATTCTTTGTTTTACGTTCATGCTAATTTTATCAGCTGCCAAACTACAAGTGCTCTGTTAAATATTAATAATGTGGAAACGATGCCTGCTAACAAGCTACATCGCGGCGATGCAAAGTGTTCTTGCTATTGGGAGAGGAGGTATAATCATAGAAAAGAGCATTTTTGCAGGTCAAGTTGCGCAGTGGTGCAGCAGGACCTTTTGAGAACTTTTCTTGTGAGCTGGTACCAAATCAGCGTTTGGGATGGGATGTATCTTCCATGTGTTTTCACGTGGGGAAATGCGGATGTTGACAGACAACTCAACAATATCCAGCAGTAGCACCCTGGATATTCTAGCAAAATGCCCCAACGTCAGATGTGGCCCAGTAATGTTATGTAAAGCTCGTAACGCAGTATAAAAAGAGGGAGCACCGTGGACTTGATTAAGGATGACTAACCAGATCAGTCATTTTGCCATCCTAGAGCATTTTAGCACCACCCAAAACACCCCAAGTATTTATTTGTGCTTTTAAGCTTTTTCACTGCTTTATTTTACTGGTGGCTTGACTTTTATGTGCTGTGGGGTTTTTACCCCTTATGGCTGGTTTTATGATATGTGACCTTTATCTTTGTTTATTGATATGTGCTTTTAGTTTACCTGTACACAACACAGAGAATGCCAAAATTTTGAGCTGTCCAAAAGTACAATAAAGAAATAAATGTTTAAAGTACTTGCATGCTACGTTTCAGGGCTTACAAAAGATAATCTTTTCCATCAAGCAGTTAAAAAGAAAACACATAAAATGAATCTATCCACAAATGCTAGGATCAGCCACCTTGTAAAGATGCTCGAAGCTGACCACATGATATTTTGAATAGATGTGGGGCCACTCTTGAAAAAATAATTTTATCTTGATTTATATTGCTGGTGGATTAATGAACAGGTCCTTCAAGTTCTTCAGCTTGACAGGTTCATCTAGAACCTCAGGTGGTCATTTGAATAACTTGGCCTCAAAATGTTTTGGGGCATTAAGGTCAACAGTGGGATTTCAAACTGATGCGATTGACTACCAGCATAGCAGGATTGGGCCACTTCAGACCAAACAGAAGATGCTTCTATAGATGAGCTGATATAACATACCTGTGCGTACCACTCGGTTTCTATTACATGTGTGCATTCATGCTGTGATCCCATGAGAGTGTAGTGTGCACACACAGTGCTGCATTAGACTCTGAAAGCAGCTTCATAAGACTTCTCTCTTTTTGAAAACAACAACACAGTACAAAGTTTCTAGTCCTTAGGGGTTCTGATATGTACTTCAAAGTGCAGGGAAGTATAGCTTGTGGAAATCTCAGCACTGAAAGATAGGACCATGGGGTGCAGGGCTTCACTGCCCAGTTTCCATGTAACTAAGAAAACAAACATAAGTCATGCAGAATGATAAATGGTAGAATGAAGAAAGTTATGAGGAACTGTTCATTTTTAACAGATTATAAAATACAGGGTTTTTTTAAGCACTGCATTTGGATTGATAGTACAGTTAAATTATTTTATTGGGGGATAAGCACTGCCTTGTTCGTAGGAGTGGGATTTCAAGTCACTGTGCATGTAAATGGTTGTTAAATGTTAATTCTGAAATGTGTGATAATACTGTCTTGCCTTTTGAAATGCCATCCTTCTGGGATCCTAGATTTTCTGCTTGCTGTTTAGGAAGAATAGACTCTTATTTTGTTTAGCTGTTTGTGGGGGTTTTAAAACCGCATTCAGCCTCTTCCAGGGAGAATAAGACTGTCTGCAACAGATTTTCTGAATTACCCTTTTCCCTTTTTAACAAATCAAACTCTGTGAAAAGATTAGTTTTTCAGTAGCATGCTAGAAAGATCCTGTGGAGTGTAGAGGGAGATTTCCTTGTGAAAACTAAGAGGATTGTAAACTCATAAGGTCTGGCTGAGGATCAAATCAATCAACTCAACAAGATCCGACCTGTTTTCCTTTTCAGATATTGCTCTAAGTGCATTCTTTGACAAGAGGGAAAAGAACAAGTGGACTAGAAAGTTTGGGCCACAGACTGATTTAGGAAACTTATACAGAAACAGCGTGGCTACTTTGAATACAGCTGCAGACAATGAGACTTGATAGTTATCTGTTCCCCTCCTCCAGGGAAGCTCATCCTTTCTGACAGTGCTTAAGATGAGTTAGGACCATATGAGGTGGATTCAAATGCCAGTATGTTGTGATGTTATCACAGAGCTGAAAACCCTTTTTCAGCCTGAGGTCTGGATTAAACTTTGGAGACACTTTTGGGGACCGGCAGCAAGAGGGACAGGCCAAAATATACAAAACACCTTCATAGTTCATGGAAAGCTATGACCAAAATGGCTTGCTAATGCATGCATGCCCATGCTGCAATTCGCACACGTGGGATCCTTATAAAGGTAGATCTATATGCCTGCCCCTTATTTAATTTCTAAGTAATATGAATACTTAGAATGAGTGTAATGGTTTGTGTCTGAATACCAGTATTCAGTGTGGGTCTTCTCAAGTGACCAGGTGAATAAGATATTTTCCCCATGTTGGAATGCCTTCCACATAGGAATTTTGTAAAGAGGTGCACCTCCTTCAGAAGGGACCTTCTTCTCAGTTGGCCTCTGCAGCAGAGAGCTTTGCAGCAGCCACAGCTAAGCTAATGGCACAATGCAGTCCAAGAGCTGCTTGACCTTTTTTATGCATGGCCAAATTTACAGTGTGGCTGCTTTGGCTCCAGGTCTTCCAGCAAAACTCATACCACGTCCACGCCTGCAACACTCTTCATTCTGCTTGCAATGTATGTGATCTAGTCCACTTACCCTAAGCAGCAGTGGAGGCTGTAACCCTTCTGTCAGACGGATGCTGAACGCACTTGGAGATTTAGGGTTAAGGATCTGTCTGTGGTGCTGAAGCACCAGTTCACAGCACATCCATCACCTTGGAGAGCTCCTTCCAAGTTCTGATGGAGCCCCCTGGCACAGGTTGCTCAGCTGCATTTGGCTCGTATTTCAACTTTCTCCCAATATGTTCTTCCTGATTCCTGTCATTTTCAGGAGGGTCAGTATAGTTTTTCAGTATTTTAGTTTCTTATTTTATAAATTGCAGATACGTATAGGAGAGAATCGGGATCTGGTCTTTGCAGACAGGAAGGAAGGGGAATTAGCTCTTTCCACTAAAGTCTCCTCAAAGCTGCTATTTGACCAGGTTCCTCTTTAATTCTTCTCTGCTATTGTCATGTTGCCAATATAGTAATTATAACTGTTATTACATTGCTTTTCCATACCAACTTTCTTCCTCTTAGAATCATAGAATAAATGAGTTGGAAGGGAACATGAAGGCCATTGAGTCCAACTCCCTGCTGTTGCAGGACAGCACATTAGACCATCCCACTCAGATGGCTGTCCAGTTTCACCTTGAATGTCTCTAGTGTGGGAGAGCCCACCATCATTCTAGGCAGCTGGTTCCACTGTTGTATTGCTCTGACCATGAGGAAGCTTTTCCTAATGTCCAGCCTGAATCTGGGTTGTCACAACTTGAATTGATTAATCTGTGCCGTACATTCTGGCATTATCAAGAAGAGATCTTGACCTTCCTTTTGGTGACAGCCTTTGAGGGACTTATAGAGGGATCTCATGTCCCCCCTCAGTCTTCTCTTCTCAAGGCTGAACATGCCCAGTTCCCTCAGTCTCTCCTCATAGGGCAGTGTTTCTAAACCCTGGATCATTTTTGTCATCCTCTGCTGGGCCATTTCTAATTTACCTGCATCTTAAATATTGGTGCCCAGAACTGGACACAGTTCTCTTGCAAGAACCCAAGGTGGCTTGCAAGGTTATCTCCATTTTATTCTCACAACAACCTTGTGAGGTACGTTGGGCAGGGTCCATGACTGGCCCAAAGTCACCAGTGAGCTTCATGGCTGAATGGCGATTGGAAGACCCATCCCGTTCCAACATTCTTCACCACCACACTTTATTTTCTCCTTCTCTCTTCCTCCCTTCCGTTCTCTTTCTTCTCTTCCGCCTTCTATCCCACCTTACCTCTAAAGGGCTCAGGAGCTTGTATTACTTTCACCGTCCCCTTTTCTTCTCACAACCACCCTGTGAGGCAGGTTTGGCTAAAAGATAGCCACTGGTACTGGGCCACCCTGTGAGTTTCACAGCTGAGTGTGGATCTGAACCTGGTTCTCCTCGGTCCTCATCTGTCACCTGTAACCACTGCACGACATGGGCTCTTTACTGTGCTGCAATAGTCCTGGCCTTGCCAAATGACCTGGAACATGGCATTGTCTTCAGTCTTGCACCATTTGCTTGCTTTTAATCCTGCCTCAGCTCATGGTCAACCTTCCTCATGGCACACCAAGTTATATCTAGGGCTGATCTGCGAGATCACCCACTCTCTGGTTTGCTAAGTCTATCTTCAAGGGAAAACATGCCACCTCAGGCCCATCCTTATTATTGTCATTGTCTACTAAATGGTCAGAAACTGCAGGGCAATTTCTGACCATTGCTCCTGAATCACAGTAATGAATGCTAGGAAGGTAGCCTTAAAATGACATTTTTATTGCTTAGCTTTCAATTCTATTGAGGGAGAAACAACATTACATACTACATTTGATTAATATACTTTCTTAAATCAAAACTTGGGAGATTGATTTCCCCCAAAGTTGCTTTGTATGCTGTTCCATGCCATTGCCATCCTTAGAAGAGACAGCAATGTGAAAATGGCCTCTTCTATCCCTTTCTCTCAATCCCATGCATGATGTTGCTTTTCCCTTCACAGTGCTGCAAACTTTGCTTCTTATACCCCCTTCAACTTTCCATTAAAAATACAATCCTTCATTTTTCTGTTTGGAATAGGATGTAGGTAATTGTGAAACACATAGCTTTGCAAGACTCAATACATTTTATTACACAACCACTCAACACTTGGTGACTCACAGCAGAGAGAATCTTTCTACATATTATGCAAATGATGGAATTGACTGAATATGATTGGATTCTGCATTGCTTAGGGTGGAAGCTTGTTCATATTTCTGGAAGCTCTTCTTCATAAACAACTTCCTGCTGGGAGGCTTCCCAGAGGCACATGGTTTTCCACTGAGAGGAACAGAAAGCTAGAGAATATGAGTTCACTTAGTGGAGAGAAGAAAGCCCCAGTGATCTGCACTGGGAATTGTCCCATGCTGTGTGTTTGAGGCTCACAGGGAAACTGGAAGCACCTGATGGGGTCAGATCAAGGCAGGTAAAGGCAGGCCTAACAAGCAGAGTCAAGTCACCGCAGGAAACATCAGATAAGCCAATATACTGTGTTCAAGGCAATTAAGTCCAGGGATGGTCAGCAGTGTCAAGGCAGAAGCCTCTTCAGTGGGAAGCAGAAACTTGGGTAGCTCTAGTGAGTCCTACTGGCTGGACCTCTTCCCTACTAGGACAATAAGGGGATGTTGTGTCAGCTGGGCACAACGTGGTCCTTATATACCATTTCAGAGAAGGGGCAAGGAATCCCTATTTTTAATGCCTCTCTACGTGAAACAGTGCTCGTGGTAAGTAGAAAAGTAGCACAGTGAGGAGAAGGCTTAGTCTTCCACTACCACATCAGACTGCGAAGTAGCTTGAATGGCATTTGCAAGTCATCACTTGATCCAGCTGTTGCCATTAAGTGAGGAACTTGTGAATCTGAACTGCAAGTCCAAGGCTGCTTGCATTGGAGTCACACCTAGTTCATTTGGAGGGATGTGCTTGCATGTATCTTGAAAGATTATTAGGGTTGGGCTGTATGATGCACAGGCCGTTACTCTTGGAGGATGCTTGAGGAATTCAGTTTTGATTTGCATCATCTGAATGAATGCGCAGGCAGGAACTTACCTAAAGCTACTATATGTTTTGAGCAAAAATGCATTAAGGAATCATGTTGTTAGAAATCTGTATGCTAAAGGAAAATATGTTTACATATTAGAAGCAAAAGTGATGAAACTGAGGCTGTTATACTTCAGGCACATCATGTAAAGGCAAGACTTACCAAAGAAGACAATAATGCTAGGAATGTCAAAGTCAGAAGAAGAGGAAAAGCAACTATGAGGTGGATCAGTTTTATCAAAGAAGCCCAGACTTGAGTTTATAAATGCTGAGCATGACTTCCAAGGACAGGATATTTTGCAGAATTCTCATTGGTCACATAAGTTGGAGATGACTTGATGTCATTTAACAACAAGAAATACCTATCTGTATCTTGAGGCAAATATGTTTAGGAATTTGCATTTTGCGAGGAAGTATGTAAAAGGCATCATCACATGAGAAATTTTGTGTGGATGGCTAAAAAGTTATCCTCAAATTCATGTAGAAATGAGATGGAACAGATTTACGGGTGAACACCAATCTGTGTCATGACTGGAGATCATGTTCCATCCTTGATTACTCTAAATCGCTGTGGGTAGCCGCACAAACTGTATGCCCAAACCTTTAGGTTCAATGGTTTACCTAGGTGTTCCAGAACATTTCTTTGTGGGCATTTACAGTGGCATGAAGAAAATCAGTACAAAGTATTGCATCTTGGTATATCATAACAGCTGTCACTGGAGTGATTTGAAGCAGACTTGGTGTGCTGACCATAGCACGTTAACCAGCTAGGCTGCTTCCAGATTCATTTTTCAGTGGCCCACAGTCTGAAATTGTATGTTATGCTATTCTGCAGCCAAATGTTTAGGAGGCTGTCGCTTTGGCTGATACTCTTTGGAAATCTGTTCTTACTTTGTTATGCCACTGATCTGTGGTGCAGCATATATTGTAAATGACTCACTGCTGAAAATATGTCAAAAATATTTTGATTTTTTGCCCCTCTTTGCTGTCATCTGTTGAACAGCAAGAATGAAAAAGTGCTGCTATTGGCATATAGCGCAGATGGAGAGAGAATAATCAGAAGTTGGAGCTCATGGTGATCTTTGCAAATGCCATTGAGACTATTATTTAAATCAGGGATGGCAAACAGACTGGTGTCTTGCAGGCTGCATCCTAGGAATGCAGGAAGCTACTTGTTACTGACTCAGACCATTGGCTAGTTAGCCTGAAATTGTCAGCATGGCCTGGCAATGGCTTGCCAGGATTTCAGAAGCAATTCCTTCCTAGCCCTACTTGGAGAAGGCACTGAACTTGGGAACTTCCCTCTTTTGCGCACCATGCATGAGCCCTAGCAGTGAGTCATGGTCATCCCCTGTCCTTATTTTATCTGGCCCCTTCCCCACTTTTCTTTACCAAGGTTGGATGCCAAAACTAATGGTTCCTGCCTGATAGATGCACCTGCCATTTGCCCCTGGGCCAAGCTCTCATTTCCAGTGGGGCAGGACAAAGCTTGTGGGGCTTTGGCCTCAAAAGTTTACTTGAGTTGGACTTAGTAGCCAAAGCCCAGGGCACCACAACTCAGGGGCTCTGTGAATAAGCAGAATGCTAGGGGGCACACCAAGACCAAAACTGCTCACTGCATCATCTCTTCCTCCTCCTCTTCCCCCAAAGCACACAGTCCAGGGATAGGTGGATTACAGATGTTCATTTTGTAGCTTTAAAATATCCTTTTCAGAAACAATTCTTTTAAACCAGCTTCAGATAGTTCTGCTGTGTCTCTCTCTGTGTGCTGCCTCTTTGTAATTTTGTATGTATTTTTTTTTAAATTATGTATTACATATTTTAATCTTTGTAAACCACCCAGAGAGTCACTGGGCAGCATGGAAAGGGAAGGGAAGAAAGGAAAGGTTGATTCTTTCTGAGTAAATGTGTTTAGCATTAGGGCAGCAGAAGCAAACTTGGGACTTTGCTCCAGCACTCATGAGGGTTCTACAATTTAAATGAGTTATGAGTTTTAGCAGTTGTAAAGCATGGAATGGTAGTGGAGAGGGAGAAGAGACCTGTGAACCATGGATCATCTATAAGGTGTGTGT
Organism: Varanus komodoensis; assembly: GCF_004798865.1. Taxonomy (NCBI): domain Eukaryota; kingdom Metazoa; phylum Chordata; class Lepidosauria; order Squamata; family Varanidae; genus Varanus; species Varanus komodoensis. The sequence continues at coordinate 46,611,126 of NW_025335941.1, forward strand.
GTGTGTGGGGGGGGGGAGATAGAGAGAGAGAGAGCACGCGCATTAAGTCCAGAATCTAATATTACCTAGCTGTTAACTTCCTTGTGTGAAGTGTTGCTTCTTACACGTTTCAGCCATTTGGAAGCTCTTCAATAAGCCATGCTTGGCTTTGTTCTTTGTAAGAAGAGTTTAGTATCTGGAGGTCCAAAATAAGATGAGTCAGCCTAGTTATTGGAGGAAGGACCCCTGCACAAAGGGGAACATTGTCCCACCTTGCTCACATAACTGCTTTGAGAGCACTTTTGCAAATGTAATTGAAAGACATCTTTTCCCTTTACCTATAGAAGGGACTGGGGACTCTCCATGATATGAGTTAAGGTTAGGTCCAGGGAGACAGGAACCCAGGAAGCCACTGAACACTGAGTTAGCGCATTGCTCTTGCTAGCTCAGTATTGCTCACACAGACCAACAGGCAGGATTTTTTCCTTCCCTGCCTGGACTTTACCTGTTGTCTTCTGGGGCATCGTAATGTAGTCCCAAGTTAGTTTATACTGAGCTTTTTCTGTGTTTTAAACTTTAATATCCCAAATGTGTGATTAAATTTATATTTAAAGGGGGGGGGGGGAGGTCACCTGCCACTGACCTCTGGGAGCTAATGCACTGGATTAATGAATTATGCTATCTGTTGGAATGGATAATTATACCCTATCTTAGTTCTGGGCAAATTGTGATAAAGGCTTATGTGTTTCATTTTAAATTGTGAACTGCTGTCTTACTAATTAAGTCTAGCATCTAAGCTCCTCTATTTGCTAATGGCCGAGTTGCTTTTAGTGATTAGTAAAATGTTAAACTGATTCCTCCATCATTGCTCTTTCATTTAAGGTTAACCACCATCAGTAAATTGTAACCTTTGGTTGGAATGATATTTCCCATCATTAATTCCTTGTAAAGTTAAAAACATTAAAGACAACTGCAAAATCTATGTGGTCTGTGTGATTTTCTGGACCTGTCCCCTTTTCCTCAGGCACTGATCTTGGTGGTTTCCCAGATTTTGTGTGGATTTTCCTCATGGGAAAAATTCATAATGGCTCCTCTAAGACTTACTGGCTGCAAGAACTTTCAGTTAAAATGCACAGGTATTCTGGACCTGTCCTTCTTGCCTTTGGCCCTGTTGTGTGCATGCATTCTGGCAAGATTCCCAGGCATGCACGAGAAGCTGTCTGTCAGGCCTGACAGCTGTCAGAATCCTGGAATCTCAATTTGAGAAGGGGAAATAAAACTTGTTGGAAAGATCAAGCGTCCAGACTATCTGAGGCTTTATTGTATTACCCCAAGGTTCGCGCGGTACTCACAATAATGCCTGCATTACCGGGCAGGCAGAGGTGAATTCTGCTGCAAAGCTTCAACACAACTAGAGAGTTTTTATACACTCCCAGTCACATACAGGTACAGGGCAATTGATGACAGAATGTAGACATTACAATAAGGTTCTGAGGTCATCACATACAGAACAGATAAAGGAATGCCAGTCAACCATACTGTAACAATGAGATTACAATATTTCTAATTGCATTGTATTGACACTTTAGTTGAGTAACTTGAACCCATCTCCAGGTCTGCTTAGACATGTAAATTCAAGCTACTAGAAACTATTCATGATAAGCTCAGACCCTTATCTCGACTCTAAACATTCTGAATGATCAGGGCACATGAAGCCCTCCGGGCTATCAAAAGATTATTGTAAACTGAATTCCAACAATGACTATTTACAATGTATATTTGGACTAAATGGCCTGTCTACTGTAGCTCACAGCTAAAGGTGAGAGAAAGGAACGGGGGAATGCCATTTTAAACAGTGACAGCTTGGTTTTGAGAAGGAAGACAGGATTTGATCCCACAGTGCAAAGGCACGTAGAAGTAATGCTTTTCAGACAGGATTTATCCAAATTTTCCCAACACAGCTCCAAGTCTGAGGATGAAGGGGAGTTGGTTGACCTAGGCAGGGCGGCGATCACAAACTCTGATAACGGAATTGTTGTTGCAATGGATGGGGCGCCAGCTGCAGTCCCAGCATCTCAGTGCCCATCTGTGCTTGTTCAAGATGAGATTACTTCAAGGACAGCCATGGGGCCCAGTCTACCCGCTGGTGGGAATGAAGAACAACAGCAACATCCTGAGGGGAGGGGATTTGGAGAGGAGGAGTTTCTCAGATGGAGGACGTCCATCATCTCAGCTGCAGGGTGGCTCATCTGGGGGCTTGGAGTGAAGAACGCAGGCATGCCTGCTTCTACAGTGCCTCTCCTTCCCAAGACAGGCCCGGAAGTGTTCATAAGCAAAGGTTTGGGGAAAGGAGGGCAGAGAGTGTTCAACATTTCACTTTGTGTATGCTCAGAGACTTCTATGTAGAATAAAGGCATTACAAGATGTGCTGGAGAGTCTGTCTTGCTGGGGAGGAAACTCTTGGTTCACAACAAAGCCCATCACTGGAACATGGCCCTGAGAGCTTCTTCAAAATGGAATCCAGTTTTCTGGCTGAAAGGGGGCCTGTCCCCTTGTATCAGGGGCTCAGTGGCCTTGTGCAACAGAAAAGGCTTGTGTTTATTATCATTCTGTTCTATTATCATCATAAAAGTCATTTGCCTTTGATACCAACAGTCCCTACTCAGCTTTTCCCTTGCATAGAAGATCCCATTGTTACATGAACAGAGCATCTGCATTGCCATGATTCAGCTGACTACAGTTCATCACATGACTTTGCCTCTGTGCTGAGTCTGAGTTTCATGTCTGCTTTGAGAATCATTGTGTTTGTACACAGAATGACATCCTCAAGAAATGTGATGCCTTCTCAGAGATCTGCTGCTGCATTGGCAATAGAGGATTGGCTAAGCTGAGATCTGGTGTGGCGTCTAATTAAGACAAAGGAGGAGAATAATTGAAGCAACACCTTAAATAATGTTGTTCCAGCTCCTTGTTCTTCCCCCGCATTCCATATGTCGACCTGTGAATGCACAAAGCTGTTGGTTACTTACTGATGAGGCAGCAAAATTTCTGGTGCTGGTGCTTTGCTCTAGAGATCAGAGGTCTAGAGAGCAGCGGGCATTAACTCAGCTCAAGGTGAAGTGCTCACATGTTCAAGGGTCTCCCTCTTCACTCAGGCAAAGAGCCTGGTGCATGGCCTGTTCACACAGGGATGCAGCTGTAGAGCTTGCCTTCAGCTGAACCACAGGGGAAGCCTGAGTTTAGAGGAGCTTCATGCGAGCATTGGAACATGTGTAGAGCTCTGCACTGGACAGAATGTTTGTCATTTTTGAGTCTGGAAAAAGATAATCTGAATTCTGTGATTTGAGATGGTATTCTAGTGAAACTAATAGAATCTGTGAAAAAAAATTTCAGGAATGGAATAAAAAATGTACATTTTGACTTACGTTGCTGTGCTCCATAGACTCCACAATCATACCCAAGGAGTGCAACTAATAAAGAGATTATGCATCACCACCCTTGGCTCTGTTGGAGCCCTAAGAACTGCTCCAGAATGAGGGAATGGGGCTGAGAGAGATTAGCAGCATTAGCTGTAAGACTCTTGCTTGCTGTTTCTTGCACTTGTCACTGCAGGAGAGCTGTTGCTGGTTGTACTATTTCTCCATGCAATTTGATAGAATGTGATTATTTCTCAGCACAGTTTGACATAATTGGCTCTGGCTTAGACTTTTCTGATAAATAATAATTGATTGTGTGTACGAATGAGTGTTACTGCCTCTTTTGCATGGAATTTAAACATTCTAATGTTAGTGTTAGTGAAATGATTTGCTTAGGGAGTAATTATCATAATAATACGGTATTGTAATTGGTGCATTCTTGTCTTGATGTTACTGTTCTGCTGTGAGAAGCTTTCAGCACTGTTTGTGGAATTACTCTGCATCAACTAAAGGTTGCTGATGTGAGTTCTTGTCATTTTCTGTCTTGCATCTTGACAAGTGTGACTTGCCAGCAACCCTTGCAATTGCACTGCCTAGATTTGTCCAGTGCCTAGATTTGTCCAGCATTTCAACAACATCAGGATCTTCATCATTACTGGAAGCTCTTGTTGAGGCTGAGCAAAGCAACCCATGACCCACGCCCATCAATGCTTGCTACTGGGGAATAAATATGATATACAGGGGTTTATTCCATGAATTCAGTATTGAATTGGCATGCCCCTTTCTGTGGATTGCTGCATAGGCATCTATACCTATCATGTCTGTGGGTCTTCGGCTGTGTCTTAGTCAGCAAAACCTTTTGTTTTATATCTGTCAGCACCACAGTGTCTTATTAGTAAGGGATCCCCTCATTCAGCTAATTGCTTATGGTGCGGTGCAGCTGATGCTCCTCTTAAATACATGTTTTAGTAGTGCCCAACAGTGGCTTCTTTTTGTGAGGAGCTTATACAGATAAGTTTTGCACGGCAACAGTCTTTAATATTTTCTGATCTACACGTTGTTGTTGATGTTGTTAGTTGCAAAGTCCATGGACAACATACCTCCAGGCCTTCCTGTCCTCCACCATCCCCCAGAATCCACCTAAGCTCACACCAACTGCTTCAGTGACTCCATCTAGCCACCTCATTCTCTGCCATCCCCTTCTTCTTTTGCCATCTATTCTTCCCAGCATTAGGCTCTTCTCCAGGGAGTCCTTCCTTCTCATTAGGTGGCCAAAGTATTTGAGTTTCATCTTCACTATCTGGGCTTCTAAAGAGCAATCAGGGTTGATCTTCTCTAGGACTGACCGGTTTGATCACCTTGCAGTCCAAGGGACTCTCAGGAGTCTCCTCCAGCACCACAATTCAAAGGCCTCAATTCTTTGGCGCTCAGCCTTCCTTATGGTCCAACTTTCACAGTCATACATTGCAACTGGGAAAACCATAGCCTTGACTATACATACTTTTGTTGGCAGGGTGATGTCTCTGCTTGTTTAGTATGCTGTCTAGATTTGCCATAGCTTTCCTGCCCAGGAGCAAGCATCTTTTAATTTTTTGGCTGCAGTCCCCTTCTGCGGTGATCTTGGAGCCCAGGAAAATAAAATCTGTCACTACCTCCATTTCTTCCCCGTCTATTTGCCAGGAAGTGAGAGGATCAGATGTCATTATCTTAGTTTTCTTAATGTTGCATTTCAAGCCAACTTTTGTGCTCTCCTCCTTCATCCACATCAAGAGGCTCTTTAGTTCACTTTCT